>NC_060138.1:43608030-43936364 GCF_021461385.2 Schistocerca piceifrons | reverse complement strand
CCTCAAATTAACGCTATGTTTGATACTAGCAGACCGCTATTGGCCAGGAATGCCCTTTTAGCCAGCACTAGTCTGCTTTTAATGTCATTCTTGCTCCGTCCGTCATTGGCTGGTTTGGTGCCAAGGTAGCATAATTCCTTAACTTCATCTACTTCGTGACCAACAATCCTGATGTTAAGTTTTTCGCTGTTTTCATTTCTGATACTTCTCATTAGTTCCATCTTTGTTCAGTTTACTCTCAATACATATTCTGTACTCATTAGACTGTTCATTCCATTCAGCAGATCTTGTAATTCTTCTTCACTTTCACTGAGGATAGCAATGTCATCAGGTAAACTTATCATTAAAATTCTTTGAATTGTAATTCCACTCTTGAACTTTCTTTTATTTCCCCAATTGCTTCTTTGATGTATAGATTGACCAGCAGGGATGAAACACTACATCCTTGCCTTCACCCTTTTTAATCCAAGCAATTCGCCCTTCACCTCTCACTCTTACTGTAACCTCTTGGTTCTTATACAAATTGTATAGTACCTGTCTTTCCCTATAGCTTACCCCTACTTTTCCCAGAATTTCAAATATTTTGCACCATTTTACAGTGTTGAATACTTTTTTCAGATCGACAATTCTTCCACCTTGCTTCCATTATCAACCGCAACATCACAATTGCTTTTATCTTCCCTAAAGCCAGACTGTTCGTCATCTGACAGATCCTCAGTTTTCTTTTCCATTCTTCTGTATATTATTCTAGTCAGCAACTTGTATGCACGAGCTGTTAAGCTGACTATGCAATAATTCTCCCACTTTTCGGCTCTCGCAATCTTTGGAATAGTGTGAATGATGTTTTTACAAAAGTCTGATGTTATATCACCAGACTCGTACATTCTACACACAAGTGTGAATAGTCGTTTTGTTGCCACTCCCTCAATGATTTTATAAATTCTGATTGAAAGAATGTTATCTACCCCGTTCTTATTCAATCTTAAGTCTTCCAAAGCTCTTTTAAATTCTGATTCTAATACTGCAGCCGCTATTTCTTCTCTGTCAACTTCTGTTTCTTCTCCTTTCACTTATCAAACAAGTCTTCTCCCTCAGGGACGCCTTCAATGTACTCTTTCCACCTATCTTCTATCTCCTTTACATTTAACAGTGCAATTCCCATTGCACTCTTATTGTTACTACCCTTGCTTTTAATTTCGCCAAAGACTGTTTTGACTTTTCTATGTGCTTAGTTGGTCCTGCCAACAATCATTTATTTTTTTTATTTCTTCACATTTTTCCTGTAGCCATTTCACCTTAGTTTCCCTGCACTTCCTATTTATTTCATTCCTAAGTGACTTGTACTTCTGTATTTTTGATTTCCCTTGAACGTTTTTGTACTTCCTTCTTTCATCGATCATCGGAAGTATTTTTCATGTAGCCCATGGTTTCTTCGCAGTTACCTTCTTTGTACCCATGTTTTTCTTTCCAACTTATGTGATTCCCCTTTTTGGAGCCGATGCCCATTCCTGTTGAACTGAACTGCTTCCTGAGCCATTCACTTATTGAGCTATTCCCTATCGCAGTGTCTATCTATAGCCTCAGAGAACTTCCAGCATATCTCATTAATCCTTAGTACTTCCATATCCCACTTCTTAGCACATTGATTTTTCCTGACTGGTCTCTCAAACTCCAGCCTACTCTTCATCACTACTACATTGTGACCCGAGTCTATACCTACTCCTGTGTATGCCTTACAATACAGTATCTGATTTTGGAATCTCTACTTGACCACAATGTAATCTAACTAAAATCTACCCATATCTCTTGGTCTTTTCCAAGTGTACCTCCTCCTCTTGTGATTCTTCAACAGAGTATTCGCTATCACTAGCTGAAATTTATTGCAGACCTCTATTCGTCTTTCTCCTCTCTCATTCCTAGTACCAAGCCCATATTCACCCACACCCCTTTCTTCTATTCCTTCCCCTACAACTGCATTCCAATCCCCCATTACTATTAGATTTTCATCTCCCTTTACATACTGAATTACCCAATCAATTCCCTCATATACTTCCTCTACCTCTTCATCTTCTGCTTGCAATGCCGGCATATATAGCTGAACTATCACTGTCGGTGTTGATTTGCTGTCGAATCTGATGAGAACAGCCCTATCACTGATCTGTTCACAGTAACTCACTCTCTACTCTACCTTTCTATTCTTAATGAATCCTACTACCATTACACTATTTTCTGCTTCTGTTGATATTATTACTCTATACTCATGATAAAAGCCAGAGTACGGGTGAAAGGAAAAAGCATTGAAATCATCCAAGCATATGCCCCACAGGTGGGGTGTACAAAAAAGGAGAAGGAGGAATTTGAAGATGACATGCAAAAGCAGCTAAATGGAGGAAATCAGATTATAATAGGGGACCTCAATGCACATGTTGGCACAGACAGGAAAGGATTCGAGGAGATAATGGGACCAGAGGGCTGGGGGAACCGAAATAGAGAAGGAAAATTGTTGCTGGAATTCTGCAAGAGGAATGGGCTGGCGATCGCAAATTCGTGGTACAAGAAGAGGAGTAGTCACAAAATAACTTGGTACAGTGGGGACTGGTCCCAAACTTCAGTAGTAGACTATGTACTAGTGGATAGGCAGATGATGAGCAGCCTCACAGATGTTAAGGTCATACCATCTGAGGCCTTAGACAGCGACCATCGGCTGTTGGTAGCCACCCTAAGAGAGAAAAAAGATACGAGGGCAACAGATATACAGGAGAAAAGGTTGAAGACATGGATGCTGAAAGAGGATGAACGGAGGACCCAGTACCAGACACTGATCAGGAAGAAGCTGCCAAAGGAAGATCAGAGAACAGTGGAAGAAGAATGGGGCGATTTTAAGAGGGCTCTAGTTGAGGCAGCTGAGACTGTGTGCGGAAGAACTAGCACAAAGAGGAGAAGTAGGGAAACCCCATGGTGGAACAACATATGTAAAGAGGCAGTACTTCGAAAGAACAAAGCCTTCAGAGAATGGTTCCAGACCCGAACAGAGGAAGCTAGGGTAAAATATAAGGAAAGCAAGAAAGCGGCACAGACCATAGTAAGGGCGGAGAAGAAGAAGTGGATGGAAAAATGGACAAGAATGTTAGAAGAGGACAGTGAAGGGAACAAAAAAGTACTTTACACCATGGTAAGAAATAAGAGGAATGACAGAAGCGAGTGCCTGAGGATCATGGATAATAATGGAAGAGTTGTGGAGGAAATGCATGAGCTCAAAAAGATTTGGAAGGAGTACTTTGAAGATCTGTTGAATGCTGCCAAGCAGGTAACTAACAGCGATGGAGAGCCTAAGGCAGCAGACGATTATAATAGTGGGGAAATTGATGATCTAACTTGGAATGAAGTGGAAGAAGCCATAAAGAGGATGAAAGGGGGCAAGGCACCAGGTTGGGACGAAGTAACAGTGGATATGATACGAGCAGCAGGAGAAGTAGGAACCCAGTGGCTATACAGAGTGCTGAGGGTGGTGTGGAAGGAGAACAGAATTCCTGAGGATTGGAAGAAAGGAATTATAGTCCCGATCTTCAAGAAAGGGGATAAAAGGAGATGTGAGAACTACAGAGGAATCACCCTGCTATGCCACTGTGGAAAAATCTATGAAAAGATGCTGGAGAAGAGAATAAGAAGCAGTATTGAAAGTAGACTGCAAGAGGAGCAGTACGGTTTCAGACCGGGAAGATCAACAACGGACCTCATATTTGCGGTAAGGCAACTGCAGGAAAGGCACTATGAGTACGGGAAGGACTTAATCATGGCCTTTTTGGATATTGAGAAGGCGTATGATAGTATCTGTAGGGACAAGCTCTGGGATGTGCTGAACGCAAAAGGGATAGATGAAGAGATTACACGAAAAGTCAGAAAAATGTATGAGGGAAGTGAGAGTTGTGTGAAAGTGGGGAGGGAACGTACTGCATGGTTCAAGCTGGAAAATGGGCTGCGACAGGGAAGTGCACTTCGCCTTTATTGTTTATTATTGTTATGGATGAAATCCTACAGCAAGTATCAGATGCAATTGGAGATCATAAAATGAAAGCAGTGCTTTTTGCCGATGACCTGATGTTATGGGGAAATTGCGTGAAGGAGGTGCAAGAGCAGTTAGATGCATGGGAGGCAACGGCAGCACAATATGGAATGCATTTCTCTGCAAAGAAAAGTGAAATAATCGTCACAACAAGGAAGAAGAATAGGCCAAATGTGGATATAACTTGTGGAGGGGAAAAACTACAAGTGGTAGAGAACTTCAAGTACCTGGGAAGCGTGATTGAAAGTAAGGGGGGAAACGCAATGGAAATAAATGAAAGATGCAGAAAAGCAGGGCAGTTCTACAAATGCATTAGGGGGCTTATTTGGAGCAAGGAGGTGCCACAGAAATCCAAGGGAATTATATACCGAACCTACTTTGTCCCCATATTGACATACGGAAGTGAGACATGGGTAATGCACAAAAGCGACAAAAGTAGAATACAGGCTAGTGAAATGAAGTTCCAGAGGAGCAGGTTGGGTGTAACAAGACGAGACAGATTGCGAAATTTGTATGTGAGGGAAAGACTAAAGGAGGAACCAGTACAGGACAGGATAGAAAAATCAAGACTGCAGTGGTATGGACACATGAAGAGAATGGATGAGGGACGAATTCCAAAGAGGATGTTTGATCTGCAACTGGAGGGGAAGAGGCCCAGAGGAAGACCAAGAGATAGATGGGTGAAGGGAGTGAAGGAATGTGTGATGAGAAGAGGAGAGAACTGGACGAAGGTGGAAGAGGGGGAATGGTGGAAAGACAGAACACGGTGGAGAGGCTTGTGTTCCCGACAGACCCAGCCAGTGGCTGGAAACTGTCCAAGATGATGATGACTCATCTGATCAGAAATCCTTGTCTTCTTTTCCATTTCATTTCACTGACCCTCCACTATATCTACACTGAGCCTTAGATTTCCCTTTTCCAATTTTCTAGTTTCTCTATCACTTTAAAACTTCTAACATTCTACACCCCAACTCATAGAATGTTATTTTTCATTGGTTATTCAATCTTTTTCTCATGGTCACCTCCCCCTTGGCAGTCCCCTCCTGGTGATCTCAATGGCGAACCAGTCCCGAATCTTTTGCCATTGGAGAGATCATCATGACACTTTTTTCAATTTCAGTCCACATATCCTGTGGATACACATTATGTTTTTTAATGGTGTGGTTTCCATTGCCTTCTGCATCCTCGTGCTGTTGATCATTTCTGATCCTTCCGCCATTAGGTGCAATTTCCCATCCGAAGGGCAAGAGAGTGTCCTGATCCTCTGTCTGCTCCTCTGCCTCCTTTTGACATGGCCATCGGCAGAATGAGGGTGACTTCTTATATAGAAGTCTTCAACCACCACTGCTGATGGTTTTTATTCAAAATTTAAGCGGTGGCAGGGTACAAACCTGTGACTGAAGACATTTTGTTAACTAATCAAAACTCTAGGGTTGACTATCACTATTGAAGATAGAACAGACACAGATCATGGCTTTCAACTACTGCACTGAGCTGTATACCGGGCAGCTTCACTGGCCCATCCATGATTACAAATGTGCTTTACTATGGCACCATTTTACATCACCACATAAATATAACACACATTCTGGAAAAGAGGATACCAAGACAGCTAATGCCTTAACATAAGCAAGTGCAAGGAAGACTTGTGAAAAGATTACTGACATTAAGCTTACAAGGTGAAATGCTTTCAATTTCATAATAGTAATGATCATCACTTTACTCACAAAGCAGACAATGAGGGACAGCAGATATACCACCTAGTTCGTTAAAACTAAAGAAAACAAAGTTTCTTCAGTGTTGTCAACAACAAATGCTTCACATGCAATGGGTATCAGCATCCATTATGTAATACATTTGAATATTGGGACTTATTTCAATGCCACTGTCCACAGACTACCACGGATTTCACAATGAATATTAGGATTTTGAGGCTTTGTGACATTTATTACATTCAGTTTATAATTATAGATAATATATCAAATGAAAGAGCAAAGCAAACAGTTTTGTTTGTATACCTGTTACAAGTTCTAAACCCTACAGGCCATGGTTTACACACCAACTTTGCAAACGAAACGTTGCTGCATGACGAAGATTTTCTGGATCATTTTTTCTTGATTGATGAATTGATAATTCACCTCAGAGGAAATGTGAAAACATAATGCACACATCTCGGTGTCAGCAAATCCCCATGAGAAGGCACATTGCAAAGAGACCCCCTTAACTGAATATTTCTTGAGCCATATCCTTGTGTTAGAACTATGGTTCCTTCCTCACCTGGATGTAGCTGAACTACAGAACTTTATTTGGTGTATGCGACTGGTTGAACGGCATTAGGTGCAAGGGGCCAGAGGACAGAGGACAGAGCTGGTTTTGCACAGCATCCATATTCACCCAACTTGACACCACGCAATTTTCACTTATAGGTGTTCATAAAGGATCATGTGTACGAGCCTCACTACCGACTGATCAACTCAGCTTAAGAAACAGGATTGCAGCAGTTGTTGCAACAATTACTCCAGATATACTGATCAAGGTTTGGGAAGAACTTGCGTATCAACTCAAGATGTGCCGTGTGATGAATGGTGCTCACACAGAACACTTGTAAGAAAAACTGTTGAAGTTGCTCTTCCATTTAATTTTGTTTTTGTTGTTGTGGTCTTCAGTTCAAAGACTGGTTTGATGCAACTCTCAGTGCTACTCTTTCCTGTGCTACACTATCCTTAATCTCCAAATAACTGTTGCAACCTACATCCTTCTGAATCTGCTTACTGTATTCATGTTGTGCCACCAATTTCTTGTGCTCCCCAATTCCTTTCAGTACATCCTCTTTAGTTACATGATCAATCCATCTAACCTTCAGCACTCTTCTGTAGCACCACATTTCAAAAGCTTCTATTCTCTTCTTGTCTAAACTGTTTATCACTCATGTTTCACTTCCTCATATGGCTACACTCCAGACAAATACCTTCAGAAATGACTTCCTAACACTTAAGCCTATGTTCAATGTTAACAAATTTCACTTCTTCAATAATGCTTTTCTTGCAATTATCAGTCTACATTTAATGTCTTCTCTACTTCGGTTGTCATTAGTTATTTTGCTGCCCAAATAGTAAAACCTACCTACTACTTTAAGTGCCTCATTTCCTAACCTAATTCCCTCAGTAACACCTGATTTAATTTGAATACATTCCATTATCCTTGTTATGATTTTGTTAGTGTTCATCTATAGCCTCCTATCAAGACACTTTCCATTCTGGTCAACTGCACTTCCAAGTCTTCCCACTCTCTGACAGAATTACAATCTCATCGGCAAACCACATTGTTCTTCTCCCTGAACTTTAATTCCTATTCCAAATTTTTCTTTGGTCTCCTTTACTGCCTGCTCAATCTACAGACTGAATAAGATCATGGATAAGCTACAACGCTGTCTCACTCCCCTCTCAACCACAGCTTCCCGTTCATGGCCCTCGGCTCTTGTAACTGCCATCTGGTTGCTACACAATTTGCAAATAGGCTTTTACTCCATGTATTTTACCCTTGCTACCTTCAGCATTCCAGAGAGAGTGTTCCATTCAACATTGTCAAAAGGTTTCTCCAAGTCTGCAAATACTATAAACATAGGTTTGCCTTTCCTTAACCAGTTTTCTAAGTTACGTCACAGAGTCAATATGGTCTCATGTATTCGTACATTTCTTTGAAATCCAAACTGATCTTCCCTGAGGTCAGCTTCTACTATTTTTTCCATTCTTGTGTAAAGAATTTGAGTTAGTATTTTGAACCATGATGCATTAAACTGGTAGTTTGGTAATTTTCACATGTTTCAGCAACTGCTTTCTTTGGAGTTTTTGAAACACCCGGTATATATGGCACATGACATCCGCCCAACTACATATATTGCTAATTAAAAAAGTGATGAAAGTGTAAATACTAACAAAGGAAAGATACCAAGAGTTTTTAAGAAGGAAATTAAGTATGTTGGTACCCTACTGGAAGATTTAAACATTATGTATTGTAAAGGGAATTTATAATGAAAATGGAAATTTCTGGGTGGGTTAATACATAAAGTAGGGGAAAGGCAACCACTCTTGTGTAATGTACTTGACATTCACACACACAACACACAGACACACAAACATGCAAAGTGTGAGCGAGAGAGAGTGTGAGTGTGTGTGTGTGTGTGTGTGTGTGTGTGTGTGTGTGTGTGTGTGTACGCGCACGCGAACTTTTGCTTGAAAAAGAGCAAAAGGTTGAATGCTGCTAAGAATATCATTTGCTGTTATGTGCTCCTGCGCACCACACATCAGTCCACTACGAGTGAGTGGTTGTCTTTCCCTTACTTTACGTATGTGTAAAGAAGACGAACATCATCAGTATCAATAGCTTTGTAGAAATCAAACATTGGACAATCCAGGATGGAATGTAACACTATTATGAAAAGGAAAGTAACCACTCACCATATAGCAGAGATGCTGAGTCACAGATAGGCACAACAAAAGGACTGTCACAAATAAAGCATTCGGCTATTAAGGCCTTTGTCAACAATAGATATAGACACACACACACACACACACACACACACATACACACACACACACACACACACACAAACACAAACTCAGCTCACACACATGGCTGCAGACTCTGGCAACAATGAGTGTGGCTTCAGTTGCCTGAAACTGCATGTGAGAGTTGCGTTTGTGTGTGTGTGTGTGTGTGTGTGTGTGTGTGTGTGTGTGTGTGTGTGTTGTTGATGAAGGTCTTAATGGCAGAAAGATTTATTTGTGACAGTCTTTTTGTTGTGCCTATCGAGAGTCAGCATCTCCGCTATATGGTGAGTGGCAACTTTTCTTTTCGTAATGTCTTTGTAGATGCAGATGTGGCTCATACTACCAACAATGGAGTGAGACATTCACCATGGCCGTCTTGAAGGCATCATCTTACCTGATGCGATTTAAGGAAACACTGGAAAAGTTGAAACAACTGCACAGGGAACTTAAGCCCCTTGCTCTCAGATACACTGTTTTAAAGATAGCATTGTTTCATTTGGTACTGTCATCTAAGATGAAATATACCACATCACAAGAATAACTTCTTTTTCTTTTAAGTCAAGTATTCTGGAAAAACTCTAAGACTCATAACACTGAATTGTTTCTTTCCCATTCTATGTTATCTACTATGTTTATATAATTAACACTGTGTATCTTTGCCATTTCTCTATCATGTGTCACTTTCCATCACTGTTCGCTGAAAGAAATAAACCCTCATTTGAAAAACAGTGTGTGTGTGCTAGCTAATGCAAAACAGGAGAGAAGCAATTCAAAAATTTGTGTATCAATAAAATAACATGTGCTTGAAACCAGTCCTATAACTGAAAAACCTACACAAAAGTTGAAGCAAAGAAATCAGACTGTGACGAAGAATTATCAAATCACATAATAGAGCTAGTAAGTGATCACACCATTCATAGGTGCAGCAAACAGCTGTTTTAGATATAGTATTACCAAACTATTAGCCAAATTTTTGGCAGATATGTTTTGACAAATGAGCTGCCATCAGTGCCAGTCATTGCTTGTTACTGGTACTTCTTCAGACAGTTTTTCAAAGGTCATTACAACCCAAATTTACAAAAAGAAAATTCTAAAGTCACTTCATGATGGGCATTTGTCAGACTGAAAAAAATGGCAAGAATATATTTCTGTGCAGAAAATGGTGATAACCTATCACACAACTCAAAATAACTGGAAAATCATCTGCTGAACTCTTTCATGGACGTAATCCAAGAATCACGCTGTCGATAATCTTTTGATAATAACAGGAGACAAAGCCAAAGAAAAGTTCAAAGTTCCAAATTGGTGATGAATTATACTCCAAAGGTGTCACAAAGAATCTGCCAAGGCGATAAATGTGGATCACTGGCAGCGTAACCAACATCTGGGAAATATGTCGTACACTGTGAATCTGCCTTAAGGAATTGTCAAAAGACATCAAATCCAACTCAAAAAACATCATCCTGAAGAATAGTAAGCAATACACAACTGAAAAGGACACGCCTTTAATTCAACTGCCTCGTGAACCAGCAGTAGAACAGGACAAAAATCAACCCTTGTAAAAGTTACACAAAATGCAATACTCTTTGCAGTGAGTACCTTTGATGCAATATCTTTTTGATTTATGTTTGTTCTCTGTTTTTGTAATTTTTCTGTTGTTTGCACCCTCCGTCTAGAAAACATCATAAGAGTTATGAGATAGTTTTAAATGTTGCAATGAAGTGCAGTTATTAAACCTGCAACAATTGGTGACCCCAACATGATACTCCACTGTCACTGACAACTCATACCGAGCCCCGTCACACTATGTAAGGAACATCCACATCTAATGCATCATGCATCTTTCGTGTCGTTTGACACCATAACTCTGCTGTGTCAGACCCAATACCAACTGAAAATGTGCCTACAGGCACAGTAATCAATCACGTGATGGTAAAACTGCCACCGTTTCAGCAACAGAATCCTGTCCAGTGGTTCACACAGTTAGAAATACAATTTCCGCCAGTGCAGACAACAACAGATGACATCAAGTATAGTTACATTGCCATAGCAGTCAACAAAGCTATGGCCACAGAGGTGCAAAGACATCCTGGTGTCACCATCAAGAGCAGATCATTACACAACTCTCATGAACACCCTAGTTATCCACCTCTCACAATCTGAGGCAGAGAGACTGGGGAAGCTACTCCACACCAAAGAGCTAGGGGATTGCTCCCACCACAGCTACTGCACCGCACGAAAACATTAGCGAGTAACACTATTAATGAAGATGTTCTGAAGAATATTTGGTTATCTCACCTGCCACCTGACACACAAATCTTGATGTGCTTGGACAAACCACAGATCACACAGGGAAGATGTACTTGTCTGGGTACATCAGCACAGTTTGCACACAACCTCTGGCAGATAACACTCCTGCTGCATCACAAGTGCGGTTTGCTGAGCTCACCATGCAAGTTGCTGTCTTACAAACTCACAGTACCAGTCGCCAATCCTGCCCCCACCGCTCACCACGAAAGTGTAGCAGTTCACCCCCATCAGTAAGAGTCTGCTGGTATCACCATTGGTTTGGCTCCGAGGCATGGATGTACAGTGCACCGTGTGAGAAGAGAAACTCAACAGGAATTCAGTGATGACAGCCACCAGCTGTTCTGATGCCAGCTGTCAACTGTTCGTGACACAGCATAACGTGAAGCAACAGATCCTCGTAGACATGGATGCAGACATCTCAGGTTATCTATCTGCCCATCTGCAGTGCCACAACTGTGATGACAGCCACCTTTCCACTGCCAATGATTCCACGATCTCAACATATGGTTGAGTCACATTAACATTTAACTTAGGCCTGAGATGCAAATTTGGCTGTCAATTCATAGCAGACATAACACACCCCTTACTCTGAGTGGACTTCCTATCATTCTATGGACTCCTGGCTTACCTCCATCATCGGCACTTCCTTGATACCATTACCAACCTGGTAAGCCAAGGGTGACTACTTTGTGGGGATGACTGCAATGCAGATGATAACTGGTGACCCTCCATTCATAGAGTTCCTCAAGCAGTTCCCAGAGATCACACGCCAGGCACCAACACTAGCACGTGAGCAGCACTTGACAGCACACTATATATTAAACAAACCAGGACCACTACTTCGCTTTCCAGTGTGCCGCCTGACACAGGAGAAACTGAAAGTAGTGAAGCAGGACTTCTCATTCATGTTAGCACAGGAAATCTGCTGCCCATCGAGCAGCAGCTTTTCATCTACAATGCATATGGGCTCAAATGAGAACTGTGGACGGTGCCCATGAGTGGATTACAGACAGTTCAACGCCTGAACTACCTGCTCAATGCCAGAACTATCTCCAACTAGTATTCAATACTGTTTATTGAAGATTTCGCGTTTTACGTCCATCGTAAGTGCAGTCTTACTACACTGGATTTAGTATGTGCATTCTACCAAATATCTGTGGCACCAGACAACATTGCTGAGACCACTGTCTGCACACTGAGTTCACCAGAATGCCTTTTGGACTTTTTAATGCTGACCAAACATTTCAACGATTTACTGATGAGATTATAAGTGACCTAAATTTTGTTATGTGTACAAAGACGGCATTTTGGTCATGTCAAGCCCAAGGTAGAACACCTGTCAAAATTACAGCAGATTTTCACTCACCTTCGTACACACGGTCTGCTTATCAACCTGTCAAACTGCATCTTCAGAGCAGCTGGTTTTCAATTCCCAGGCTACACCATCAATGCTCAAGGCACATTGCCGCCACAGGAGATAGTCAAAGCTAAGTTAATTTTCCCGGCCTACAACAGTTAGAGAATTATGACGATTCTTTGGCGTCACCAATTTCTATCATTGTTCGTTCCCAATCATGCTGTCCTGTTTGCACCACTGAATAAAGTCTTGCGTGGTGCATTGAAGCCAAAAGACAAACTGCCATGGAATAGCAAAGCTGACTTGGCATTTAACAAGGCTAAGACTACCATCGCAGAAGCTACTATGTTAGCATACCCAGTTCCACAGGTGCCTCTCACCCTAATGGTTAACGCATCTGCCACTTTAATCGGTGTTGCACTACACCAGCAAGCACCTGAAATCCTGGTAGCCCTCAGCTCTTTTCAGTCAAATATTATTGCCATCACAGCTCACCATCTGGTCCTTGTAGGACCATGAACTGTATGCTGCATATTCCCCTATTAAAAAGTTTCATCATATGTTGGAGGGACAGCAGTTCACGCCAGTGACAGACGATAACCCACTGACATACACTTTCCACTAACATCCAGAGAAAGCATCAACACATCAGTTGCACCATCTAGACTGTATCTGACAGTTCACCACTCACACAGTCCATGTCAAGGAACTCCTGAATAAGCCCACAGATGATCTCTCTTGGAGTCAAGTGATCAGTGACACAATTGACTTTGAAGTTCCCTCAGCGGTGCAGGGAAGGGGGGAGGGGTATCAGTTTATATAACGAAAAATTTAGATTTATAGCTTTTTACAACCCTAGCTGATATAACTGGAATGAACACTGAAAAGGACTGTGAAATTGCAGCTATAAAAATTATTAAGTTAAGCATGGTTATTGCTACAGTTTACTGACCACCATGTGGAATTTTTGAACTTTTCTTAAATAAATTGGAGTCACTGCTAAATAAAATAAAATAAAATAAAACGGATTGCGATTTTATAAACTGTGGTGACTTCATAATTGATTTCCCCACAAAATATAGATACAGAGAGGCCATTTCAATTTATGTGCTCAAGTAAAAGCTGCTAACCAAGTAACAGGCACTTGCAAAACTGCTCTACATAAGTTTCTAGTCAAGGAGTGTTAACACAGCACTTCCCTAAGAATTTCCAATGCAGGCTTTAGTGGCCATCTTGCTCAAATATTACGCTTGAAAATAAGAGGCAGTACTGGTAGCAACACGCCATTAAGAGCCCTATGTAGAAGTTATAGTCCAGATAATATAAACTACACTGCTTGACAACCTCTAAAGAACACATACATTGTTGGACAGAAATCAAGGTAATGATGGATGACATAAAACACAGTACATACATAAAAAGGGTGGAGGGTATATTTATAATGAAAAATTGTACAGATTTCACTACATGGGAATGCAGGATAAAAAGATATAAATAACATTCATATTTGACACAGCTCAGACTTCCAACATAAAGGTTGATACCAGACTCTCAGTAAGGAATATGACCTTCTCAGGCACTGATGCACATTTTGCACTTGTTCTGGCTACCAAACTGTTGACGAGTCCTTGCGAAAATTTTCCAACTCCTCTCTAAAGGCAGTTTTCAGTTCTTGCATGGTTTGGGGAGGCAATGTTCCATGAGAAACACATGTGCCAAGGACATCCAAGGAATCCTATACAGGGTGTAAGTCCAGGGAGTAAACATGCCATTCAATGCAGTCAATATCTTCACTTTCCAGAGTGTCCAACACTCCAGTGGTCCTGTGTATGTATGTGTGTGTGTGGAGGGGGAACACTGCTGTCCACAAAGAGAAAGACGGGACCTACTGAACCTTTAAACAGATGGGACATAATTCAGAGTTATCATCCTGCAATAGCACTGGGCTGCAACAGTACTTCATGCAGAGATATGCAGCAGTGTTCAGCCATTGTGCACAATCTCTGTCCACACCATAATGTCTAGATCATACTGATGATATTCATGAACTTTCTGTGGAGTGTAATGTGTTCCCCTCTTTACACACTAATTGGTGCCCTGAACCACTTGCCACTCTGAAGAAGGATTCATTGGAGAACATCACTCTGGACCACTGTTGCTGACCGCAACCAACATCTACGTCTACATCTACATGATTACTCTGCTATTTACAATTAAGTGCCTGGCAGATGGTTCAATGAACCACCTTCAAGCTGTCTCTCTACCGTTCCACTCTCAAATGGAGCGCGGGAAAAACGAGCACTTAAATTTTTCTGTGCGGGCCCTGATTTCCCTTATTTTATTGTGATGATCATTTCTCCCTATGTAGGTGGGTGCCAACAGAATGTTTTCACAATCGGAGGAGAAAACTAGTGATTGAAATTTCATGAGAACATCCTGTCGCAACAAAAAACGCCTTTGTTTTAATGATTGCCACTCCAATTCACGTATCATGTCTGTGGCACTATCTCCCCTACTTCATGATAATACAAAACGAGCTGCCCTTCTTGTACTTTTTCGATGTCATCTGTCGGTTGAATTTACAGCCCTCAGATTTGTATGACTTATCGCGTAATCGAAATTTAGCGGATTTCTTTTAGTACTCATGTGAATAACTTCACACTTTTCTTTATTCAGGATCAATTGCCACTTTTCGCACCATGTAGATATCTTATCTAAATCATTTTGAAATTTGCTTTGGTCATCTGATGACTTTACAAATGGTAAATGACAGCATCATCTGCAAACAATCTAAGATGGCTACTGAGATTGTCTCCTATGTCGCTAATATAGATCAGGAACAATAGAGGGCCTATAACACTTCCTTGGGGAACACCGGTGTTTTACTCTATGACTTTCCATCTATTACTATGAACTGTGACCTTTCAGACAGGAAATCATAAATCCAGTCGCACAACTGAGGCGATATTCCATAGGCAGGCAGTTTGGTTAGAAGACACGTGAGGGGAATGCTGTCGAAAGCCTTCTGGAAATCTAAAAATACGAAATCAATTTGACATCCCCTATCGATAGCACTCATTACTTCATAAGTATAAAGAGCTAGTTTTGTTTCGCAAGAAAGATATTTTCTGAATCAGTGATGATTACGTGTCAATAAATTGTTTTCTTCGAGGTACTTCATAATGTTCGAATACAGTACATGTTCAAAAACCCTACTGTAAATCGGCATTAGTGATATGGGCCTGTAATTCAACAGATTACTTCTACTTCCCTTTTTGGGTGTTGGTGTGACTTGAGCAATTTTCCAGTCTTTAGATACGGATCTTTCTGTGAAGGAGCGGTTGTATATAAATGCTAAATATGGAGCAATTGTATCAGCATACTCTGAGAGGAACCTGACTGGTATACAATCTGGACTGGAAGCCTTGCTTTTATCAAGTGATTTAAGTTGCTTTGCGACACCAAGGATATCTATTTCTATGTTTCTAATCTTGGCAGTTGTTCTTGATTGGAGTTCAGGAATACTTACTTTGTCTCCTTTGGTGAAGGAGTTTTACAAAATTGTGTTTAATAACTATGCTTTAGTGGCACTGTCATGAGTGACTTCACCATTCTTATCGCACAGTGAAGGTATTGATTGTGTCTTGCCACTGGTGCGCTTTATGTATGACCAGAATCTCTCTGGGTTTTCTGCCAGATTTTGAGACAGAGTTTCATTGTGGAAATTACTGAAAGCATCTTGCATTGAAGTACGCACTATATTTTGAGCTTCTGCAAAATTTTGCCAGTCTTGGGGATTTTGCATTCCTTTAAACATGCTTCTTGCTCCAGCAAACTCTTTCTTGAGGATGCTATAGTTGAAGTGGGATGCATTTAGCAGGCTCCTAAGCATAAAAACCAGCCAGATTTAATCACCACGAAACGGTTCTGGTACAGACACACACACTGGTAGCAGTTACAAAGTCTTCCGCAACCTGCCTAGAAGTGAGATGCCTGTTCCTTTTCACCACTAAGGCTATGTAAGAATCCTTGCAGTGTGGTGGTCTGTCTACAACCACCAGCACACTTTCACATAGTATTTCCATCTTCAGCAGCCTTTTTAATCATGAAATGGTACTTTTGGACACACCCATTACTGTCACTGCAATAGTGACTCTTTGGCTGACTTTGAGCAGTCCAGTTGCTCGTCCACAATCTTAAGCACTCAAATGATGTCTTGAAGACATGTTGCCATACAACATGGAATGTCACACTAACTAGTTCCACAATCTTTGTACTGTACTTCATGAAAAGTCGAATGCATATGGAGCATTTATGCACAAGCTTCCCTGCAGTTAACACGTCCTGTCCTCCACGTTTCCTTCAATTATCACTGGTTGGGTGTTCCACAGTAAATGTTGGTTGTTCTGTGTCAATTGGTTCCTTAGCAAGTGTCAATTGTACAGTAGCAATTGTCAAGCTGTGTACCTCAACAGCTTATTAAACACAAAAATAATGACATAAATGAAAAATTCAACACCTTCATTGATACATTAACACATTTTTTCCATTGCATTTCCACAAAAAATTGTAACCATAAGAGGGCAATACTATAATAAACAGCTGGATCACAATGGGAAAAAGTTCCTCACTTGAATTACACATATACTATAAAAATATTCCTCAGTATTAAGAAAAGTAATAAGAGCAGCAAAAATATAACACGTAATGATGAATATATTTTTAATACAGCAAATAAAGTGAAGGAGTATTATAAAAAAACTGGGGAAAACAAGAGCATCATGTAATAATATAACACTAACACAAGAAAATAAAAAAATATATCAAACTACTTAAAAGAAGCCAACACATTTAACAACTTTTCCACAGGTGTTGCTGATAATACAATAAGATCAAACCATCAAGCCAATGAATTTAAAACAAGTGCATGTAGAGGACCAATATATACAAACTCTATCTCACGCCTCCGTAGCGCAGCAGTAGTGTTAGCGCCTACCACGCAAGGGGACCAGCGTTTGATTCCCAGCAGAGGACTGGGTGTTGGATGTCCCTCATCATCATGTAAGTCGCTGAAGTGGCAGTAACTAAAAAGACTTGCAATATGGCAGCCGAACCCCGAAGGGGATATCCCAGCCAATAAATGCCATATGATCATTTCATTTCACAACATGGAGTAGAAAAAGCATCAAAAGGACTAAAAAACCCCAACTCTACATCTACATCTACATCTACATCTACATCCATACTCCACAAGCCACCTGACGGTGTGTGGCGGAGGGTACCTGGAGTACCTCTATTGGTTCTCCCTTCTATTCCAGTCTTGTATTTTTCGTGGAAAGAAGGATTGTCGGTATGCTTCTGTGTGGGCTCTAATACCTCTGATTTTATCCTCATGGTCTCTTCGCAAGATACACGTAGGAGGGAGGAATATACTGCTTGACTCTTCGGTGAAGGTATGTTCTCGAAACTTTAACAAAAGCCCGTACCGGGCTACTAAGTGTCTCTCCTGCAGAGTCTTCCACTGGAGTTTATCTATCATCTCCATAACGCTTTCGCGATTACTAAATGATCCTGTAACGAAGTGCGCTGCTCTCCGTTGGATCTTCTCTATCTCTTCTATCAACCCTATCTGGTACGGATCCCACACTGCTGAGCAGTATTCAAGCAGTGGGCGAACAAGCGTACTGTAACCTACTTCCTTTGTTTTCGGATTGCATTTCCTTAGGATTCTTCCAATGAATCTCAGTCTGGCAGCTGCTTTACCAACGATCAACTTTATATGATCATTCCATTTTAAATCACTCCTAATGCATACTCCCAGATAATTTATGGAATTAACTGCTTCCAGTTGCTGACCTACTATTTTGTAGCTAAATGATAAGGGGTCTATCTTTCTATATATTCACAGCACATTACACTTGTCTACATTGAGATTCAATTGCCATTCCCTGCACCATGTGTCAATTCGTTGCAGATCCTCCTGCATTTCAGTACAATTTTCCATTATTACAACTTCTCGTTACACCACAGCATCATCTGCAAAAAGCCTCAGTGAACTTCCAATGTCATCCACAAGGTCATTTATGTATATTGTGAATAGCAACGGTCCTATGCCACTCCCCTGCGGCACACCTGAAATCACTCTTACTTCGGAGGACTTCTCTCCATTGAGAATGACATGCTGCGTTCTGTTATCTAGGAACTCTTCACAATCCAATCACACAATTGGTCTGATAGTCCATATGCTCTTACTTTGTTCATTAAACGACTCTGGGGAACTGTATCGAACGCCTTGCGGAAGTCAAGAAACACGAGATCTACCTGGGAACCCGTGTCTATGGCTCTCTGAGTCTTTTCGAAACCCATGCTGATTCCTACAGAGTAGATTTCTAGTCTCCAGAAAAGTCATTATACTCGAACATAATACGTGATCCAAAATTCTACAACTGATCTACCTTAGAGATATAGGTCTATAGTTCTGCACATCTGTTCGACGTCCCTTCTTGAAAACGGGGATGATCTGTGCTGTTTTCCAATCCTTTGGAACGCAACGCTCTTCTAGAGACCTACGGTACACCGCTGCAAGAAGGGGGGCAAGTTCCTTCGCGTACTCTGTGTGAAATCGAACTGGTATCCCATCAGATCCAGCGGACTTTCCTCTTTTGAGCAATTTTAATTGTTTCTCTATCCCTCTGTCGTCTATTTCGATATCTACCATATTGTCATCTGTGCGACAATCTAAAGAAGGAACTACAGTACAGTCTTCCTCTGTGAAACAGCTTTGGAAAAAGACATTTAGTATTTCGGCCTTTAGTCTGTCATCCTCTGTTTCAGTACCATTTTGGTCACAGAGTGTCTGGACATTTTGTTTTGATCCACCTACCGCTTTGACATAAGACCAAAATTTCTTAGGATTTTCTGCCAAGTCAGTACGTAGAACTTTACTTTCGAATTCATTGAACGCCTCTCGCATAGCCCTCCTCACATTACATTTCGCTTTGCATGATTTTTGTTTGTCTGCAAGGCTTTGGCTATGTTTATGTTTGCTGTGAAGTTCCCTTTGCTTCCGCAGCAATTTTCTAACTCGTTTGTTGTACCACGGTGGCTCTCTTCCATCTCTTAGGATCTTGCTTGGCACATACTCATCTAACGCATATTGTACGATGGTTCTGAACTTTGTCCACTGATCCTCAACACTATCTGTACGTGAGACAAAACTTTTGTGTTGAGCCATCAGGTACTCTGTAATCTGCTTTTTGTCACTTCTGATAAACAGAAAAATTTTCCTATACCTTTTTTAATATTTCTATTTACGGCTGAAATCATCGATGCAGTAACCGCTTTATGATCACTGATTCCCTGTTCTGCGTTAACTGTTGCAAATAGTTCGGGCTTGTCACCAGAAAGTCTAATATGTTATCGCCACGAGTCGGTTCTCTGTTTAACTGCTCAAGGTAGTTTTCAGATAAAGCACTTAAAAAAATTTCACTGGATTCTTTGTCCCTGCCATCCATTATGAACATTTGAGTCTCCCAGTCTATATCCGGCAAACTAAAATCTCCACCCAGAACTATAACATGGTGGGGAAATCTACTCAAAATATTTTCCAAATTATCCTTCAGGTGCTCAGCCACAACAGCTGCTGAGCCAGGGGGCCTATAGAGACATCCAATTACCATGTCTAAGCCTGCTTTAACCGTGACCTTCACTCAAATTATTTCACATTTCGGATCTCCGTCAATTTCCTTCAATACTATTGCACTTCTTATCGCTATAAACACGGCGCCCCCTTCACTGTCCAGCCTGTCGCTGCGGTATACATTCCAATCTGAGTTTAGGATTTCATTACTGTTTACGTCTGGTTTAAAGCCAACTTTCAATCCCTAGTACTATATGGGCATTGTGACCGTTTATTAATGAGAGCAGTTCTGGGACCTTTCTATAGACGATCCTGCAGTGTACTATTAGCACATTAATATTGTTATTCCCTGTTGCATTTTGCCTACTCCTACCTTGCTGCGTCTCAGGAGGTGTCTTGTCGGGCCTAGGGAGGGAATTCTCTAACCTAAAAATCCCACATGTGCACTCCACACGTACTCCGCTACCCTTGTAGCCGCTTCCGGCGTGTAGTGCACACCTGACCTATCCAGGGAGACCCTACATTTCTCCACCCGATAGCGGAGGTCGAGAAATTTGCACCCCAGATCTCCGCAGAATCGTCTGAGCCTCTGGTTTAAGCCTTCTACTCGGCTCCAAACCAGAGGACCGCGATCAGTTCTGGGAACGATACTGCAAATAGTTAGCTCAGATTCCATCCCGCGAGCGAGGCTTTCCACCTTCACCAATTCCGCCAGCCGCCTGTACGAACTGAGGATGACCTCTGAACCCAGACGGCAGGAGTCATTGGTGCCAACATGAGCAACAATTTGCAGTCGGGTGCACCCTGTGCTCTCTATCGCCGCCGGCAGGGCCTCCTCCACATCTCGGATGAGGCCGCCCGGCAAGAAGACAGAGTGAACACTGCCCTTCTTCCCCGACCTTTTCGCTATTTCCCTAAGGGGCTCCATCACCCGCCTAACGTTGGAGCTCCCAATAACTAATAAACTAATAAACCCCTCCCCCCATGTGCCTGCTTGGACCTCGCTGAAGGAGCGGCCACATGTCCACTCACAGGCAGAGCGGGCGATGCTACACAGCCAGCCTCCACATTGACCCTCCGCCTCGTGCGCCGCGAACACCGCTGAACCCACCACTCCCCTTGGGGAGAGCGTAGCCCAACCGCGCCCAGTACCCACGAAGATGTCTCGACAGCAGGGACAGTGGGTGAAGCATGTAACACCTGGGGTGTACCATGCGACACACAAGACTCCCCACTGCCGCTACACTCTGTTGGCACTGCTGCTGTCTCTGCTACAATCTTAAAGAACAGTGTACCAAACCTAATTTAAATACTAACAAATCAAGCAGGCATTTTCCCTAATGTATTGAAAACATCTAAATTTATCCCAGTACATCAAAAAAGTGAGAGAAATAATGTAAATAACTTCAGACCCATCACAATTTCCTCTTGTATTTCGAAAATATTAGTAAAAATTATGTACATCAAACTTACGCGATTTGCAAATAAAAACAATATCCTATGTAATGAACATCATAGATTCAGAAATAAGAGGTCAACCACAACTGTTATTTATGAGTGCATTAATTGTATAAAAAGCCTGACCAACAAGCAACAGGAATCTACAGGAGTATTTATTGACTTATGTAAAACTTTTGACATGGTGGATCATAAGATTCAGTTGGGTCAATCCATATCAAGTGGCCCAGCATTGGTTGCTTGACCATCTCAGAGAAATTTTATATTTGCTGGGTGAATTCCCCAATGTTTAGTAGTAAACATCACAGTCACAAAAATATTTTTTTAAAAATTTATTGTTCATTATTTTGAAATGGTGAGCATATTTGTTCCAGGCCGCATGTGTTTTCTCGTATTTGCAAGCATCTACATTTCTTACAATTATTCAGTAGTGGATTGTCCCAAGCCATTCAGATAAAATGCATTTAGTTGAACACACTTTGGGCTACAAATTAACATCATTATCACTTAGCTGAATGTATTCTTTAATATATTTTTAATAGTTCAAAGTTATCAGCCACAAATTTAAAAAACTCAATTTTTGAACAGTAGTTTTCCGAAGAAAGATTAATTTCTCAACTTTAATATTTTTCTGTTATTACACTGTATAGTATAGTTACTTTTTATACTTAAAAAAATTGATATTTTTTTTTTATTTTTCCTTTATGTGGCCTGCAATATTTTTGTTGGGGGACCAGATAAAAATCTGAAAATTTCACAGTTAGTGGGCCTTCAAGATATCAAACTTCAGTACAAATTTCAACTTTGAGATTCAATTGGAAGTTATGGAAGAAAGATTACAAACACGAGTCAAAAATACGTTTTTTAACATCTGCGATATCTGGTAGGCATTATGTAACACACTACATTACACTAGCTAATGATTATTTGTCGAAACAATGATGTGGTAATTGGTTCAGCAGGCTAATAATTGCATCTGCAAGCCTATACAAGTCTGGTTGTTGTCTTCTCCCTTACACCAACAATCGTCTACTCACACTTCAAGCTAGAAGTTCTTGAAGTGTGCAGTTGAAAAATGGTGTCTCAGTGTTCTGTTGGTGTTATTATTAATGAAGCATGTCATAAAAGTGTGTATGGAGTGTATCCTAAAGACATTACTTTAATCGAAGATTACAGTGAAGAAGAAAATGTGTTGTTTTACTTACGAGTCGGCCCAGAGGCCAAATCAACATGAAAGTACCATGAAATGAACCACTTAAAAAAATTTCATCACCTTTCTGGCCAGTCTTGCATGGACCCTTTTGAGAAACATACGAAACCTATAACAAAAGGTCTGCGAGAAATAACACTTGATCATTACTCTAAAAATAAAAGCCCTTTTGTCAATCTCATACCACGAAAATCATTGTCTCCATCATGTTATTCTAAGATATTTGTAATCCACAACAGAAAGGACAGTGAAACCTCAGATACAGAATTTTGTGACTTATCAGCAACCATTAAAAAAATAGATACAGCTTGTGAATTCCTGGGTATATCGCCTGCTAGTAAAATTAGAAAACTAAGTCAAGATAAAAGACCAAGTGCCTTGAATACAAACATTGAGAAAGTGGCAGCTACAGTCAAAAAGAATTTGGAACCTTCATTTCAAAATATAATTTGTACTAAAACAGATGGAAGTTCTACAACTTCACCAACCGAATATGATGATTTGATAGAACAACTGAAAACTAAATGCAGTACTTCAAACAAAGAGGATAAAATTAAGATTATCAGTTTACTGCCGAATTCTTGGAGTCGAGCAAAAGTCAGTGATGAATTTAATGTGTCAGAACATCTTGTTAAGTTAACAAGGCAATTAGTAAAAGAACAGGGGATTTTGCCAGCATTACAAAAGAAAAGTGCATCTAATTTGGTAGATGAAACACAATCAATAAAGTTATTAAGTATTATGACGATGAAAATAACAGCCGTTTGCTGTCTGGCAAAAAAGACTGTTTCTGTGAAAGACAATGGATCTAAGACTCAAAGACAAAAAAGGTTAATATTGTGCAATTTAAATAAACTATTCACTGAATTTAAAGAAGAAAATCCTGACATTAAAATTCGAAGATCAAAGTTTTGCGAGTTGAGACCAAGATGTATTGTTGCAGGGGCATCTGGCACCCATAATGTTTGTGTTTGTTTGTATCATCAGAAAGTAAAGTTGATGACAGATGGGGCCAATCTTAGAGTTGACTATAAAGACCTTTTGGAAGTTGTGGTATGCAATATTGACAGTTACAATTGTATGATCAAGGGAAAATGTGAAGATTGTCCAGGCAAACAAGCCTTACTTGAAGAATCCAAAGAAGACGATTTGATGCCTGACAATATAAAATACAAAAAAGACAGAACTGAAATGGTGACAGTCATAAAATCATGAGAAGAGTTTTTTGAAGTGTTGGTGGCTAACCTTGAAAATCTGAAAATGCATCACTTCATTGCAAAAGCTCAAAGTAAATTTTTGAAAGGCAAAAAGCAAACCTTGGCAGCTGATGAATGCTTAGTTCCTGCTGACTTTTCGGAAAATTATTCCTTTTTTGTTCAAGATGAAGTACAAGGGCATCACTGTGTAAATAAACAGACCACAGTTCATCCATTTGTATTCTGTTATAAAGATGATGATAAACTAATGAGCCACAGCTTTTGTGTCATAAGTGACTACCCTGAACACAACACTACAGCATTGCAGATTTTTCAACTAAAACTAACAGACTACATTAAACAGCACCACCCTTCCATAAAAAAACTGATTTACTTATCGGATGGGGCAGCAAGTCAATATAAAAACAAAACAAAAAATTATTAACATCTCCTTTCATAAAGAAGATTTTGGGTTTGATGTACAATGGCACTTTTTTGCTTCATGCCATGGGAAGAATGCTTGTGATGGTGTCGGGGGTACAACAAAGTGAGCTGTCACAAAAGCAAGTCTGCAGTGGACCGATGACAATCATGTCATAACACCTCAAGAAATGTTTGAACTCTGTAAAAAACATATCAAAGGAATCACCTATGTTTTTGTGCAATGTGAGGAAATACAAGAAGTCTATGACAGTTTCTTGAAGGAAAGATACAACACTTGTCAGAAGATTAAAGGCACTCGATCTTTTCATTGTTTTGTAACCCATTCACACAACTTACTGAAGTGTAAGATCACATCAACTTGGTCTGATAGTGAATTTCATCAGTGTGGAAAAACTTGTACAACTGGTTCCTCAAAATAAAGACACAGTGGCTTGTGTTCACGATGAACAGTGGTGGATTGGCGAAGTTGATAATATTGACCGTCAAAACCAGGATGCACATGTTGTATTTTTAAAAAATTGAGCAGGATCAAGTTTGGATGACACTTAAAAATACACTAAAGAAGCTGTCTCCTATGGAATTTACAACTGCGAATGGGCAAACTTATAATCTAACACCCAAACTGAGTGAACAAATTTCTCAAATGTTCAATGAGCAATGTACTAAAAACAAATAACAAAAAGAACAATATAACGTAATTATTAGGCTTATTTTCAATACAAAAAGTAAGTAATCATATATATGATTAACTTATATACTGTAACTGGTATATTTTATTCCATAAGCCTAGATATCGCAGATGTTAAAAAGTGTATTTTTGACTCGTGTTTGTAAATTTTTTTTCCATAACTTCCAATTGAATCTCAAAGTTGAAATTTATACTGAAGTTTGATATCATAAAGGTCTATTAACTGCAAAATTTTCAGGTTTTTTATCTGGTCCCCCAACAAAGACAAAGCAAGCCACAAAAAGGAAAAACTTTAAAAAATCTGTTAAAAAAATAGTGTACATTAAAGCTGAGAAATTAATCTTTCTTTGGAAAACTACTGTTCAAAAATTGAGTTTTCTTAAATTTGTGGATGATAACTTTGAAATATTAAAAATATATTAAAGAATACATTCAGCTAAGCGATAATGATGTTAATTTGTACCCCAGAGTGTGTTGAACTAAATGCATTTCATCTGAAAGGCATGGGACAATCCACTACTGAATAATTGTAAAAAATGTAGATGCTTGCAAATACGAAAAAACGCATGCGGCTTGGAACAAATATGGTTGCCATTAAACAATAAATTTTTTAAAAAATATTTTTGTGACTACTAAACATTTTGGAATTCACCCAGCAAATATAAAATTTTTCTGAGATGGTCAAGCAACCAATTATTTTTTTCTTGGACCACTTGGTATGGATTGACCCAGCTGTCAAAGCTTGAAAAATATGGTATTCAAGGTCTGTCCAATGATTGGACCTGTTCCTTCCTTAGCAAATACAAGCAACCACTTTGCATCAAGCACACGAATGTCAACCTAAATGTGTGCATCATGCACACAAAGCTCTACCAAAAAACTATTTTTTCTGACTATAAACTAATTAAGTATGGTGCACTCCAAGAAACAGTAACGGAACCCATTTTGTCCCTGCTACACATACAAGGGGTGTTTGAAAAGTCCGTGCAAAGTGCGAGAGATGGCACCACCGGCATGTATAGAGGTCATGTTTAGTTAGTAGCATCTTTGGAAAGAATGCACCCCAAGTTTCAGCCATATTGGTCTATTTCTATGTGTTTGGCATTCGTGTTAATCAAGGAAGTCAAGTTATTGTCAAAAAATGGATGAAAAAGAATTTCGTGTGGTGATTAAACATTATTTTATGAAAGGCAAAATGCCTCAGGAGACAAAAGAGAAGCTTGATAAACATTACGGTGACTCTGCACCTTCGATTACAACAGTTTATAAGTGGTTTCAAAATTTTTGGAGTGGCCATATGGGCACAAGTGATGCTGAATGTTCTGGACGCCCTGTGAAGGTTATAGCTCCAGAAATCATTGATAAAATCCTTGAAATGGTGATGGATGACAGAAGAATTAATGTGCGTGAGATTGCTAGTGCTGTGGGCATCTCGAATGAACAGGTATATAATATTTTGCATATGCATTTGGACACGAGAAAGCTATCCGCAAGGTGGGTTCTGCGATTGCTCACGCTTAAGCAAAAACGGAATCATGTGAAGTGTTGCAAGGATGGTTTGCAGCTGTTCAGGAAGAATCCACAGGAATTTAAGCGTTGTTTGGAGACTGGTAGAGACTTGCCATCAGCAAGGTGACCAACTGCTAGGGGGGTGCAACGCCAATGCCCACAACCTAGTGTGGGGCAGCAAGGACACCAACAGTAGAGGTTAGTACCTTCTTGAATTCCTCTCAGCTAACAACTTAGAGGTCCGGAATAGGGGCAATGAACCTACATTCAGGAATAGCAGAAGGGAAGAAGTAATTGACATAACATTTGGTTCCGTGACGATGGGTAGCTATGTCAAACAATAGCACGTGGTGTTGGAGCCATCCTCATCGGACCACATGTACATTAAATACAAGGTTGAAATTGGAATCAGAGAGGCCATGACTTATAGAAATCCCAGGAAAACAGACTGGGAGACATATAGGAGGGACCTTGACTTAGGCTTATCGAAAATTAAAACCACGATAAGGAAGCCAGTAGAATTTGAGGAAGCAGCAGGGGCTGTTACCTCTGCCATAGTGACCTCATATCAGTACTACAGCACAGTCACCAGGGAGTGCACAAATAGGAGTGTTCCTTGGTGGAATAACAAATTGGAAACGCAAAGAAAACAGGTACAGAGACTGTTTAATGTTGCGAGACGTAAAGGACAATGGGCTAAATATCGTGAGGCCCTTGTCAGTTACAATCTTGCAATAAGACAAGCAAAGGAGGCATCCTGGAAGGCATTCTGTGAGGAAGTGGAAGGCATGGCTGCACAAGCCAGACTTTACAAGATTCTCACTAGAGTACCAACTAATCCAGGAGGTACGGTGAGGAAGGAGGATGGGGAATATACAAAGACAGCACATGAGAAGCTGGAATTGCTCCTCAAAACTCACTTTCCTCAATATGCTCTGCCGGATAACACAGACCAGTATGTGACCCCAGAGAGACAACGGTTCTCAGGCACTTGAAAAGAGGACTGGGAATCGGCCAAAGAGTATGTGAACCTCAACAAAATCCAGTGGGCAGTGGGAACATTCCAACTGTTCAAGTCAGCTGGCCCAGATGAAATTTTTCCAGCTCTCCTGCAACAGGCAGGAGGAAAGCTTATAAGAGTCCTGTGCAGACTATTCAGGATTAGCTTAGCAGTAGGAATCATTCCCAATGTTTGGAGGGCAGTGAATAATGTCCTCATTCCAAAGCCAGGGAGAATTGATCGTACCAAGGCCAAGCATATGAGACCAATCAGTCTGTCCTCCTCCATTCTCAAAACATTGGAAAAACTGGTTAATGTCTATGTTGGGGAGAGGAGGCTAAGTAGGGTCCCACTACACCTGAACCAACACGCATACCAACCAGGCAAATCATGTGAGACAGCTCTCCACCAACTCTTTGGGACGATGGAAAAAGCCCTTCACTTCCAAGAAATAGCCCTCTGCATCTTCCTGGATATCGAGGGGGGCTTTAGTAACACGACCTTCGATTCCAGCAGCAGAGGTGCGTGACCTGGGGACCACTACATGTAAGTGGACCAGAGCCATGCTTAGTGGAAGGAAGGTAGAGGCTATCATGATGAATGAAAAGATGATAATTAAGACCACTAGAGGCTGCCCACAAGGAGGTGTTTTGTCTCCTCTATTGTGGAATCTAGTGGTGAACGAACTCATTGAGGAACTAAATTCCAGACAATGCTTCTGCCAAGGATACGCAGATGACCTTTTCATAGTAAAACTTGGCAAATTCACTGTCACAGACAGGGATATGGCACAAGGAGGGTTGGACATTGTGCAAAAATGGTGCATTAAACTGGATCTGAGAGTTAATCCTAAGAAGACTGTTGTGGTGCCATTTACGAAGAGACATATTCAGCAAGCAAGTTGGAATCTAAAGCTATTCGATGAAACTCTACCTGTGAAGGGGACAGTAAAATATCTAGGGGTAACCTTGGATGAGAAGCTAACTTGGATCCCTCATATTAAGTGTATCTGCTCCAAGGCAAAAAGCACTTTAGTGAGAACTAGGAGGGCTTGTGGCAAAAACTAGAGCCTAAGCCCCAGGTGTATGCACTGGATACACACCACAATGGTTAGACCTAGGATTTCCTATGGGCCCGCAGTGTGGTGGAAGAAGGTAGAACACCGGGTTGCTGCTGAAGAGCTTACTAAGGTGCAGAGATTGGCCTGCTTAGCCATAACGGGCAGAATTAGCAGCACACCAACCCTGGAATGGAAGCCATGCTGGATATCCCTCCACTTCACCTCTGTGTTAAGCTGAAAGCAGCAGCAGGGGCATACAGACTAAAACTGGCCAAAACTGGGTCTCATTCAGATATCCAGAATCACACACTAACATAGTGAGTGAGGTAAATATAGGTATAGCTGGGGAAATGCCAGCCGACTATATAATAACTCCCAACTACTTCGACAAGCCTTACAACATAACAATTGGAAGTAGGGAGCAGTGGGAGAAAACAGTTCAACACCGTACGGGGGACATCGTTTGGTTCGCCGATGGGTCGAAAACAGATCCAAGGCATTGGGGCAGGGTTGTATGGGGTTCAGCCAAGACTGGAGAGCAGCATCTCTCTAGGGAAACTGGCATCTGTATTCCAAGCCGAAATTACTGCAGTCAGGGCATGTGTGGAGGAGAATATGAGTAGGTGCTGCAATGAACATAGCACCTACATCTATTCAGACAGCCAGGCAGCTCTGAAATCATTGGCAGCTCCTGCAACAAGATCTAAGATTGTTGCAGATTGCCAGAGGGTTCTGGTGGAGCTACAGGCAAGCAATAGGGTGTACCTAGTGTGGGTCCCTGGCCGCTCAGGGATCTGTGGCATTGAACGATGGGGGCAACAACTCCATTTATTGGACCGGAAACTGTCTTGACAATCACCAAGGCTATGATCAAATTAGAACTACAGAACTGGCTTAGGAAACAGCACGTAGGATATTGGACCAATGTCCATAAACAATAACATGGTACGGTAATGATGCCAGGCCACGTTTTAAAAGAAGCTCTGTAATCCTGAGATTGAACAGGAAAGAGATCAAACTCATGACTGGACTGATGACAGACCATGGGAACTTCAAAAAACACCTACACACAATGGGTATAATGGAAGAGGACCCTAAATGTAACATCTGTGATGAGGGTGAAGAAACTGCATCTCACCTAATCTTTGAATGCATGGCATTGGAGAGTAAAAGATACAGAATCTTCAGAACAACTAGACCTGAAAAAATTGTATCTAACAAAAAACTGGTAGAGGGACTCCTTGCACTATTTATGGGCACTGGTTGGTTTTATTGGATATACAGGGAGCGATACCGCACAATAAACCTATGTTTCGATGCGGGTAGTGGCGGGTCAGACCAAAGCTGTTTTAGCTCCCCTGTTAAAATCAATCAATCAATCATTGCTTCATCACTGTGGATGAAACATGGACACATTACTATACTCCTGAGACCAAACAACAATCTAAACAATGGGTTACCGAGGGAGAATCTGAACCAAAAAAGGCGAAGACCATTCCTTCGGCCAGAAAGATTATGGCGACTGTCTTTTGGTATTCACAAGGGATAATCCTCATCGACTATCTGGAAAAGGGTAAAACTATTACAAGTGCATATTATTCATCGTTATTCGAGCATTTGAAAACCAAGCTCCAAGAAAAATGCCGGTGATTGGACCACAAAAAAGTCCTTTTCCCTCACGACAATGCACTAGCACACACCTCAGCAGTTGTGGTTGCACAAGTAATGGAAATAGGATTCCAACTTGTTTCACATCCCCCCTATTCTCCAGATTTGGCTCCCTCAGACTACTATTTGTTCCCCAATTTGAAGAAATGGATGGCGGGACAAAGATTTTATTCAAACGAGGAGGTGATTGCAGCAACTAATAGTTATTTTGCAGACTTGGACAATTCCTATTATTCGGAAGGGATCAACAAATTAGAACAGCATTGGACAACGCGTATAAGTCTAACAGGAGACTATGTCAAAAAATAAGAAAAGTTTTACCCCAAACACGTAAGTAGTTTTTGTTTTTGCCCGCACTTTTCAAATGCCCCTCGTAAATGATCTACGCTTACATTTGGATGCTCATAAAACGAACATATTTGCACACGACATCACAATTCTGTTAAAAGGAGAAAGTAAGGAAGAATTACAGCAACCAGTAAACACTGTCACAAAACAACTTGACAGCTGCGCACAGAATAAATCAGATTCTAATAAACAGTAAAAAAAAAAAAAACTATTACACTAAAATTCCACAATTCTGCACACAAGGATAGGAATATCCACAATGATGAACAAGTTGATAACAGTATGGGAAACAAACTCTTAGGAGTATGGCTGCAAAGCTATGTAAACTGGAATAAACACATTCTACATGTATTCTCTGGAAACCACTGTGAAGTGCACGGCAGAGAGTACGTCCCATTGTATTAGTTATTGGGGTTCCTCCCCATTCCAATCTCATATGGAGATTGGTAAGAATTATTGCGGAACTGCCTATACGCATGCTATAATTAATCTAATGTTGTTCTCATAATCTCCATGTGAAAGATAAGTAGAGGGGTTGTAATATATTTCTAGAGTCATCATTTAAAGACAAATTCTAGAAACTTGGAAAGTAGGCTTTCCTACATAATTTATGTCAATCTTCAACAGTCTGCCACTTTAGTTTACTCACAAGGGAACCTCCCCATTGCACCCCCCTCAGATTTAGTTATAAGTTGGCACAGTGGATAGGCCTTGAAAAACGGAACACAGATCAATCGAGAAAACAGGAAGAAGTTGTGTGGAACTATGAAAAAAATTAGTAAAATATACAAACTGAGTAGTACATGAAAAGGTAGGTAACATCAAGGAGAATGTGAGCTCAGGAGCGCCGTGGTCCCATGGTTAGCGTGAGTAGCTGCGGAACAAGACGTCCTTGGTTCAAGTCTTCCCTTGACTGAGAATTTTACTTTCTTTATTTTCGAAAAGTTATGATCTGTCCATTTGTTCATTGACGTCTCTGTTCACTGTAATAAGTTTAGTGTCTGTGTTTTGCAACCGCACCGCGAAACCGTGCGATTAGTAGACGAAAGGACGTGCCTCTCCAATGAGAACCGAAAACATTTGATCGCAAGGTCATAGGTCAACCGATTCCTCCACAGGTAAACACATCTGATATATTCTATACGACACTGGTGACGGCATGTGCGTCACATGACAGGATTATGTTGTCGACCCACTTAACTTGTACACTTAGCGAATGGGTAAAAAGATTCTTCTACCTTGCTCGATTTAGGTTTTCTTGTGGATGTGATAATCACTCCCAAAAAAGTGATGAAAACATAAGAGTTTGTCACATAAACTGAAAATAAAAAATTAAACTGTTCACTCCAGGTAAGACCTGAACCTAGGACCTCTCGTTCCGTGGCTGCTCTCGCTAACCACAGGACCATGGTGCTCCTTGACTCCCATTGTCCTTGATGTTGCCTATCTTCGCATGGACTACTCAGTTCGTATATTTTACTAATTTTTTTCATAGTTCCACACAACTTCTTCCTGTTTTCTCGATTGATCTGTGTTCAGTTTTTCAAGGCCTATCCACTGTGCCAACTTAAAACTAAATCTGAGGGGGGGTGCGATGGGGAGGTTCTCTTGTCAGCATCTCTGTGGCATTCTCCCACATGAAAAAAAAAAAAAAATAAAATAAAATAAAATAAAAAAGAAGAAGAAGAAGAAGAAGAAACATGTGACCACTTGTGCTGCCCTACTCTATATGCATTCAATATCCCCCATTACTCCTTTTCGGTACAGCTCCCACACACTTGACAAATACTCCAGAATGAGTTGTACAAGTGATTTGTAGACTGACTGCATTTTCCCAGTATTTTACCAATAAATCAAAGTCTACCACCTGCTATACCCACAACTGAGCCTGTGTCATCAGTCCATTTCATATCCCTAAAAAGTGTTACACCCAAGTATTTGTATGAGTTGGATGATTCCAACTGAGGTTCACTGATATTAAAGTCGATTTTTTTTTTTTTTTTTTTTTTTTTTTTTTTTTTTTTTTTTTTTTTTTTTTGTGAAGCACACAATTTTACATTTCTGAACATTTGTAACAAGTTTTCTGTCTCTGTGCCACCTTGAAATCTTATCAAAATTTGACTGAATATTTATGCAGCTTCTTCCAGTCAGTACTTTGTTGCAGATAACTGTATATCTGCAAAAAGTTGAGATTACTATTAATATTGTCCACAAGATCATTAACAAACAACATGAACGACAAGTACTGAATATAATTGTACTTATTACAATAAGTGTAAATGTAGTACTGAGTCAAATGCTTACTGGAAATCAAGAAATGCTGCATCTATCTGACTTCCTTGATCCAAAGCTTTCAGTATGTCATGTGAGAAAAATTTGAGTTAGGTTTCACATGATTGATGTTTTTGGAATTTGTCCTGGTAGGCACTGAGGAGGTGATTCTGTTCAAGATACCTCGTTATGTTTGAGCTCAGAATATGTTCTAAGTTTCTACAACAAATTAATGTCAAGGATACTGGACAGTTCTGTGGATCGCTTCTATTACCCTTCTTGTAAATGGGTGCGACCCATGCTTTCTTCCAACTACTAGACACGGTTTTTTGTTCAAGGGATCTACGACAAATTTCACTTAGAGGAGGGGTAACTCAGTGACACCGCCCCCGGTGTAAAACCTGCCCCATGCACCCTCCCACCACCACCTACTCCAGTCCTGTAACCCGGAAGGCGTACACGATCAAAGGCAGAGCCATGTGTGAAAGCACCCACGTAATTTACCAACTGACCTGCCTACACTGTGAAGCTTTCTATGTGGGAATGACCAGCAACAAACTGTCCATTCGCATGAAAAGACACAGGCAGACAGTGTTTGTCGGTAATGAGGATCACCCTGTGGCTAAACATGCCTTGGTGCACGGCCAGCACATCTTGGCACAGTGTTACATTGTCCGGGTTACCTGGACACTTCCCACTAACACCAATTATCAGAACTCCGGAGATGGGAATTTGCCCTTCAATATACCCTCTCTTCCCGTTACCCACCAGGTCTCAACCTCCGCTAATTTCAAGTTGCCGCTGCTCATACCTCACCTGTCATTCAACAACATCTTTACCTCTGTACTTCCGCCTCGACTGACATCTCTGCCCAAACTCTTTGCCTTTACATATGTCTGCTTGTGTCTGTATATGTGCGGATGGATATATGTATGTATGTATGTATGTGTATGTGTGTGTGTGTGTGTGTGTGGGTGCGCGCGCGAGAGTGTATACCTGTCCCTTTTTCCCCCTAAGGTAAGTCTTTCCGCTCCCAGGATTGGAATGACTCCTTACCCTCTCCCTGAAGACCCACATCCTTTCGTCTTTCCCTCTCCTTCCCTCTTTCCTGAAGAAGCAACCGTGGGTTGCGAAAGCTTGAATTTTGTGTGTGTGTTTGTTAGTGTCTCTATCAACATACCAATGCTTTCGTTTGGTAAGTTACATCATCTTTGTTTTTAGATATATCTGTATAGAATCTGATAGAGATGCCATAAGGCCCTGGAGCTTTGATCAATTTCAATGATTTCAGCTGTTACTCAACGCACTGATGTTAACACTTATTTCACTCACCTTTTCAGTGATATGGAGATTAAATTGGGGCAATTCTCATGGGTTTTACTTTGTAAAGGAAGATTTGAAAACACAGTTAAACATTTCAGCTTTTGCTTTGCTACCTTCAATTTCGTTTCCTGTCTCATTTGCTAATGACTGGACACTAACTTTGGTTCCTTAACATATGATAAGAATTTCTTTGGGTTTTGTGAAGGATGATTTGACAGTATTCTACTGTGACAGTCACTGAAGGCTTCACACATTGCTCTGTTGACAGCCAAATGCATTTCATTCTGCATCTCCCTCTGAATAGCAATATGCTTTGTTTTATACCTATTATGTAGTAGTCTCTGTTTCTTTATAAGTTTCTTTAAAGAGCTTGTATTCCATGGAGGGTCCCTTCCATAATGAACAGTTCTACTGTGCACATATCTATGCAGCAATGGTCAACTATTCTTTTAAACTTGAGCCATAGTTAGTCTACATCTCCTGACCTCCACATTGAGAAATAACACTATTGCTTTTTACTCCAGTTTACTGGACACAGATATCTGTCTACTTCCTTTAGTTGTCCTATGTACTTTGGTAATCACAACTATATCATGGTTCGTGATACCAGTGAATACCTCAACACAAAACTCAGCAAGACATGCTTCCTTCTTTGCACACTAAAATCCTGCTGTAATAAGAAAACTCCATTGAATGCATGTGACGCTGTGGGAACAAAGACCAACCAGTGAAGTCTGTTGTTTATTCCAAGGAAGAGTAACTGCTTTTGAGAATTGGATGTTTATTCTATATTTTTCTTTAGAGTTGTCACTTGCGACTGTAAGCTAACCAAATAAATGTCTCACAGTATATGTATGTTTGATTTCTGACCCACAATGCCTATTTTCATTCTTGCTTTAAATATGGGGCCACTTTTCGGGGAAAGTGCAAAGCAACTATCAGCACTTTTGAACTGCAAAACAGGGCTAGTAGAAACACGTTTGGTTGCAAATCTAAAGATACACGTAAACTTCTGTTTAAGAAATATGTGCAGTCTGCAAACTACTGAAAAGGTTGATGAGGAAAAAGTCATTGAGTGGTTGCAAGCCGACTTTATTATTCCAATATTAAGCATTTTGGACAGATGCATCATCAGGTATCTGTAGTGTGTGCCAACTGCTTGAGCCTACGCACCATTTTTAATTTTTCTTCTCGCAAACATACGTTCAGAATTTGTCTTTAAATCAGCGTGCACTAAACGAAGAATTATTTAACTTACATATAACCCAAATCAGCACATCCCTGTGTCAAAATTGTACTTTCCACATGGGAGTTACTTTTTCAACGAACTTCCCAAAAAACATAAAAGCAATGACTGATGTCAAAATATTTGGAGAAATTTTAAAGTTTTCTTCACAGCAACACTGCTTTTACCCCACTGAAGAATATTTACATCTGTGAAGCATACTATATAAATACTTAATGTATGTGGTGTACTGTTGTCATCTTAAATAACTAAGTACTGAAATTACTTTCATCTGTATAAAATGATGTGTCCATGTCTTATGCACATGCTGCTTTGTAGATAACAAGACCAATAAAATATAATCTACGGTCTACCGGAAACAGAAAGAAAATTCATAATGAAAATTAAATAAAAAAATAAAAGCAACTAGCATTAGTTTAAAATAAAGACTGTCTGAAAGATTCAGAAACTGTTTCAAACAGTCTCGCCATCTGATCTGTTATCGCTTTGTATAACAATATAAAAATTTGTTGTTTTAAACAGATGCCAGTTGCTTTTACTTTTTATTTATTTTTCATTGTAAATGGATCAATAAAAATAAAAAATTGTGATGATGCATTAATAACTGTGACAAAAGTGGTGTAAGAAGTAATGATTCTTTTTAAAGAAGGTTATATCATTACACCCAAGTTTTCTCTGTCCTACTGGATGCCATCTTCGCTTTTTCTATGATAAATGTCACCAGTTTTGAGTAGGCTGTCTGTACAATTGACAAACATTGTACTACAAAATCACAGGCCTTAAAAGGGTATATTGGCAATAACTATACGATATACATATTGCAAGATGATAGGAATGCCACTATAGTACCCTACTGTAAGAACACAGTGTGAAGACCATAAAAGCTGGAGCATACTTTTCAACAATTAAATTTGAGAGAATATTGTGCTGTTCTGTACAAACAGAAACCCCTGAGGAAAAGTCATGAAGCCTCTCTCCCTGAACCATTGCTTTCATAACAATTAGAAGATAATGAAACATTCCATCCTGATTTTCAATTGTTTAAACATTTATAACTGAGATATATTGTCACATTTAAGATCGTAGAGTCAGTTATAAAAATGTTAAATAACAGTTGAGCTCTGACAAGTAAACATTGCAGTGTGAATGACTGTTCATGAAAACTGTACTTAGAAATGCCTAACTCAAAAAAGGCAATGGTGGTTGCTTTTCTTGTGGTGTTGTACAACTTGCTTTGAGATGCCAAAATATCTGTTGCCCCAAAAATGTTTATTAATCTGATACAAAATAAGTTATACCAGTTAATTAAATTGGAATGTGTAGTAGGTCTACCTGAAGCACGGAAGCTATAACGTTTTCTATATGTTACTGTACCTGTCTCATTGTGTGGGTACTGTGTGTATCAAATCCTTCAACACCCCCCACAGGCTAAAGTTATAGGGAGAGAGATCAAGCGGTCTTGAAAACTTGGAGATTTACTGCCTTAGCTTACTGTCCCCTCTTCACAAAACATCTCAAGAACTCTTGCAAAAGCTTCAAGTGCAGTGTGAGTTGTCACTTTATTGAGTGTCTGTCTGGTTTCGTAATGATCTCTTTCTTATTCATATTACATAGTCATGAAAGTGCGAAAACATTTTTCGTGCCAATTTTATTTTGACCACCTTGTATTTACCTTGGTATCCTCTGATATTGCAACCTGGCTCAGACGATGAAGCAGAGAGGAGTCTGGATGGTGCTGCCGGTTAATAGCTTCGACTACTACATCTCCCGGATGTCTCTGTAGATGATGCCGTCCGAAAGGCACAAACTCCTACAACAAAATATGCGTAAAGGTTGGTGCCAGAAACGTAAACAAACGCTGTATCAACTGTAGTCATGCCTACCTGCGGTTCAGATGCGGCAATCATGATATCCTCCTCGTTGTCCAGATTTGCTGTCACCTTTTTGACGTCAAATAACTTCCTGCTCTACTCAAAAATAAAAATTTGTGTTGAAAACTACGCATAACCTACTTCACAATCAAGCAAGCGGCACTTTTGAAATGCGCGTGCTCTGACTCTAACACGAGTACCAATAATGAAAATCAAACTCAGCTGTCAAAAAAAGCTGATCTTTATTCCTTTCAGCCGCTGGACGTGCCATCAATAAGATATTTAATATTTACGCACGTTATAAATGATCACGTCCAAACAATTATAAACAAATAATATTTATATTTGTCTTAAGCATCTCCCAAAGTACACAGCCGTTGTGTTACACAATCTGTGTATAAATATATACGGCAACTTGTAAACTTTTAGTTATTCTTTCTCTAAATTAAATGGATAGGTCGATTTCCTCCGAAACATAAAATTTGTAAGAAGTATGAGCACACTTAAAGAAAAGTGATTCATCAGTCGACCTAGTGATTTGCTTGCGCATCAAATCAAAATATTTATAAGACGCTGGGCGTTATATCCATTTTTTTTCATTTATTTTTAGCACACACACACACACACACACACACACACACTAACGTGAACACCTGCTCTTTTATTGGGATCCGCTGTTGTTATTAAATATTATATCTTTCTTCATTTGTGTACGAAATATTTTTCGTACCATACTAACATTTGCCTCGCGAACGTATCATCACAATAAACAGTGCGTAGACCCCCCAATCTATTAGTCAATCAATTATTCAGTCATGAAGCTGATTCCTCAACTATATGCCTACGTACATTAAATTCGAAGAACGTGACCAACATATGCTAATTACACCAGAATACTTTATTAGAGAGCGGATGCATGAAGACATCGTGTTTCTTCATAGATTTTCAAAGTAATAGTAAAAGACTGTCGCTTCTCTTTATTTATTAGAAAAAATGTATTCGGACAAATTATGATACCTCAGATTTATTCAGGCAGTTCCCATATGCTGAGCTACGACATCTGAATGAGAAGTATACTTCTGATACTTCTTATTTACATTGAGCAATCTTCAAAATACACAGATGTGTGGTACAACGTTAACGTGTCCTACAAAAGGCGCCTTGGTAAAATTGTAATGCGACCCACAGTGACATAAATTAAAAAAAATACAGAAAAACTGGCCGTAGTCTATGGATGGCACTTTCTGTATGAGGTGTCCTTCCGTCAGCGTTATACCAAATGTCAAATGGGATGTAATGTACTGGCATGGCAGTAGGGTTACACGATGCACGCGGCTCTTGGTGACAGGCATAGCTTGCAGTGACGCCATCCATCAGTGAAATGTGGTTAATGTCCTCAATTTGCAAATACCTTACTCGCCCTCAAGGCAAGCCCTCTTTATTATTTTTTGTTATTTTATTCATTTATTCGTCGTTGAACCATTCAGTAAAACAGTACCGGACACATCATATACAATAAAAATAATAAATATACATATAAAACATACAAAAAGTAGAACAGATAGGATTAAGGGTAATGTTCCATTAATATCAATCCCAGTCTATATGCACCACAAAAAGCCACACACACCATGGAAGAATGTTATCCCAACAGGCCACAGCTGTCTCAGCATTTGCTGGAATTAAATACACCAAGTTGTTAATGTACACAGGGCACCACAAATTCTACACAGTTACACAGTTTCCAATGTGGTACATTGACTTGTACATAAGATAAGAAATTATAAGATAAGATAAGAAATTAGAGGCACAAGATAAGATAAGAAATAAGATCTAAGATAAGAAATTAGAGGCACAATCCAGCGAGCAAGCAAAAGTGCTAGTGTTTAGACTACTGGAAATAAACAGGAATGGTGGAGTGCTGAAAATTGCATATGTCCTTGGCAGCTATCCCAGAGTAGAAGTTTTACTTCAGGTATTTGACTAGTAACTTCATGCAATGACTAGATGCTGTTGTTAAGACGCCACAATAGAAGATGGTCAAAAGCAGGCATAGACAACAAGCTTGATACTCTCTCCTGACAACAGCTATACCAGTGGGTTTACACAGATTATAATGAGGTCAGAAATGGGTAAAACTGCTGAATCAGAAGTCCTCAGTCGCAAGAGGCTGCAGGGTGACACAAACCCTCTTGTCGCTAGCCATCATAGGAAGGACCTATTTCACTTTTTAGGGGCTTTGAGCTATTCTCGTTCTCTACATGCATGTGGTACTCCCATCACCCAGTCCCACCTCTCCCCTGCAGGTGTGCCCTTTCTTCTCTTTTCTGGTGACCATTGCCCCACTAGCTTTGCAGCTGTCACATCTTCATGTTTTCCAGCATCTGTGCTGATCCAGCCTCATCTCTACCCTCCACGTGTGCCCTTTTTCCCACATTTCTGGTGACTATTGCCCCAATGGCTTCGCAGCTGCCACATCTTCATGTTTTTAGTCATCTGCATTGATCAATTTCTGTTTCACAGTGCTGCCAGCATTCCATTGACACTTCACTGTTCAGCAGCGCCTTTGTGTTTCTGAAGGGTGCTTTGGCCAAGCCTTCTCTCCCAGTGCCACTGGCGCCTGTTGACACTATGCTGTTTCTGTCACACATGCCTGTAGCTGCACTGGTAGGGCCCTGTCTCCCAGTGCTGTTGGTGATCCATTTTCATTGCACCATCAGGCCAACAGCTGCATTGGTCAAGTTGTTTCCCAGTTCCACTGGCACCCCTTCGCCACTGTCTCATTGTGCCCTGCTGTACTGCTGCACCAGTGTCCATGCTAGTTGAGCCCCACTCCTAGTGCCTCTGGCACCTATCGACACCCCATAGACCTGTTAGTTCCTTCACTCCACTGGCTGCTTCTGTGGCTTCCGTCATATATTTCCAGCAGCATACATGCACCTCACTGATTGGCTCCAGTTGGTCAGCAGGTTTGCTTTGTGGTCCACCAGCTGGTCATCCCTGTCCCTGGGGTCCTTCCCTCAGACCACTCCATCATCCAACTAAGTCTGCACCTTCAATGCAACAGTGTTCCTGCATTTTTCATTATTTCAGGCTTTCTTTGCTCCCTGCTCCCTTGGACATTCTTTGAATTGACCCTATGGAGGAGCCCCTTCTGGTGGATGTACACTGGGTCCTTCTTGGATGGCCGCTGTCCCCAACTGAGGGACGCATTACAGAATATCTGGATAGTGTCAACATGGCTCTGTCATCTTTTCCGCATGGGGGAAAGGACTCGTATTATAAGGTCATTTGTCAATCACTCACGTTTCCAACACAATGTCCGCACTCTGCAGTTTGCCTGCCCCTGGCCCACAGGGGCATCTCACTTCAATTTGCCTCGCTACTACACCATACGCTCAGACCCGGTACTGAATACAAACAATCTGTTGAGAGACTACATGTTAGCAGGCGCCACCAGGCACCGCCATTATTGTTCATAGGCAGTGTGAACAGCAGCAAAGACAGCAATGCTATTGAGGGAACTAGATTGCATCAACAGGTGATGTAGGCATCAAGTGACCATAGGTACTCCTCCACCTGCTGTGTACTTAAGACACGGCTCAACCTCCAGCAGGCAGCTCCAGGCCATTCGCAGCAGCCACCTTCGGTGGGCCCTCTGTTGGAGCACTCCTGCCGAGTCTACACAGTGTGCAATGCCGCCCAACAGCTACTGGCAATCTTCTCAGGACTCAGTGTTTCTGTGAACTTTGACTGTGTATTTGGCTAGGGTGATTATTGGACTGATGTTTTCTATTGACTTTAATTTGTATTCACTTTATGAGGAAATTAATTTTTCTGTAGTGTCATGCCAGATAAAAGTGTATTGTCGGACTACCTGTAGAATCATCAACCACAAGCATGCACTTAAAGTAAAAGGATATAAAACACCCTGGACCTAGAACCAAATCTAGCAAACTATTCCCTAGACCGCTGATCTGTATCTGTTACGGATTACTTTCGCCTCCTAGCCCACTTTGTGGCGATTGTTGAGGTCCTCTAATCTGTCAATAATCTGTACATGCATAATGTCATCCAAATGTTTTTATTGTTTCCACAGCCGATTTTACGCAAACTGGTCTCATGAGTAGTGGCAATGCTGTAAATACTGCCTAATAATGATGCAGTTGTCCACAGCTTGTGGTCTTGTGGTAGCATTCTCGCTTCCCACACACGGGGTCCTGGGTTTGATTCCAGGTGGGGTAAAGGTTTTCCCTGCCTCGAGATGACTGGCTGTCGTCTTCATCATCACCATTCGTTCTCGTTGTAGTCAGAGGAAGGCACTGGCAAACCACCTCCGCTAGGACCTTGCCTAGTCGGCGGTGTGGGTCTCCCGCTTTGTCCCATACGCTCTTTGGTGTATGGGACCTCTTCATCATCATCCTTGTGTTCAGAGAAAACGAATTATTTACGTTTTAACCTCGTTTGTTGTGAGCTGTGCAATGTCTAGCAAACTATGCCCTAGACCGCTGGTCTGTCTGTAAACGCTAGTTTTCTTAATGATGTATTATTATGGAATCGATAGTTAAAAACAGTGTAATAATGTGAAGTACATAATGAACTGCATAGATGTAACATCTTATTAAATAGCGGTGTGTTATGTATGGTAAATGTGCGTTATTATGAATTAAATGACATTTCTCAGGCGTCAGACAAATGCTGTCCCAGAATAAGCATGCAACAATCGTTATGGTAGTAACAAGCACAGAAGAAGTCTGAGGAAAGCCTGAACAATCTCCAAGAGATCAGTGATCTGTATGAACCATTTCGAATAAGAGGAAATGATAACAATCGACACTATTAAATTTTTGTAAGGAAATGAGATGAGGTACCCGTGAAATTGATCAAAATTAGGTCATGGTGAGATTCCAAGAATTTTCTCCTTTCTGCCAGATTACTGAAATAAACTAATTGAATCTGAGACTAAGAAAGATACAAATGAAATAAGGCCGAAGCGATAGGCAGATCCTCATAAGGAAAATCAGTAATCGGTAGAAGAAAATGTAAATAAAGCTTTCAGACATATGTGAAAGTAGAGATCAGACTGCAGACGGTGACAAATGTTACCATAATATAACAAACGATTAATTATGTTTCTGTAGGTTACCAGTTGGAGGAATTCCTAAAAGTAAAACTAGCACAAGGATTGACAGTTATAAACTTACCAGTTTCTCGAACATTTCACATGAAAATAAGTCAAATAAGTCTATATCCAAGGAATGATATACTTTTTTGTCATACATGTTATCCTAGGATTTTCTGGTTTAGAAACACAAAGTAAAGAATATACCAGTTTCAAACAACAACATAGAAAATGTTAATCTACCATAAAACAGTCATTTACACGGACGTTGTCTTCACATTGTGCATTTTTGCCCTGTGGTGTGGAAAAGTTGTTTTTCAGGTATGTCGATGCATACTGTACATACTGCCATATACTTGGCAATTGGACATGTTTCATTTCCATGTTTCAGAATTTTTGTCATCTGTTACAATTTCATAGCTGGACATGAGATTAGTATTATAGCTTCATGCCACTTATACATATATATACACTCCTGGAAATTGAAATAAGAACACCGTGAATTCATTGTCCCAGGAAGGGGAAACTTTATTGACACATTCCTGGGGTCAGATACATCACATGATCACACTGACAGAACCACAGGCACATAGACACAGGCAACAGAGCACGCACAATGTCGGCACTAGTACAGTGTATATCCACCTTTCGCAGCAATGCAGGCTGCTACTCTGCCATGGAGACGATCGTAGAGATGCTGGATGTAGTCCTGTGGAACGGCTTGCCATGCCATTTCCACCTGGCGCCTCAGTTGGACCAGCGTTCTTGCTGGACGTGCAGACCGCGTGAGACGACGCTTCATCCAGTCCCAAACATGCTCAATGGGGGACAGATCCGGAGATCTTGCTGGCCAGGGTAGTTGACTTACACCTTCTAGAGCACGTTGGGTGGCACGGGATACATGCGGACGTGCATTGTCCTGTTGGAACAGCAAGTTCCCTTGCCGGTCTAGGAATGGTAGAACGATGGGTTCGATGACGGTTTGGATGTACCGTGCACTATTCAGTGTCCCCTCGACGATCACCAGTGGTGTACGGCCAGTGTAGGAGATCGCTCCCCACACCATGATGCCGGGTGTTGGCTCTGTGTGCCTCGGTCGTATGCAGTCCTGATTGTGGCGCTCACCTGCACGGCGCCAAACACGCATACGACCATCATTGGCACCAAGGCAGAAGCGACTCTCATCGCTGAAGACGACACGTCTCCATTCGTCCCTCCATTCACGCCTGTCACGACACCGAATGGTCCTCGCCGATACCCCAGGAGCAACAGTGTCCCTAATTTGCTGGGAAGTGGCGGTGCGGTCCCCTACTGCACTGCGTAGGATCCTACGGTCTTGGCGTGCATCCGTGCGTCGCTGCGGTCCGGTCCCAGGTCGACGGGCACGTGCACCTTCCGCTGACCACTGGCGACAACATCGATGTACTGTGGAGATCTCACGCCCCACGTGTTGAGCAATTCGGCGGTACGTCCACCCGGCCTCCCGCATGCCCACTATACGCCCTCGCTCAAAGTCCGTCAACTGCACATACGGTTCACGTCCACGCTGTCGCGGCATGCTACCAGTGTTAAAGACTGCTATGGAGCTCCGTATGCCACGGCAAACTGGCTGACACTGACGGCGGCGGTGCACAAATGCTGCGCAGCTAGCGCCATTCGACGGCCAACACCGCGGTTCCTGGTGTGTCCGCTGTGCCGTGCGTGTGATCATTGCTTGTACAGCCCTCTCGCAGTGTCCGGAGCAAGTATGGTGGGTCTGACACACCGGTGTCAATGTGTTCTGTTTTCCATTTCCAGGAGTGTGTGTGTGTGTGTGTGTGTGTGTATGACACATTCTACCATATTCTTGATTTCTGCAGAATTTTCAATTTCTGTGTTTCATAATTTTCCATTTTCAGCTATTGAAAGCAAATATATCAGTGAGACATTCTTGAGTGCATCCATTAAACGTTAAACTGCACATATTAGAGAGTAAGACAGATTTGTCTTAAACATGCAATGAGGTGTTCATTCTGGAAGTCCAGCTGTCTTTTTAAAAGCTGTACAATGTCATACTGAAGATTCTAGCTTGTGAAGAGTATTGCTCCCTATGACACAGATACTGTGCTCCAGATATACACAACCTCTGTCTCCAGTGACCGTTACAGGCACTCTATGTGGTTTCATTCTGACATGCCCCATATATTACATGTTTCTATATCATCCCATCAGTTTAATCCACACAGTATCACCATGACATAATATTTTTCGTAGATCTCGAACATCCATTAACTTATGAACATAATAAAGAAGTAACAAGATTTACAACGTAATACAACAGATATACAGTGGTGTCCAAAATTAAAGCAACAAAAGGAAATTTTGCAATGTTGCGTTTATTTTGCCACAAAATATTATAAACAAGTGATGGTAAAGAAGAAACAAAGCAAATAATACAGAATGCAGACAACTGCAGCATGCATAATGGTAGACGAAAATGTTCTTTGTCTTTTCCAACTTAATGGATTTGCACACACGTACCGACAACTGATTAATGTACTCAGTATGATGTGTGACCACCTCTGGCAGCAATATGGGCCTGACAATGGTGGGGAATGCTGTGAATGATTTTTCAGTCAGTACTGGAAAGTGGTTGGTGGATGCTGACGTGATGCAAGCCGTCTCCCTAGTGCATCCCAGACATGCTCTGTGGGATTGAAATCAGGAGAGCGAGCAGGCCACGCCATGCGCGCAATATCTTCCATTTTGAAGAAAACGTCAACCACACATGCTCTATGAGGTCGAGCGATATCGTCCATCAGTATGACGTCTGGGCCCGCAGCACCTTGCAACAACTGAAGACGAGGTCCCAAGACCTCGTCAAGATACCTGACAGCAGTTAAACCTTTCCAATTCAAGCATACAATTTCATGAAGAGGGGTTTGAGTGGTAAATATACTCCATGTCCAAACCATCAGGGATCCTCCTCAATTACAGTCTCTTTCTACAACGGTTAAATTGCCGAAATCGTGTCCCACGTTCCCTCCAGATGCGAATCCACCGAGAATCACTCTCCAGACTAAATCGGGGCTCATCTGTGAAAACAATATTGGCCCACTGTTCGACTGCCCAGGTGGCTTGTTGATGACTCTACTTTAGACGTTCCCTCTGTGCATCAGACATAGACATATAGCATGTCTCCAACAATAAAGACCACTCTGTCGAAGCCTTGTGCACACCGTTTGTCTCAATACAAGACGTGTAGTCGATGCTGTGAGCTCATATGCCAGATGCTGTGCATTACTAAGGCGGTACTGACCTGCCCTTGCAGCCAATAACAGTCCTCTCTTCTGAAGTCATACGTAGTCGGCCCCGCCCTGGTCTTCAAAATACAGTTTCGGTCTCTATAAACTGTCGCCACAACTGAGAAACAACAAAACGATTCACATTATGCCATCGGGCCTTATCCATTTGCGACTGTCCTGTCTCGTTTATGGCCCTCCACTGCAGAGAGTCTGATAGGGGCCTACCTGGCAAATACTACCTCGTTTCATAGGTGTCCTGATGTGGTCGTTGGCATGGTTGTCCGTTGACCAGACTGCCATCTTCCGTGGAGAACATGTCTGATGGACAGTTTGATTGTATCGTGAATTAGACACATGACTGGGAAATAACGGTTTGTTTCTTTAATTTTTGACAACAGTGTATGTAATATCAAACATTCATCTCTCCATTTCCCATTAGTTGGTCATTCTGTATTTCAGAAAGTCACAAAGGTTACAGCGATTACTATGAAGTAGTCTGTAATGGTATGTTATACCCTCACCTGTGTGTATTTTATAAATGTTCGGAACTGAAAGTAAAATGCTTGTGAAATAAGGCCACATCACAATGACGATAGCAAGAGAACAATATAATTCAAAAAAAATTTCGTAAGCTTCGAAATTAATTGATAGAATTATACCTATTCTGCTTCGTCGAATAGTCCAAATATTAATTAGTACCTGTATCATTGTACGTGATTTTTATCAGGTGCAAGGGTCGTTGTTGGCGAATGGGAAAGCTTGGTGACACAGGACCATGATAATATTAAGTTTCAGTGTGACAAATGATTTGCACGATAATAACAGTGATAATCAAACTTTATAAAGCACATTAGATTGAAAGCTCGATTTCTTAAAATGAAAATCCATAAAAGATAGTGCTCTGATAGCGCGCAATCACTGTATCACAAAACCAACCACATTCAACTTATTTAGCTGTCTTAATCTTAGAAACACACTTTAAATATTATTAGCAGACGGAATTCACCAAAGTATTGTTGAAAGAGGACATAATTAAGCTTAATTATTCTTATTATTAGTTTACAAATACTACAACCTGAAATGCCATATCTACATTCAGTAATGGCTACTGGATATCTGATGGTCGATAAATTTCGAAACACATCATATGGGCAATAAAGTTATTCCAATACCTGATGTTTGACTTTTACCATTGTGATCCACTCAGCCTAAATGCAGGACTACTGATTGCTTTAATGTCAAGTCTGATGTTGGAAAACAAATAGCAAAACAATTTTTATTCGTGTGATATAATTACAAGTTATCAATTTTCCGATTTTTCCGGTCCTTCTTCTGTGAAACCTAACTTCTTGCCAGTTTTAATTATTGTAGATCAACGAGAAGTACCTTACAAGTTTTGATGAACTAGTTTGCGAGTATAAAAATATGTAACAAAAATGGCAGTATCTTTTGATTGCTTGGTTTAGAATCTTAAACTTTTTACGCCGCTAAGGGACCGTAGGTTGTAGTATGTGATATAAATTTCAACTGGGTAAGTCTACCCATTCCTGAGAAAAAGGGATTTTAACAGTCAGGCACACAGAAAAACAAACGGACAACAAAATGATCTAATAAGGGTTCACTTTCTGTTGATTGAGACATGTTGCCCTAAATACCTACATCCTGATCGATGAAGTCTAGTAAATTTGATTTCAATATTGTTGATGGGAAAAAAGGGGGCTAAATCTACAGGAAGATACAAAGGGGGAGGCGTTTTTGGCATGTAAACAACAGAAGGACAGCGATATTAGGAACAACCCTCATTTTGGAGATAAAAGTTAGAGAAACTGGGCAAATGCTTCAAATGTAACAAACCTGGCCATTGGGTAAAAGACTGCAGAAACGTTTGCCCCAGTGTAATAAACCTGGTCATTATCCAAAAACGTGTAGAAACCCTATGTCAAAGGATCAAGATCAGAGTCAGTATAAATCGAGAGCTGACTGCCTAATAAGCGATTTTTTCCACAGTAGCATGCAGGAATGGAGGAGAACAATAGATAGCTTTTAGACTTGGGTCCCAATGAAAACATTTGTAACCAAATTGAGTGGTTTGCAAGTTATAATCCATTTGAAAACGATGTCCCAATCGGTATTAGCGATAGTAGCTGCATTCCATCACAAGGAACATGTGACATACACATTTTAGTTTTTGATGGAGGAAGATGGAGTGACAAATATCTGTCACATGTTTTCCATCTGTGAGAGCATCAATGTTTATTCAATATATATATATATATATATATATATATATATATATATATATATATATATATATATATATATATATATATGTATAGGCCAATCTTTGAAGAATTTCAATTGTCATTATAGAAACTTCTTAAGTTCACTTCAGTGTAGTTTGGTTTGATTGTTTTGATGTGGTCTTCTAGTATTGTTGTACTTTTGTGATGTTCTAAATAAATGTTTCGTTTTAAACGGAATTTTAGTTTTATCGGCATAGTAGAAGAGGGTGGTTGATAAGGTTTTCATGAAGTGCGATTGTTGTAGCCGGTTTCGACGATAACTGCACGTTATGGAAGTGCAAAGCACAACATAATGGCTGATGAGAGACAGTCTAGCTGAGGAAGGAAAATTGGGGGAAAAATTCGTGTTGTCACAAATTTTTGTACAGTGGTAGGGGAGAGTGTAATGAATATCATACTAAAAATCCTGGTCAGTGGGGTCTGCACATGGGGGTGTGGGGAGAGGTCATTTAAAGGTCACTTATTTTGTTTTCTTCAACAACTCGAAAACTGCGGCTTCTAGCGAACCTGTTTACAAGTATACAATTAAATTTAATGTGAACTTCCCACGAAAAGAGTGTCATTAATTTTTTCCATAAGACTGATAGTTACTGCAATGTACAGGATGGAAAATTGTACATTAAAGAAAATAATGTTTTACTGGCATAAAATTACTGTCTGCTTTTAAATAAGTTGCGTTAAGAACAAATACTAAATGTTTGTACCATATGAAAGTGCAGTAGAACCATATTAAGGGATGAAGTGAAATCTGGGGTGTAACCAGGTGGAAAGGTGGTGGTGGTAGGTAGAAGGATGAGGGAGATAGGTTGCAGGAGTGTGGTCATGCACATCCCTCCTTCATACTTCTGTACTGAAACATATCACAATAAGCAACTTCAGGACGTTTCACAAACCTATACAGACTCTTGTGCAGTTCACTTTATGAATCACTGGCAACACAATGTTCAGACCTGCTCTTATTTTCCACACAGTGCATTAACACTACATGGAATACAGATATGACATACCAATAATACTATGCAAGAAATGCATTGGACAAAACCTATGTAAATCTCTGCACACGATCTACACTGTTAGAGGGGAAATTAATTCTTAGGAATCCTGTATGGCAGTCGTAGCATTCTTTTGGGAAAGAGCACTTCTCCAGCCAACAATGCAGATCGTTTTTCAGCTTACAGACAAACTATACGTTCCCAGCATTTCTTGTCCAGTTCTCTCATGAGAATATATAAAATAACTTTAGTGGGCTCTTGTTTACACATTGGAGTTATTTACAGTCTATAAAGTGAGTATTTATTTGCAGTTCTTAAAAGAGCTATTTGGAAAAAGCTCAATGGCCACAGCTATCAACTGTCTACCACACTGAAGAGATTGCCCCAAGAGCAACATGCTGTCAATATGCATTCGAAAATGTTCATTTCGTACTCTCCGCTGTCAAGGGCTGGAATACTCCTCACAGATGGAGGGTATCAAATGCTTCACAGCAGCTTCACCAACTCCCAAGACTTGAAGATGCTTAAATTGGGTTCCTCTGTAGCAGATGTAGTTCAGCTAGTTTTATGGAATTTCAGATAGTTCAACACAAGTCAAGCAAAGTATTCTAGATTTAAACATGTTCAGTCTTGTTCCATCACATACACTCCTGGAAATTGAAATAAGAGCACCGTGAATTCATTGTCCCAGGAAGAGGAAACTTTATTGACACATTCCTGGGGTCAGATACATCACATGATCACACTGACAGAACCACAGGCACATAGACACAGGCAACAGAGCATGCACAATGTCGGCACTAGTACAGTGTATATCCACCTTTCGCAGCAATGCAGGCTGCTATTCTCCCATGGAGACGATCGGAGAGATGCTGGATGTAGTCCTGTGGAACGGCTTGCCATGCCATTTCCACCTGGCGCCTCAGTTGGACCAGCGTTCGTGCTGGACGTGCAGACCGCGTGAGACGACGCTTCATCCAGTCCCAAACATGCTCAATGGGGGACAGATCCGGAGATCTTGCTGGCCAGGGTAGTTGACTTACACCTTCTAGAGCACGTTGGGTGGCACGGGATACATGCGGACGTGCATTGTCCTGTTGGAACAGCAAGTTCCCTTGCCGGTCTAGGAATGGTAGAACGATGGGTTCGATGACGGTTTGGATGTACCGTGCACTATTCAGTGTCCCCTCGACGATCACCAGTGGTGTACGGCCAGTGTAGGAGATCGCTCCCCACACCATGATGCCGGGTGTTGGCCCTGTGTGCCTCGGTCGTATGCAGTCCTGATTGTGGCGCTCACCTGCACGGCGCCAAACACGCATACGACCATTATTGGCACCAAGGCAGAAGCGACTCTCATCGCTGAAGACGACACGTCTCCATTCGTCCCTCCATTCACGCCTGTCGCGACACCACTGGAGGCGGGCTGCACGATGTTGGGGCGTGAGCGGAAGACGGCCTAACGGTGTGCGGGACCGTAGCCCAGCTTCATGGAGACGGTTGCGAATGGTCCTCGCCGATACCCCAGGAGCAACAGTGTCCCTAATTTGCAGAGGAAGTGGCGGTGCGGTCCCCTACGGCATTGCGTAGGATCCTACGGTCTTGGTGTGCATCCGTGCGTCGCTGCGGTCCGGTCCCAGGTCGATGGGCACGTGCACCTTCCGCTGACCACTGGCGACAACATCGATGTACTGTGGAGATCTCACGCCCCACGTGTTGAGCAATTCGGCGGTACGTCCACCCGGCCTCCCGCATGCCCACTATACGCCCTCGCTCAAAGTCCGTCAACTGCACATACGGTTCACGTCCACGCTGTCGCGGCATGCTACCAGTGTTAAAGACTGCGATGGAGCTCCGTATGCCACGGCAAACTGGCTGACACTGACGGCGGCGGTGCACAAATGCTGCGCAGCTAGCGCCATTCGACGGCCAACACCGCGGTTCCTGGTGTGTCCGCTGTGCCGTGCGTGTGATCATTGCTTGTACAGCCCTCTCGCAGTGTCCGGAGCAAGTATGGTGGGTCTGACACACCGGTAACAATTTGTTCTTTTTTCCATTTCCAGGAGTGTATATTGACACCCACCTTTCAAGAAATGCTGGCTATGTGTGGTAAGTGGCTTCACTCAGTGCAACTTTCTCTACAAGATGCAGCCTTTCCTAAATGGAAGAGATTTATGGAGTCTACTAGTAGCTCATTTAATGTTGAGAGAAATGCAGTTACTTTCTGATGATTCATTAATTCGCCACCAAGTGACTACAAGTAGTTACACAGTTTTACAGTATGCTGTGAATGACAGACAGTTGCAAGATAACACTTTTACCACCCCAATTCGTTTCTCGACCATCACTCCCTAAGTTGCTGCCAAGATCACACTTGCAAGTTAAATACTTCTCAGCCAGTTAAATACTTCTTGTTTATAGAATGTCTTTTACAGAAAGCTTATTTAACAACTGCTAGAAAGGTACTCACTTAAAAAATGAAAATAGCTGACTACCGTACACAAACATGAGCCCACTGAAGTTATTTTGTCTACCTGCAGAAGGCAACTGGGCGCGAAACGCTGGGGAGTTTGGCCTGTAAATTGAAAAATGAACTGCAATCATGGTGGAGAAAGTCGCCTTACCTGGAAGAACACAACAACTACAGGATGACTAGGAATCAATTTCTCCTTTAACAGCGTAGAATAGTGAGCGGATATTTATGTAGAATCCATCCACATGCTTTTATTATGTTGGTGTTATTAGCAACTCATATCAATATGCAGAGTACTTTTAGCATACTTTGTGGAAAATAAACCTTTTCCTCCCAGGTGTGTCTGCACACTGCATTACCAGTCATTTATAATGCAAGCTGCAGTAGGGTCTGTATAACTTTGGGAAATATCCTACAGTTGCGTTATGTGATGTAATCCAGTAGAGAGACGAGGAATTGCATGTTCAATCTTCAGTTTGCAGATCTATCAAAGGGGGGAAGTGCATGACCATAATCTGGCGGCCTACTTTCTACCAAGTTTATGATCCCTATCCCCAGTCTTTCCATCTTGTGACACCCCCATACAGTGGTACCACATTCAAAATTTTGCCATTGTGCTGCAATGTAGTGGCCTATAGATTTTTGACTTACTAGAGTAGTACTCATAACTAATTTGCACATATATTAATTGTATGCATATAAATTGAACTCTTTAAATATATTCAAATGTTATAATTAATTGTTCAATATTTCAAGGAGTTAAAAAACAATTATGGCAGCAGTGGGAATAAAACCCAAGTCGACAAATTGTCATTCCAACTTTTAACCAGTAGGTTACAGAACCAATATGTGAGCTGCTGGATGAAAATCCCTCACACTCTGTGCCTAGAGAACACAGCACTATTGAAATGTTTGGACGTCCTGCTCACCGATCCTCTCACTGCTGCAGACGGATTATTTCCATATCCCACCAAACAAAAAGTTTCAAATTATTAATCATAAAATGTACATGTCTCTTTGTGTGCCATCAATTGCAAAATATGTCGTTTCCATATATTGAACCGTTTACAAAATATGAGGATTGTAAAGGCCACATGATTCCCCATGTGCAAGGACAGAAATCGGCGAATCGTGAGCAACAGTTCAATAGGTACGAAAACCAATATCTTGGGAATGAAATGAGATATCGTTCTGCTGTCAGTTATAAATAATATTTCAATTCTCACCTACATTTCAGACACAGGAATGTTTGCACTAAAATCAATCATACATAAAGTTTACAAAATGCGATTTCATCTCTGCAAACTCTTTAAAATTCTGTTCAAGCCTCGCCTAATTGATGCAGCATAGTAACTATGCCGAATAAAGATAGGAAATTCAGTCCTTTATCAAGGGAAAATGAATTTTATGCAGTGGGAAACAATTTCGCTAGAAGTCACAGTTTTCGAGTTATTCGAGAAAAACGTAAAAAAAGTAACTTTCCTCACCCCCCCCCCCCCCCCCCCCCGCAGGTTAGGAATTTTAGTATAAAAATTTGTGACTACACGAGGTTTTCCCACCCCAGATGACATTCTGCGGTCATATTTGACTGAGCTAATTTGGGGTAAGCTGCATAAGATTTATGCAGATATTTAACTTAGCCAAAAAGTTCTTGTACTTGCACACATTTCACAACTTCGTGTGCAAAGCATCTGACGGAATATAAGGCCATCCAGCTAAGTTTTATGAAGTGCAACCCAACTCTCTTTGTAAGACAAACTGATCAATGATCATTATGCATGATTTTTGTTAATTTGGCACAATTTCCATTACATTTATGTTACATGACACAATTTACCTGCTGAAGAGAAGACATGGAATAACTTACAAAAATTGTGTTTAATTAGGAGCTGTAAAGAACAGATCATAACAATGACAATGTTATTGCAACAATGCTGTCGAAATTTAAGAGTAACAAACAGCGACAAAGGTGCAAACAAACTTCATCTGAACCAGATATATCAAAAACGTCTCATTGTAAAAGGAATAAAGACAGGGAGTGATTTTAATGTGGCAAAGTAGGTCACTTATCAAAACAGTCCAAAACAGGTTTAGTTTGTTTAAAATATAAGAGAAAGGCCCATCGATCAAAAGGTTGTATTACTGTACACAAGAGAAAAGTTAATGCTATGTTGTCAATTAGTGTAACATCAGTGTGAGGTTTAAGAAGTTGTAGCCACACAGGCAGTACAAAAATTGAGCAGGAACCTTTAATGGTGAGACATAATACTCTTACTGTAGATACAAAATATACTGAACTATGATGAATGCCACATTGACAGTGGTGCAACACTTCACACAACTAATCAGCCTGATTGATACACTATGTATGAACTATCTCAAACTCGAAGGAAGCTGGACAGTGCCAAAAATGGAGTACTTAGCGATGCATACAGTACAGGTCGAATTGATGTAATGTAGACGTCTTCAACGGACAAAAATGGAGCGATGTTTTGAAGATGTTTGGTGTTTTGCAGCTGGATTCTGTAACTTACGTTCTCCAAAGAAAGCTGCACAAAAACTAATAAATCAAGTAACTGAAAAGATGAACTCATGCATATTTTTGAAAAACAAGATTGCAAATGCTATTGCACCATTCAGTGGCGAAAAAGAGCTTTTTTGTTGGGATGTGAAGGTTGCCTGACACGAAACGTTTGCATTGTTGCTGCTGATGATGATACTTTGCAAAGATGGCATGGGTCATAAAAATACACAGTATATGTACTAGATGTTGAAGGAGCGTTTTATAGAGAGTACAATTGACAGGAGCTCTTTTGGGAGATGGTAAAGATCATCAGCTAGCTCTTAGTGATAGAGTGCAGAAATCCACTAAACCAAGAGAATTAGTGAATGCAAATGTTTGTTTATCAATGGAAGAAAATTATTTGCAGGATCATCGATATTTTGCTATTTTTAAACATGATTTTTCTGGATGCACGGTAACATACCTTCTGCAACTCAAAGACGAAATTAAAGAAAATTTACTACTATTCATTAGAATGATAAAGACTCAAGTAGCTGTTATTTTGGAAGAATTATGTTTAGGTGATGGTAAGGAGTTACATAATAAATATGTATATAAGTCTGCTGACTCAGCTGGACTGAAACATTAGATAACTGCATTGTACACACCTCAGCAGAATGGAATTACCAAGTGTTAAAATAGAATAACTCGTGAGATGGAACATGCTTGGCTCTGCTTTGCGAAATGCCTACCAAAGGCACTGTGGGGGTGAAGCAATTTGGCTGCACTCTGAATCGCTTTGGACCTAAGACAGTCATAGGCAAAACTCCAATTGAAACATTTTGAGGAAAAAATGTCGTTTTCATAGTTTGGCGGTATTGGAATGGAATGCGCTGCTTGGATTACGATATAAAAATGGAAGGAGTTTGTTGATTGTTGGTATCATGTTTATTTTCGTGAAACAGATGTATGTCTGCGTATGCAGAGAGGCAAAATGCAATTGCAAATAATTGTGGAAACCACTTATGGAAGAGATTAAAAGAATTGTTGGTAGGTGAGATGTACACGAAAAGGAAAACATTACAGAAACTGAATGTGGAAATGTTGATTTTGAAGAGATAGTATGAACCTAGATGTAGCTATAAGTGACGAAAAAAGTTACTACAATTTGTATGAGTTGAGTTGAGAGCAACAGGGAAGCAGGAAATGATTATAAAGGAAGCCGCAGTCTCCATGAAGGTCGAAACTGAAGAAACCATCACGTTACTGCTGATTTTAAGCCCATCAACCAAGAATGATGCTCCTTTCTAAGACATCAAGGAATTGTAAAAACACAGTGTAGTTAGCGATTTTTCAAGAATGCAAGAACACAATGGAGAAAAAAAATAAATCATCTGAAGGAAAACAAACCATGAGGACTAGTTCACAAATTAAAACAAATAAAGTAATCGAAAATGGACTGGTTTTTTGCTGTAAAGTTAAATGTAAATATTGAAGTGATCTGGTATAAGGCTTGATTGGTGGCAAAAATTAACCTCGTGTGAAAGTAATTGGCTTAGTCTTCAGTTAAGTAAATATATGCTTTGCAGTATGGCAAAGTATTCTTAACCTGTGTGATAGTAATCTCATTCCAGGATTAAACAGTTCCTTGTAATTGTTTATTTGTAATAAAGGAACATGATATCATTTGATGTGACGAATAGATTCGAAAAATATTGTAACTGAGAGTATGCACTTGCTGAGTATCATATTACTGGAGAAAAGTCAATATTGTAAAGGTATTTTTAATTTCAAACAATGGAAAATCCAGGATGGATTGTTGTACCTATCCAGACTCAGCATCTTCAGTATATTATTTTTAATTTCAGTATGATGATAATACTTTTTGGTGTAGACATTGAGTTTAAATATTGTGATGAAATGGAAATACAAAATTTATTTTGCGCCATTAGAGATTTAAAGTTACTCATAACCCAAATTAAAATTCTATATAAATACAAGAGTTTTTGCATTGGGGCTATCACAAAGTAATTACTGTTCTGAACAGTAGTACAAAGTTTGATTATGAAATGCAGTACTATGTTTGTAGAGGAAACATTATATTTATAGAGTCTCTGACCTGTCAGAGCTGTTGAGACAAAATCTTACTTTCTGGTTTACGTTCAGTGTATTGTAAATAGCATCCGAGTATTTAACACGAAAATTTAGAAATAGTTTTCCTCAGTCTGGCATACATGTATTGCGGTAATCAGAGTGTCTCCAGCTGCCAGATATCGCACTGCTATTTGCAATTAACATACGTGTATTAGATTTTTGTATAAAGCCAGTAACATTGCTCAACAGAAATTCAAACTTCATTTTACAATTGAAATTGATTTTCGTCTTCGCCAAGTAGCTCCCTTACTAGCGTCTCCAAACGACTTCTACAAGATATTCATTTCCATATCTAACATTTGTAGGTCCTAATCGGCCTTCTTCGAATTGGACTGAAATATACAATTACTCTACCATATACTCTTCAACAGAATGGGGCTGCTGAGTGAGAAAATATAATTCTTTATGAGATGGTACATTGTTGCCTCTGATGAACACCAACGAAAGACATTGTGGGATAAGGCGTTTTTGGCTGAAACATTCTCTGTGAATCGAACTGGTTCCATCAGAATGAAAGGTAAGACTCCAACAGAGATATTCTTGGAAAAGGAAGGTCATTTTGACAATTTGGTAATATATGGAAAAGAAAGCTATGTACAGATTCACATACAAGAATGAAAGAATTTTGATTGATGATGAATCTTCAAAAATGTATGTGGTTTGTTATGATGATAGTGGTATCATGATTCTTTTCCTGAAAAATGAATTGTGTGTGTGTTTGCATATATATATATATATATATATATATATATATATATATATATATATATATATATATAATGTGTTTGTGTGGGTGGGTGTGTTGGTGCAGAGATATAAAATTAAACAATAAAAAAATCTAAAACAGGTGTTGATATGTCAGATGGAGATGAAAATGTAGAGACTGCAGAAACTGGATGTAAAATTATGATTTTAAAAGGATAGTTAATGGGATTGTATGTACCAAGCTGTAGTAATAAGTAATGAAAATGTGAGCACCAATTTCTGGCATTGAGGGACCTGTTGAGAGCAACTTAGAAGTAAGGAATGAAAACCAAGGAGCCCACAATTTATGCGAGCAGCTAAATTTGAATAAACCATCATGCTACTGAGAAGTTTCAGCCAGCCAACAAAGAATGCTGCTTTTTTGAAACATCAAGGAATCATAAAGTAGCAGTGCACTCACAAAATTCTGAAGAAAGTAATGGAGGAAAAAATGAATTCTCTGAAGAAAAATAAATCTTGGAAACTAGTTTATGAAACTGAGCGAATAAGGTAACTGAAAATCGATGGATTGTTGCTATAAAATTAAATGTAGTTAGTTATTTACTTACATGTTCCATGTATCATTTTGCACTATAGATCATAATAATGTTTAACAAGTCATTTGACATTGATATCGCAAAATAATTTGTTCGTATCGTTACACTCTGAATATTTCATGGCTTCTTAGAAAAATTAAAAAGACATACATTTGTGAGATAGTAATTTTTGCACCTTTTACCATTACAGTGACAGAAATTCTTTTATGGAACAGAAGGAGTTGTCAAGGAGAAACTTTCTCACTTTGTTATCAAATTTTTACTTTGTTGCCTGTCAGACATTTTATATCATTGGGTAAGTGACCAGAACGTTTTGTTGCAATAGTTAGAATGCCCAACTCCTTAAACAGGTGTCTACATGATGATGAAGGGAAGCTAGTTTTGTATTATCGCGAAATAGGGGAGATAGTGTCACAGACATGATACGTGAATTGGAGTGGCAATCATCAAAACAGTGGCGTTTTTCATTGCGACGGGATCTTCTCAAGAAATTTCAATTACCAGTTTTCTCCTCGGATTGCAAAAAATTCTGTTGGCGCCCACCTACATAGGGAGAGATGATCATCACGATAAAATAAGAGAAATCAGGTCTCGCACAGAAAAATTTAAGTGCTAGTTTTTCCCATGCGCCGTTAGAGAGGAACAGTAGAGAGACAGCTTGAAGGTGATTCATTGAACCCTCTGCCAGGCACTTTACTGTGAATAGGAGAGTAATCACGTACATGTAGAATTGATGAGCACCACATGTTATTATTTCAGCGCATTTTTGCACAATGAAGAATTTCTTCTTTGTATATTCCATATGATGTTATTGACTGAAAGTAAGTAAAATATGTCATTTTACTGTCTTATCACTCCCCACAGTTTGCAATGATTCTAGGTGCAAATGTGGCAGAACGAATTTGTTTTAGGAGCTCCAAAATGTGTTTCTCCCTATTTAAATTCTTGTCAGTATTGACCTCTAAGAATTTTGTAGTTTCCATCCTATTTATTATTCCTCGCCATGTGTTACACTTGTCACCTCTAGATGTGCAAAGCTGAATATGTCATTGTTTTTTCAAATTTACAGAAAACCAGTGAATTATACTTTCAAGAATTTTGTTTACCATTTCTTCTGTTTCTGTACATATGCTTGGATTGATTTCAATACCAGTGTTATCTGCAAAAAGAACTAATTCTGCTTGTTGTATACTAGATGGAAGATCATTGACGTTTGCAAGGAGCTGTTGTGGACCTAAGATTTAACATTGGAGAGAAACATAAATGATTTCTCCCCAGTCGGAATTATCTACCTGGACTAGTTTGCTTGAATTACTAACTACAACTTCCTGCATGCTTTTGGTTAAATACATCAATCACTGAATAGCTGGACAATCAACCTGATAAAATGTCAATTTATGCAGAAGAATACTGTGATTCACACAGTCAGTTGCCTTATCGAGGTCACAGGAAATACCAGTTGAGCTCTTTTATTATGTAATGGTTGTAAAATATGCTTTGTGAAGGTTCAAATAACATTCTCAGTATAGCAATCCTTCTGAAACATAAACTGTGATTTGCTAATGATAGTATTGTTACTAAGTTGAGGTAGTATTCCAGAATACACAATCTTCTCAAAAATTTTTGAGAATGATGTCAGCAGTGAAACAGCTTGGCAGTTATTGACATTTCTCTTATCATCTGTCATAAAGAGGGGATTAACCATTTTACAGTCTTTTGTGAAAATTCTTCGAGTAATTGATGCATTACATAATTCAGATAAGACTGGATCTATTATATGGGAACAAATTTTTGGCGCTTCATTGTAAACACCATAAAAACCAGATGTGCTTTTATTTTTGAGAGAATGTATAATTTTTTAATTTCAGAAGGACAAGTGAATATGGAAGTTACATTTTTAACGTGCTGCTGTGATTCTGCCCTTAATGTTGTTGTCCCTATGATTTCTACTATATTTAAGAAATAATTATTATATGCATTTGCCACTTGTGACTAATCATTCACAGCCTTTCCAATCAGTTCAGTAGTGACATTGTCTTGTTCTGTGGCTGGTTGTCCTCTCTCTCGTTTTACTACATTCCATATAGCCTTAAGTCTGTTGTCAGAAATTCTGATTTCTGACATTATGTGCATGTTCTTTGATTTTTAATAGCCTTTCTTAGTAATTCTGAGTAGTTTTTGTACTGTGATACTACTGCAGGTCTTGTTCTTGCCAACAGATAAATTGCCCTCTTCCTTTTACAAGATACTTCAATCTCTCTAGTGATCCATGATTTTTTATAGCTAGAATTTTCGACACATGGAATGATGGATGCAAAACCATTACCTTATCAGCTGATCCCCAGAGCCAAAGTGAAGAAATACCTAACAAAATAACTTTGCAGTCCCTGTGGGAGTGTTCCCCTAAGCACAAACAGTTCCTTGTCAAAGACACAGTTCTGTACATGTCAAAGGAGTTGAGTTGCCTTAATAAATTTCAAAATCCAGTGGTAATCAACTGTCTGTGACTAAACCGAAATTTTTCAGTCGCATTGGTCTGGGCTTGTTTGAGACATAATGTTTCAATTAGGAGCGATCCCAAAATGGCATCGTCTGCCCATCAATGGAACTGTTCTGTCCACAGATTCTCAGTTGCTTGACGTATTTGGTTCTTACAGCATCAATAGTTCAGCAAGACTATTTATATTTACATACTTTTGAGACTGGTTAGAAAAAATAGAGAAATTAAGACGGTGGTTTTGATGCTTCAAGTGTTCTTTGACTACAATCCACAGCATGTAGAATCATGTAGAGTTTTCAGAAAAGTCCTGCACTGGGATTTTGTTTAACTTGTGTTGGCTCTTCATGTGAAATATTATTTTGAGAAATAGAACAATTCAGTCAGCGGCAAAAGGTGTGAATATGAAGGGTGGTTGAGAACTGGCACTTCTTTCTTCACTAGAAACTGAACTACAATAGCAGCCATGCGATTGGGCACCTTGTCTTGAAGCAAGAAGAAATCACTCCCCTTCCACTGTTGTCAATGAACCCTCCAAAGGGAGAAGCTAGTGTCATTCACTTAAGGCCAATTCACACTGTTCATTATATCACATCACCATCACGCTTGGGGTATTCACACTGTCTCTCACATCACATTATATCACATCAGTGGCTTAGCCTAGAACAAAATGGTGAAAGTGGGGTTAAGAGTTACCTCCTTGATACAGAAAGTTGGAGTATAGTATTGTGATTGAGGACTTAACAACGATAAAGTTTATTAATGGCCGAAGCAAATTTCATAAGTATGTACACTTTTGTGTGGAAAAGTCCTCATGAGGGAAATAACATTTCAAAACATGAAACATTATTTTCAAGCCAATAAATAGAGACTCTTTAACTATTCATTATAATTTTTTCTTATGTAACTAATAACCATAAATAACCTTCATTGGAGCTGATTTTTTCACTTTAAATGTTATATAATGGAAATCGCCTCAGCAGCTTAATTTCTTACTATATGCAGCTCTGTTCTGTTATTGTGTAGGTTAAGAAGAAACAAAAGCACACGTTAAACTGCTGGAACATTAGTAAGCGCGGGGAAAATACGTTAACTTCCGATGTTAGCAGATGATTACGCCTTCTAAACTTTCTTTGAGAGAAAGGTTAACGAGACATGATGGTCTGTTGACTCAGTGTGAATACCGCAATTTGAAATATGTTGTGGAATGTTTTGACATGCTTTGATGTGATGACCAGTGTGAATTGGGATTACTGGATAGTGAGATCAAATGACATGACAACCATTGCAGCCAACGCGGCCAAAAAACTCGATAGGCTCGACTAGTGAAGCAATTGGGAGATGCCATACTGGATTTCGTCGTTTTTACGTCTATACTATGATTATATGCTGTCACAAGGACATCTGGTAAAATTAGTTATAATGAAATGAAAGTTAATGACATTGATGGTAAAAAGCTTCAGGAAATCCCAAGATGAGAGTGTAAGAAGATACCCCAAGCTGAAAGTCGAAAGTTCCATCAGTTCACTGTAGTGTAGTGGTTGAAAGCATGCAATTACGAAGTCGACAGGAATGGGTGTGCGTCTTCCTACGGTCAAATATTTTTAATACCCCTTCACGATTGTTAAGTATTCTTAATAGCTACTTTAATAGAATTACATTCTGTAAGATTCAATGCGATTGACACATACAGTGAGTTTGTTAGAAATTGTGAGCATGTCAGAGGATGTGTACGAACAAACTGCAAGAATGGGTGTCTAATCCGCACCCTCAGGAGTGGGTTTGTTCGATTTTGTGAACATAACAGGGGATGTAGCAAACAAATTGTAAGAATGGCTGTCCCAACCACATCCATTTTAAGTACTTACTTGCAAAAATAGCAGATTTAATATACCAATGAATGTTATAAAAGACACACTAATATAATATTTTCAGATATTCACTGGCATACATTATATCCAGGGTGGTCCATTGATTGTGACCAGGCCAAATATCTCACGAAATTAGCGTCAAACGAAAAAACTATGAGAATGAAACTTGTCTAGCTTGAAGGGGGAAATCTGATGGCGCTGTGGTTGGCCCACTAGATGGCGCTGCCATAGGTCAAACGGTTATCAACTGCGTTTTTTTTAATAGGAACCCCCATTTTTTATTACATATTCGTGTAATACGTAAAGAAATATGAATGTTTAAGATGGACCACTTTTTTAACTTTGTGATAGATGGCGCTGTAATAGTCACAAACATATGACTGACATTTTCAGAAGAACAGTTGGTAACAGATAGGTTTTTTAAATTAAAATACAGAACATAGATATGTTTGAACATTTTATTTCCATTGTTCCAATGTGATACACGTACCTTTCTGAAGTTATTATTTCTGAGAGCACATGCTGTTAAAGTGTGATTACCTATAAATACCACATTAATGCAATAAATGCACAAAATGATGTCTGTTAACCTCAATGCATTTGGCAATACGTGTAACGACAGTCCTCTCAACAGCAAGTAGTTCGCCTACCGTAATTTTCGCACATGCATTAACAATGCACTGACGCATGTTGTCAGGGGTTGTCGGTGGATCATGATAGCAAATATCTCTCAACTTTTCCCACACAAAAAAATCCGGGGACGTCAGATCTGGTGAAAGTGCAGGCCATGGTATGGTACTTCGACAACCAATCCACCTGTCATGAAATATGCTATTCAATACCACTTCAACCACATGCGAGCTATGTACCAGACATCCATCATGTTGGAAGTACATTGCCATTCTGTCATGCAGAGAAACATCTCGTAGTAACATCAGTAGAACATTACGTAGGGAATCAGCATACACTGCACCCTTTACATTGCGACCGATAAAATGAGGGCCAATTATCCTTCGTCCCATAGTACCGCACCATACATTAGCCCACCAAGGTCGCTGATGTTCCACTTGTCGCAGCCACCGCGGATTTTCCGTTGCCCAATAGTGCATATTATGCCTGTTTACGTTACCGCTGTTCGTTAATGACGCTTCCTCGCTAAATAGAAAGCGTGCAAAAATCTGTTATTACCCATTAATTTCTCCTGTGCCCAGTTGCAGAACTGTACACGACGTTCAGAGTCGTCGATATGGAATTCCTGGTGCATAGAAATATGGTATGGGTGCAATCGATGTTGATGTAGCATTCTCAACACCGATGGTTTTGAGATTCCCGATTCCCGCGCAATTTGTCTGCTACTGATGTGAGGATTAGCCGCGACAGCAGCTAAAACACCTACTTGGGCATCATCATTTGTTGCAGGTGGTGGTTGACGTTTCACATGTGACTGAACACTTCCTGTTTCCTTAAATAATGTACCTATCTGGGAAACAGTCCAGACACTTGGATGATGTCGTCCAGGATACCGAGCAACATACATAGCACACGCCCGTTGGGCATTTTGATCACAATAGTCATACATCAACACGATATCGATACTTTCCGCAATTGGTAAATAGTCCATTTTAACACAGGTAATGTATCACGAAGAAAATACCGTCCACACTGGCGGAATGTTACGTGATACCACGTACTTACACATTTGTGACTATTACAGCGGCATCTATCACAAAGCGGAAAAAGTGGCCCAACACACACAAGTGCACATGTAAAAATGATACTGCAAAAAACAAAATATTCAAACACTCCAAAGTAAATGACAAATGACACACAAACATTTAGTGTAAAAGAACCAACGATCTGCAAGCTAAAACTTAAGAGTCTCAAGAACCAAAAACAAATAATTAACCAATAATTGCCAAAATCTAAATGCAATTCAACTTAACCATTACCACAAACCATATCATGACCACAAACATCCACCAGAAGAGTGAGCCACCACGATGACAACACGAGCCCTAAGAACAATCCATTTCAAATACACCACGCCTCTATGATGTCACATTAAAAAAACCAATCATATGTCTGTAAGATCCAAGATTTAAAATAAGATCGCTACACATCTTACTTGCAACTATTTGAGCTATGCACTTAGGTTTCTGGCCAACTTATCTCTCATCAAACGAGCCACATCACAAAACACATAAATAAATTATAATTATAATAATTAATTGTTCACTTGGAACATTTTAAATTGTGCTCTTAGGTTCCTGCATAGCCTTATCATCGGAAATTGTGCCAAATACACAAAGAAAAGGCTAAATGTTTGTGAGAACAGGAATATAAATGTAACTGTTAAATTAAAAAACAGAAGTGTGTTTCCTCTCCTCTCCTATGGTAGTGCTTGATTCTGTGTTGTGAATTTCTTTGCTCCTAAGTGTTTCTCTTATTTTCCATGTTTTTACTCTGTTAAGTTTTTGTTGTTCCAATGTCTCATCTTTTAGATATTAAAGGAGGAAGATCACTATTCCTAAAAATGTTGTGTTCTTGCTATAAAATTGTATCCTAAGTTCATCCACAACAGTTTATGGGCCCAGGATTGAACGCTTCAGACTCTGAGAATTATAGGATTCGTTCGCCAGAATATTTTACTAGGATATTAGTGAAACTGCAAAATCTTTGGAATGTCAGACACAGCGCTTCAGTTGAGAAACCGAAAACTGTCAAGTGAAGGTCAGTGGGAAACATGGAAATTGCAGATTCAACTTTGTTTAAAAGAACATTATCTTTATTCGATTATAGATGGTACATGTCAGTGTCCATCATTAGTGGAAGGAGAAGAACCATCTGACACATATCGGCGCTGGCAATGGGACAATGCGTGGACAGCTCCTATCATTGGAATGGCGCTTGATGATAAACCTGCTATTCATGTAAGAAAGAAGATTGACACAAAAGAAATTTGGGATTCCCTTATGTCAGTATATGAGCAATCTTCATTGCAGCGACCATACACCTTATTCGATTGTTTCTTTGCATCGTCAAACCATCGTGTGATGAAATCATGCAATGTTGATTTTCAACCAGAAAAGCTATGGACAACTGGAAATTCGATTGAATTGGAATTCAATCCGTACCTGAAGAAACAGGAGAGAAAATTGAATCTACTGTTGATCTGATTAAAATTAGTGACCAAGAATATTCGAATGAGTAACCAAATCGACGCCTGGTTCGTGAAATACATCCCCCAGTAAAATTTAGTGACTATGAATTAGACTACCAGCCTCACCAATCTCAAGAAGCAAATGCATTAGTTTGCGTGACAAAAGCAATCCATGAAGAGCTTGCCCCAACAAACTGAAACAAAGCTATGGAAATTAATACTTCCAACGAATGGTTTACTGCAATGAGAGAAGAAATGAAGGCATTTGAAGATAATAATACCTGGGACTGGCTAGAACCTTGAATTTACATTCGACAAAGGAAAACAGAAAAATTGCTGTTTGCTAACGGATGGACTCATCGCGGGAACAACTGAAAGTCCAGTGAATTCATTTTAGATATGTTAAAGGCTGAATTCAAAATAACAGTGGGGTCCTTAGACTCATTGTAAGGTAAGCAAATAGAGCAAAGCGAGTCTGGCTTGTTTATTTCACAGCGAGCATACACAGAGAAGATTCTACATCGTTTTAACATCGCTGATTCAAAACCATTAAAAACTCCGTGTGATAATGAACAATTAGACAGTGGATATAGCAATAAACTTGACAGCAACGTTGTACCTTGCATGCTCTAATCGTTCAGATCTCGCTTATGCTGTTTCAAAAGTTGCTCGATCTATAGCTAAACCCACTTCTTCTGATTGGAACGTTGTAAAACGTATCTTCAGATGTCTTCATGGTACTTCAGACTTAGGTCTCTTCTATACTTCATTGGGCAGTAAACTTTGTGCCTATGCTAATGTTGAATTTGCTGGCAACACTAAAACAGAGGTCAACAAATGGTTTTGTTTCAACGATTGGCGACACAGCTGTATCGTGGACATCTCAAGTGCAGAAATCAGTTGCACTATCTACCACTGAAGCAGAGTTCGTTCCTGTAAGTGAAGGAGCCAAGGAGTTAGTATGGCTCAACAGACTGTTGTTGGACATCTGTGGAAAAAGAAACACGCTCGTATTGCTCATTGACAATGCAAGTGCCATTAAATTAGTGAAAAACGCAGAGTTCCACAAACGTTTGTAGCACATCGAAGTACAGTGTTATTCTGTGTGTGAACTGTATCAAAATGGTGATATGAATGTAGAATATGTGTTATCTGACAATCAACTTGGTGACATGCTTACTACAAAGCATTTAAAATCAAATGAATTTGAAGCAATATATACTAAGATAGGACTTCGAAATTTACGTGTTTTGATGTCTTATTCTACATTTAAAAGTTGTTCAGCGCATCACAGTTTGATTTAGGGGAAGTGTTAAAATAAAATATGAGAACTGTGTTTCCTCTCCTCTCTTACAGTAGTGCTTGGTTCTGTGTTGCGAATTTATTTGCTCCTAAGAGTTTCTTTTATTTTCCATGCTTCTACTCCATGAAGTTTTTGTTGTTGCTACGAATCATCTTTTAGACATTAAAGGAAGAAGATCACTATTCCTAAATGTGTTGTGTTCCTGCTATAAAATTATACCCTAAGTTCATCCACAACAATAATTGCTATAAGTTTCTCTAAGAAAAAAAAACTGTAGATGGATGTCCTCAGAGCTTGCTCTTGACCAATATATAGTACGAGAGTTGTGTGACAACTTTGGTTTCTTAATCAGATTGAAATATATACTATGCAACAAATTACTTTGTATCTCGCTTTTGTGAAATAAACTGCATGCGTTTTTGGATTTTATGTGTATTGTTTCTAGAGCTCGTGTACTAATTCTGTGCTTAATTACTCAGGTGTAGAGGACATGTAAGATTCTATAAATATAATTGAAATACATTTATAGAACGGATTTTGTACCACAAATGATTCAGCAGATACACTACAATTAATTCGAATACTGCAGAAATCTTTATGAGTCATCTACATATTTACTTTGTGTTTTTCTTTCTGAATTGACATCAAAATCAAACATGTGAACTCAAACGACTTCTAACAGTAATCTCTCATCTTAGGACCTCTGAAGGGTTTTACCATCGATATGTCATTAATTGATATTTAACTGTAAAGTTCAAGTGACGCTAGCTTCTCCCTTCCAAATCGTCCCCTATGTGCTGGCAATGTATCAACACGATTACAATGCATTTATCGCGACTACTGAGCCAGGTTCGAGTAAAAACTCACCCCATAACCAACATTATTTCCCCTCCTCACGTACCTTACTTCTGAATAACTCGGTGCAAACCACGAAATTCGATAGAAGTCGACACAATGTAATGGACAAGTACAAGTCATTTTAACGTCACTTTCACAACCGTTCCAGGACACCGAAATAATACTGGGAATTTACAGCATGTCGATGAGAACAATCCTTTACATATAATGCCTTGAACATCAAAAAGGTAATGAGTATTGTCTTCCCTTCCAGTTTTGCCATTCACACCTTCTTCATTCTTAACGAATCATCATATCCCAATCCACACTTTGTCGTTTTGTGGTAGGCTCTTGTTGTCCATGTTTACCATTTCAATCAAGTCACAGAAAGCATCCATGCATCTTTCTTTGTCTTTGGGAATCAATATTTGCAGGACAAACTTTGCATATACTTTCCTCTTCTTCAAGACTTTCTTGAGAATATCGTGAACACTTGATTTGGAGATGGTCAGTTCCTCAGTACGATAGCTCTGCGTGAGAGGTGATGGTCGTTTCTCGAAAGATCACGAATTTTCTGCATTATTCTTTTAGATGAACTTGAGGTAGGGTGGCCTGAACTCTTGTAGTCCTCCAGTCACACTTATCCCTCTCTAAAATCTTTAAACCACTCAAACATTCATGCATGACTTAATCAGTTATCCCCATAAGCCTCTTTCGTGTATTCTCTGTAGCCATTATACAGAGTAAAACATGAGATAAAGTCACTTTCTTGTTAATTCATTACTATTAAATCTGAGATATTTACCAATTATGAATGGTCAGACAGCGTTAAAATTAATTTTTTTATTATATTATATATAAATAAAGGTATTTACAATGACCTAGTGAAAGCACAGAGAATAGGCCTGATAGAGCACATTGCCTGGAGGCCAGATGTGTGCCAGGTATAAGTTGTGCTTATGGAAAAATCTGATGGAGCTCATCTAGTTGGATGACTAAAGAAGCAATGGGAGGATGAACTGCAGAAAGACCTTCAGCAGGCTGGGCATATATGGAACTGGATTCAAAGTGTATAAGATTGCCGTCTATAGGGAAAAATGTAAGGTTGGCACATGATCTTTACAGTCCATGATCACAGATATCTTTTCATATAACATATAAGGAAAGTTGTGTGCAACAAGGACATACAAGACATGTACGAAACAATATTATTTTCTCCTGTCTCTTGAGTTTCTATTGAAAAAATCTACAACAGTGAATAACAGGTGTTTCAAACCCTGTACAATGTTCCTTCTAAATAATCTTGGCAGCAGATATTGGACTTTTTCAGGCAGTGTGCTGAATATGTTTCAGTCAACTTACAGAAAACTGTCTTGTGTTTCAGACAGTTAACAGCTTGGTTTTTCTACATCTCTATTGTTGTGGGTAATGTAATTATGTATTTCTTGAAGCATGCTGGAAGCCCCTTGGTGTTCTTTTACACTGATGAAACATAAAACGAACAAACTGACCGAAAATGGTTATTATTCCCAACTCAGTGAACATAGGCTGGCAGTCCTCTGGTCCTTCCCTTGTTGTAATGATCCTGGCAGGTTTTTGTAGCATTAATATGTCCTTACAATCTGCAGAACGTCCCATAACTGCACACTATGTGAGTATGAAATAGCACATAAAACAGTGCTACAAGGAACTGGTCAGTTAATACACCCTTTACTTTCCTCAGGAGGTATATCACACAGGAGAGCTTGGAGCACACATACATGGAGGGCTTATTCATTGGAGGTTTGCTGTCAGTAATTAATTTATTTTTGATGAACTGCTCCTTGAGGTTTTCAAATATCACATCAGTTGCTAGTAGAGTTTGCACAAGTTTTTCCTATGGCCAAAAGGGTTGTGTTATCAGCAAAATGTAACATATTGCAGTGAATCAAGAAATTCTTTGTGACATCACATAACTTGCACATTAACAATGACATTGCCCCATGCTGGGACCCAATAATTAGGTAACATCATTAATTAAATTAAATTAAACACCAAAGGTTATGAGATGAAGGGGTTGATGTCTGAATGGAACAGACTGCTTAGATGATTAAAACGTGAAAGAAATAATTTATTTCAGACCTGTTACAAGCCTCAGGGCTGATTTAAGTGGGTGTCGACATGACTCACTTATCAAGGGGTAGGAGGGGGAGGACGAACCATCTCACCATCAATTGTGATCATTGTGTAGTGCTGCTTTACGGCGGGCGCTGCGTCAGTACGGCGTATCGCCTTGGAGCTGTACGTCACGAATCGGCTACCGTCATAGGCACCCACGGCTTTGTGGCGAGGCCCAGGTACAATTTCCATGCGTCCCGCTGTGTGTTGCCGCAGCCAAAGCAGCGTTATCACAGTATCGGAAGGTGGATCGATTAAAGAGTCCCTAAGTCCTCTTGCTTCAGCACTGTCTCATGGACTGTCCCTTCACTCCTTGTCCATCCTTCAGCTCAACGATTCCTCAACGTTTTCTTCTCTTGCAGCACTGTCATTGGCGGACTCAATTTACAATGCCACCTAATTACTGATCGCCGTTTCATTACCATTCCTCTTCGTGCTGGATGGAAATTTCGTATCTGGTGTGTGACTAGAAAATTGGCTTCTTTCTCACGATTTCATTAGCGTTGGTGGCACATTCTTCCGGTGTTTTTCTGCATTACAAAGATGTCTGCATTCCAAAAATGTTGCGAAAGTGGCCACACACCAATTGCTTGCACCAGCACTCTCTGCGTGTGGCCTGGACAGTTTCATATTTGTGCCCCTTCTAAGAACCAGCTGGCATTCTTGCTTTATAAAGAAGTCCTTCCTGTCCAGGAAACACCTTTTTAAGCAAGTTACTTCTTTCACACTTCTTCCTGTGCGAATTCCCCACGCTTTCTGTATGCACCTTCCAGTGCCTGCGGGGTGCTGGAATTATCGGCACGTTTTTGCTTTCTAAGCCAGGTAAAACAGTGGCTGCCAGGCCGGAAGAATTTACATGCCTTAATGTGGACATTCTTGACGCTCTGTCCTGATGGTGGCAGGGATGCATCAGTTTTCGGCATGCTTCTCATTGTCCACCAGGCCCTTTGCAACATGTCCATTCATAAGCGAAGTGAATGCATCCACTGGCTTGCCCCCTGTGTGGCTTCAGAATGGCTCCACTGTCTGTGTCTTTGATACTTGCCACATGGCGTCCAGCCAGATTTCTTCTGAGCTGCTGGCGCTTTGTGTCTGTGTAAGTGGCCCCTGGCGGAGGTATCACAATGTGTCTGTCACAGCCTGTATCACTGACATAGATAAGGAACAAAAGAGGTCCTAAGAGGAACCATGTAGCAAAACATACTCTAATTTTTGGTCTTCGGGACTGCCCCATGGACTGACCTATGTGCCTTCGGTTTTCAACATAAGACTGAAGAGTTACCAGAACAACATCACCAGTATCTTAACACTTTTGCTTAGTAAGCTGTATCTTGATCAAGATGCAGTCAAATTCTCTTCTGAGGTCATGGAGTGTCAGTGACACATGTAGCGTTGCTCTTGGGGGGGGGGGGAGGGGGCGAAAAGAAAAATAATCCTTATTTTATAAATTTTTTGAAAAATGTCGAAAAATTTAATATTTTGGTGGGCCACTTGGCAACAGAATCAGGGATTGATTACACTATTATAATAACATACATTGAGCATAAAATATCTGAATAAGAGCAGCAGATTGACTTATTTGAGATCGTTCGGAAGAAACATTATCATTTCTGTGCATTTTTATAGTCGCGATGTATTCATATCTGGAACAACACTAAGGGACCAGAAGATTTATAGACTTTAAAGGAAATTCAACACTACACAATTAAAAAAAGAGTTGATTCAGAAATAATAGGAAAACAATAATGTTCCTTCTGCCTCATGCTGTGTCCGTCCCATCAGTGTGATCGTAATTTTTGGTGATGAACTAACACAAAATAATTATCATTCAAGCAAATGAGGAGATGGAAATCATCAAGGTTAATTTACTAAAATAAGCACAATTATCTTTAACACACGTATTTTAATGCTAGATACCTTTTTATATTAAATTACAATAGATGACCATTGTGGTTAAATACTTTATACATAACAGTCAAAATGTCCTCTTCATGCTGTCTGTTCGTAATGAATTACGAGAAACTACATGTTTTCCGATTGGAAAAGTAACAATTAGCATATTTACTGAATATTTTCACATAAAATATAAAATACCGATGCAGAACGCAGCAAGTCCGCGTCCGCCTTTCATGGAATACAAACAGTAAAAGGTGAGGCGCCCAATGCCTCATTTGTCTTGAAACAGCAGAATTCTTTTTTGTATCATTAATCGATACATGTACATAGAGATTTACAGGCACCACGCAACAACAGCAAAGATAAAGAATAATAGATTCTGTCACTGCTATGGGATAGTTCATTTCTTTTACTTTACAACTGTTCGATAACTTTAGGCCATCAGGCGTTTACTATTGAGGGTATATTAATGTTTGTGAGGTGAAAATTACTAATATCACACGCACTGTTTGTTGCTGCACTGCGATTTTCAACCTAACAACAGTAACACACTACAGCCATATGTCCATTACCTAACACTGCCTGCTCCCAACAAGCTGGTTGAATGCACATCTGCTGCTTGCGTTTGCTAGTTCAAACTGTCGCCGTAGTTACCATACAGACGTCACTTATACACCAGGAATAAAACAGATCTCAGAACTTTTTGAATGGATTACAATGATAAAAAATGATTTCTTGGCATGGCATTAGCCGTAACCCATTTAAAGTGGCGTAGCAGTTAGCACACTTGAATTGCATTTGGGAGGACGACATTTCAAATTCCCATCTTGCCATCCATATTTAGGTTATACATGATTTCTGTAATTCACTTAAGGCAAATACAGGGATGGTTTCTTTGATGAGGGCATTGATGATTCTTTCCCCATCGATTCCTAATCTGAAGTTGTGTTCTGTCTCTAATGACCTCATTTTCAACAGGACATTAAACTCTAATCTTCCTTCTTTGTTAGTAACAAATGGAAGCCAAAATGCACATTGGAAATATATTCTTGCTCGAGTGTATTTTACACTTCCCATTATAATGAAAACACTGAACAAAATCTGGATTTCCTGTGACCTTGTTCCCAATTCTTGTCCTGTTTAATCATTGTAGTATATGTTTACACATGCTGCACCTTCTTGGAGGAACTGCTCATTGAAATAGAGTAGGAAATAACTTGCTACAGTTGCGTCTTTTCAGCATCTTACAACAACCAAAATGAAAATTCCTATAAAAAATTCTACACGCGTAAAATCTCTGATTTAATATAAATACTCATAAATGGCAACCGCTCTACCTCATCTTCAGGCGGTGGTGGCACTTGAGATGGAAAAACTAATAACAAACATCAAAATGGATACAGGGATTAGTGAACACAGGGGTGTCGTAGCGAGATTGAATAATGTAACCCCCAAACCCTCCAAAAATAAACGAAAAATATACCTATTCAAAAAAGTAGAAAAAAGTTCACTTGATGCCTTCTTGAAAGACAATCTCCACTCTTTCAGATTTAACAGTGTAAGTGTAGACCAGATGTAGCTTGCATTTAAAGAAATAGTATTGGTAGCAATTAAGAGATTTGTACCAAATAAATTTGAAAAAAAAAACATGGAGCTGACCCTCCTTGCTACACAAAATGGGGCAGAACACTGTTGTTGAAACAACGAAAAAAACATTCCAAATTTAAATGGATACAAAATATCCAAGATTGGCGATCTTTTACAGAAGCTTGGAAATTAGCACAGACTTCAATGCAAGATGCTTATAATAGTTTCCACAACGAAAATTTATTTCAAGGCTTGGCAGAAAATCCAAAGAGATTCTGGTCATATGTGAAGTACGCTAGCAGCATGACACAATCTATGCAATCTGTGCAATAGCAATGAAAATGCTATAGATGATAGTGCTGGCAAAGCAAAGTTACTAAACACAGCCTTCCAAAAGTCCTTCACCAGATAAGACTAAGTAAATATTCCAGAATTCGAATCAAGAACAGCTGCCAATATCAGTAATGTAGAAGTAGATATCCACAGAGGAGTGAACCAACTTAAATTACTTAACAAAAGCAAGTCTTATGGTCCAGACTGTACGCCAGTTAGGTTCCTTTCAGTGTATGCTGAGACAATAGCCCCATACTTAATAATCATATGGGCAATGGCCTTTCCACAGTGGATACACCGGTTCCCATCAGAGCACAGAAGTTAAGCGTTGTGGGGCACTTGGATTGGTGATCATCCAGGCCGTCATGTACTGTTGCCATTTTTTGGGGTGCACTCAGCCTCGTGATGCCAATTGAGGAGCTACTCGAGCGAATAGTAGCGGCTCCAGTCACAGAAAACCATCACAATGACCAGGAGATCGGTGTGCTGACCACATGCCCCTCCTATCTGCATCCCCAATGAGGATGACACAGCGGTCGGATGGTCGCGATGGGCTACTTGTGGCTTGAAGACGGAGTGGTTTTTTAATAATCATATACACCCATTCGATTGATGAAAGATCCGTATCAAAGGGCTGGAAAATTTTAGAGGTCCCACCATTATTCAAGAAGGGTAGCAGGAGTAATGCACTAAATTACAGGCCCATATCATTAACACGAATTTAAAAACACATCGTTCTTGTGAAACACAACTAGTGTTCATTCACTCTACAAGCGGCTTGTAGAGAAAATGTGTACTTGTGGAATATCGTCTCAGTTATGTGACTGGATTCGTGATTTCCTATCAGAGAGGCCACAGTTCATAGTAACTGACAGAAAGCCATCGATTAAAACAGATGTGATTTCTGGCCTTCTCCAAGGTAGTGTTATAGGCCCTTTGTTGTTCCTTATCTACATAAACGATTTGGAGACAATCTGAGTAGCCATCTTAGGTTGTTTGTAGATGATGCTGTCGTTTATCGACTATTAAAGCCATCAGAAGATCAAAACAAATCGCAAAACGATTTAGAAAAGGTATCTGTATGGTCAAAAATTGGCAATTGACCCTAAATAGCGAAAAGTATGAGGTAATCCACATGAGTGTTGAAAGTAATCCATTAAACTTAGATTACACGATAAATCAGTCAGATCTAAAGGCCATAACTTCAACTTAATACATAGGAATTGCAATTACAAACAACTTAAATTGGAAGGAACACGAAAAAAATGTTGTGGGGACAGCTAACCAAAGACTGAATTTCATTGGCAGGACACTTACAAAATGTAACAGATCTACTAAAGAGACTGCCGTCCTCTTTTAGAATAATACTGAGTGGTGTGGGATCCTTATGCGATAGGATTGACAGAGTACATTGACAAAGTTCAAAGAAGGGCAACACATTTTGTACTATCATGAAATAGGGGAGAGAGTGTCACTGAAATGATACAGGATTTGGGATGGACATCATTAGAACAAAGGCGTTTTTCGTTGTGGTAGAATCTTCTCACGAAATTCCAGTCACCATTTTCTCCTCTGAAAGCGAAAATATTTTGTTGATACCGACCTATCTCAGGAGAAACGATCATCATAACAAAATTAGACAAATCAGTACTTGCACAGAAAGATATAGGTGTCCGTTTTTTCCACGCACTGTACAAGATTGGAATAATAAAGAATTATTGTGAAGGTGGTTCGATGAACCATCTGCCAGGCACTTAAAAGTGATTTACAGAGTATCCATGTAGATGAAGATGTTCAGGTAGACCAGACAACTGCTGGATGGTCATTGGTATATGCGGAAGTGAGTTGGGAGAATGGGCAGGCCAGTCCATTTGCCAAATATGCTCTCATTCCAAGAGCTCCTCCCCCTGCACTGTCCGTTGTGATTGCACATTGTCATCCACAGAAATGAAGTCGATGTCGAATGCACCCCTGTAAAGACGCATATGGAGGGTGGAGTACAGTGTCACAATGACGCTGGCCAGTGAGTGTAGCATGTTCAAAGCTTTGGAAGTCAGTACTCGCATGCAACATTATGCCTCCCCACACCATAACACCTTGACCACCAAAACAATAATTTTCGATAATCTTCCTGGATGAATTACCTGTTCCCATCTCTCGGGATTTGAGGGCATGCAATGAGTCACTGGATGTGCTCTCATCGAAGAAAAGCACACAGGACACATGACCCCATTCCTCATTGTTCCAGTGCCTATGCACTTGTGACAATCGCAAATCTTTAAACACAGCACACTCACTGCTCAGAGGTATTGTAACTTTACACCTTTCCCATGAGCGGTTATTCAAGGGAAAATTCGGCCCTGAAATCATTTTTATGGGTGACAACGTGTGCTTGCATCGAACTGCACTGGTGAAGGAGCTGTTGGAACGAGAGAATATTCGGCTAGTATTCTGACATCTCCCCCAACTTAAATCCCAAGGAGCATATGTGGACTGCATTGGGGAAACGTATTGTAACATATCCACTTGCACCAGCGACTCTGCCCAAGTTATTAACCGTCTTGTTGGAGGAATGAAATACTGTATTGCGAAGATTCCTTACCAATCTTGTGGCCAGATTGGGAGAGGGTGAAAGTACATGTGTTTTCAATGTTATTGCATTTATTAATATTCTTTGGCAGTTGTAACTTGACATTATAGAAACTATCAGTTAGTTAGTTTGTTCTGTGGGCTTCAGATTTTTGATGGACTTTTCAGTGTTGTCATACTTTTGAGGTTTGAAATTAATGTTTTCATTTAAAAAAGGCTGATGGTATTTTACCTACTATAAATTTGGTACTCTTCTTGACACTTCTATTAGGGTAGCTTCTGTATTCATACTAAAAATATTGTAAATTATTAATTTATCATACAAGTCATCTACTAGTTTCTTCCATGTAGAAATGCAAGTTCCATGATGAAGCTACAGGTAGACTGCAGATCAGGTCTGGCCAAAAAATTGGCTTGTGGGTTGTGCCATGGCACAAGTGCCATAGCGCTCAGCCTGGTTGGCACATTTCCGCCACCACCACTACACCACTTTGTCTGAGCATGAGGAGGGGAAAACTCCAAATGCGACGCATTTAAATGACAACACAGTCAGCACACGGACAGATGCAGAAAATTCCATAGGTTTTCGCACTGAGGTCGCCATGTAATCGTGGCTTAGTTGGTGTCATAATAGAAAAAACGTCTTTCACGCACACATACACACACATGTGTTGGTCGAAATACTGTACCACTTTCGTTTTATAGGAAATTAGGAGTACCCATTGCTTATGGAGTGCACAGTATACATCGAGAATTCACATCCCTCGCTTCTCCGTTACCATTCATTTTTTAAGGCTTGTGACGATAAATGTCTAGATTGCGTGTTTTAGTGTCAACAGGTACCAGGCGTGTTAATATCCTTCATGTCACGAAAAAACAGCGGAAGGTAAACAGCGCTGACACCACGATTCTGCCGAACTGAATAGAATTATGCTGACTGAGAAAAGCAACACTAAATTAAATGTCGCGCTATTCTGGGTATTTCCAACAAGGACCGAGAAAAGCCAGGAGAGGTGAGCCTTGGTACGCACACTCCCCACACACACTGCACGTGTAAAGTTTGGCACGCCGTGGCCGGCCTTGCTGTAGATGTATGTTATTTGAAAATATGTTGCGTTTTAAGAGGGCTTGATACTGCTTGTGTTACAAACCGAGTATTATTTACCCCATTCACTTCTGTGATGGGGCTGTAGTAAGAAATACGGTGAAACTTCCTGGCAGATTAAAAATGTGTGTTGGAACGAGACACGAACTCGGTCCCCTAGTTCGAGTCTTGGCCTGGCACACAGTTTTAATCTTCACGGAAGTTTCATACCAGCGCACACTCCGCTGCAAAGTGAAAATCTCATTATGGAAGAAATGTGTTTTCCAGAGATTTGTACAGTCGGGAAAAGTAAACTGAATACAGTACAATATATACTTTAAGATCCTGAAGAAATAGTGTGCAGATTTCCCTACCTGTGAACCTTATGCTTCTTTTTTCCGGCATGTTAAAAGAAACTAGTCAGAGAAGTAAGACAGAAAAATAACAATACGGGAAACGCCACCCGGTTTCGCGAATGTGGCATTCGTATACGGATGTCTTCTGCAATATCACTGTGGGAACGTTGTAATTTCACAGACGTATTTTTAGGCACATAAATTAACGTAGGTACTCGTCCGATATGAAATGTTCTTGAGGCTATCATGCATTGTATTTATTTTGTTATATATGCACTCCTCGATAAGATGAGCAGTCAGAATGTCAACATCGTTGAGAGTCCACGATGTCTGGGAATAATCGATGACGGGTTGGCAAAAACACGTCAGTTGTAATTGTAAGCGGTCTACAGTTATGCACATGAATGATAAGCTAGATCTGTCAGAAGCTGTCAAACTACGTCATTTTGAAACGTATCCTCATATCTTGACTCGTCATGATTCTTTTCGCTAGGTGTCCCACTACTCATTTTGTATTATCGTGTACGTCACTACACTCGATACGATTTCTTGATAATGCGTTACTTACGTGTACAATGCGTTACGTATCAAATCTCTTTTGATAACTGTTAAGAAGAATGATGCGGAATTACATCTTTACATTTTTATCTCGCAGGTAAATAGAGTTTCATTACCTTGCGCAACCCATAATATTTTTTCTGTTTCTGTTGATTTACCAGAGACAATCTCCGTTTTGGCATGTTTACGTTTGGGATGCCTGTGACGACATTGTGTGGACTGGTAGTGGCAGACAAATAGAAATTTTTCGTTTTATGTTTCTCAGTTTGTTTATCCGCTAGTAAATAACTTTGTAGTATTTATGAAAGGCATGTCTGGGAAAAAAATGAACAAGTAGTTTACAAATAAAGCAATTAATGAGTTCTAGGGAATATTATATGAGACTTATTCCATGAGGAGTAATGTAGAATGTTTGTCATTCCCAGTTATTTGTAATAATGGATAAATGTTTAATTAAATAAATATATTGAAGTGTGTGAGATAAGAGGACACGGTGATTGTTATAGAATAAACGTTTATACAGATACTGAACGTTACGAGGCAGATTTTATTGGTGATGCTGGCATAAGGCTTCACTTTGCATTTATATACGTCGGAAATTTCGCCCTGTTATTACTGGACGTTGTATACTGTAAATGCGGCATATATGTATCATAGTATCCACAGTTTAATATCCCAGTATCCACAGTTTAATATCCCAAGTATACGGAGAACACTGTTTCTCTTTGGAAGACAGCAGGAGCTAGGAACGTGTAACTACTGTATTAAACTGAATATATTACCCGTCCCATACCAGTATAATTCCATATTCTACAAACAGTAAAATAATTAAAAAAAAAACTTCAGCAAACAAGACATGACTCAGGCACCACCAAAACACAAGACTGAAAAACTCGCAGAGGTTGCTTTCCAAACCAACTAAACTACAACAAAGGTGTTATAGATATGGGGATCAAGTTATACAAAAATATCCCGACACCAAGAAAGAAAATCACAGAACTAAAAGATTTTAAAATAGTCAAAGGATACTTATAATATAGTCTGCTTTTAGTGCATTCAGAAATTTTAATAATCTGCCTCTTAAAGTTAAAGAGCAACATATCTGGACATTAAGTATATGTCAAATTAATTTTATCCACTTATGTTATACAGGCTATGGAACTGTGAGTAAACGGGCAGCTGGTGTCTGCAGAGTTCAAACATTACTTCATTGTGTTTTTATTTAAATTTTCTCACAGATTAATACCCATTATGTGAATAAATATACCTTTTAAATGTAATCCTCACAATACTTCCTATCATCAGTCATCATACGACGTACTCTGACTCTTACTGTATCTTGATGTACTTTCTGAACAAAGTATGATCTAAAGGACCAGTAAAAAATATAATATAATTTAAAATAAAAGCTGTTTCCACGAATTAACTGGCACTTTTGCACTTAAAAGCAAACTGAATAATTTTATGGTAGGAGGTGCATTCTTCCCCATTACACCATTATTCGATATCAAAATTTGGAAGTGTTCATTCCCATCTTCCAGTCTCTGAAGTTGCCTTTGTTCTCTGTAGCTATACTTTGTTTTAGCTTAATTGTTGTTGGAGACTCTTGTATGTGTCAGTGAACTGCAGATTGATCATTATTGTTGAGTGCTTTATGGATGTTACATACAATTATGTACTACAACATTATGTACATTGTGATCATAATTGTGATTTTTATAGCTCCTGTGAATTACTCTTGTACAGCCATATACTTATAACATATGACACATTGTCATGCTTACACAATAGATAGTAGGGATATATAATAGGTTACACAGTAAATACATAAAATAAATTGCTCAGGATATACTACAGTACCAAAGTTTAAAAAGTACAATATTGTGACTATATTATCTTATATTGTGCATCAGTGGTTCTAATTTTGGTTTAATTCGTAACACTAATTTCTAAGGTTAGTTTCTCATAATGTATTACATGAAACTTATTTCACACAGAATGAACTTTTGCTCACTATCGGCTCATGTACTCAGCCACACTAGGCCTATAAAATTCTTCTTCTATTAGAAATAATATAATGAAAGGATCCTTGCTACTCACAGTATAGTGGAGATGCTAAGTTGCAGAAAGTCATAACAAAAAGACATCTATTAGAAACGTTTTTTAGGGTTGTACTTTGGTTCTTCCTTGAAAATTTGAAGTGCATGTGAAAGACACCACAGTTGTACTGTACTATGTACCTGAAAAGTATCACAATCTTCATCCATCCATCACCTTGTTCCATTGGAACCACCAATAAAGAGAACCTTCATCAGAGTTGAATGAGTCACAGTATACATTATTGTAAAACAAAGACATAACAGAAACTTTATCTTTATACTGTATTAACAGTAAACTAGAACTATACTTCGTTACACTTTTCACACTTATGTCATGTAATTGAGCCAGTCAGTAAGGAAGCTGTTGTTTCCTTCTTCCTTTTCCAAAACTCGCTTCATTTTCTAAGAATGAGCTAATTTCCTCTCATCTGACCATTTGACTCCAGCTGTTTTTCTGTTTGTTGTATCATCCTGAAAACCTCAGAATTTTTCAACTTCTACTATGAATTTGTTTCGGTTAACAAGGTCTCCAGTGCAGTCACACCCCCCCCCCCCCCTTCCCAAAAATACAGAAGCATTCGATTCCACCCGTCTGCTTTGACCCATGATGTCACAAATGTAACGGAAATGACCATACACTACGACTCCAATATGGTGCCTTAGACGTCATTACGTAAACATGACCACAAACACGATAATACATTGAAAAATCAACACACACACACGTTCCACAAAAAACCTAATGAAACTAACAGGACAAGTGTTGGAAATTGGAGGTTTTTGGGTGGGAACAAAGTAAATATAAACAAATTTCGACACACACCATCATACCAAACCGCACAAAACGGTGAAAAAAAAAAAAAAAACAACAACACAAAATCTCCAAATTCCACTAAACACAATATCCTCTGGAATTGAACACTTCCCTTGGCCTGTTATCCTTACAACATCTCCACATATAACCGTCCCTGGTCCGAGACGCCGGAACTTTAGTAAGCCTCATTCCTTCACGACACATTGAACGCTTCACAACTTCATCCAAAAATCCAAATAGTTGAAGAAATTTTATTAGAGACGCACTGTCTCCCATCATTGCCGACAACCGAAAACTGTTGATCTTGCCAGTCATATCCATATCTACCAAAGACATAAGAAAAGCAATGTACCAAAATTCACACACGACGAACAGATAAAAACTACAATAACGTCAACATAAAAAAACCAAAATTGTTAACTCACTGAAAAATATTCCTCTGAAAGCACAGTCACTACAGATACCACACACGTGCAAAGCTACCACGCAAATGAACCACATGTGCCACCCATAAACACACCACCAGAGAGAACCACTGACCGCAACAATACGCCACCTATAAACACGCCACACACGTAAACTAAACCAAAAAAATCACCTAACACAGAACACACAAACACATCACCAGAGAGCACCACCGATCACATCAAAATGACACCTACAAACACGCCACTCTCACAAACTAAATTCCACGCCCTCGTGACGTCACACACCACAACAGCCTTACGTCACGGGTCAAAGCCAACGGGTGGGATCGGACGCTTCCGTTGACCCCCCCCCCCCCCCTCCCCCACACACATACACACAAACACATTTTCTTTGTGTTGTGTGTTTTCTTGTTTTGTAAGAATGTTTGGATCTTCTTTGTTGAAGTGTCTTGCTTCATTCTCCCTAGATATCCATAAAGAGTAACACATCTTTTATTTTAGGGCAGAATGCTTATATTTCCTTATTTGGTCTCAAAACAATCTTTGTTCTTGATTAGGCCTAATATTTTCTGCAAGGTGGTTCTTTGTCTCTTTTAAAGCTTCTAACACCATTTTGCATCTAGATAAAGTAATGCTTTAATTTAACATCTTTAGAATAAATATTTTTTACTGCGGAGTGTTCTGTGTTTCATTTATGCTCTTTTAATTTTCTCAGTCCTGTTTTTAATTGTGATTTCCCACTTTTTATGATTATTTTTCACCCAGATATGTTAAGTTTTTGTTTTATTGATGTTGCCATACTTTGTTGTTAAAATTCATGGCAAGTTAGTTACATAAGTCATGTATTTCGTCATTTCAAACAATATTTGAGGACCTGCCTTTTCATCTGTCTCCTTCAGACGTACTACACTTTTCTTTGCATTTTCTAAGATCCCACCTATTATTACGAAATTGTATCCATGGGCCAAACAGTTTATTGCTTCTTTCTATGTGTTCAGTTTAATGCAGTTTTTAACTTCTTGTTTTTCTATCATTTTTCATTCTCTTATAAGTTTTTGCAACACACAACTGATTAATAATAGTTACACACACTCTTCTTGTCTGAGTCCTGATACAATTTTGAAGGAACTATGAGATGTGTTTTTTTAAGTTACTTCCAGAGTTTTCTATCTACTGCAAATTCCTTGAAGGTTTTGAGGAGACAGCCTTTTGTCTATCGAGTCATACACCTTTTTAAAACCAACTATTGTTAGCACTATCTTTTTATTTGATATTTTCATTGAACCTCATATCCAGCATGGTAGTCAGTCCATTGTGGTGGGGTCGCCATGTACTCTGTTGGTTGTAGCCCCCTGTAGGCATCACTCTGCTGATGCCTTCACCATTAACTCCCTACGTATGCCAAGGAGTAGATGCCCATCGCCCTGGGGCATCGGGACTCCTGGCAATGGCCATCCTGCCAGGTGGCCTTTGCAGCAGCTGGATAGAGCCCGTGGGGAGGGTCCCTGGTCGGAGTGGCTGGTATCAGGGTGGATGACACACCATGAAGCATAGTACGTCATCTCTTGCTGGTGCTCCGCTGCCAGCAGCCTCTAAGCGGGCAAAGTCTAACTTTAATGCTAAGAAATATGACCCCAATTTGTTCACCTCCTTGGCCACATCATGGGAGGAACGCCAGGCTAAGAATGGTAGTGAAGCTTATTGGCCCCGGTACCTTGTATGTACGAGAGGTGATGGGGAGTATTTCATGTCCATGAACCCTTAGTTTTTTCTGGAGTGTTTGGAGGACAAGTTTGGGGTGGTGGAGGACTTGTCCAAAATGCGCTCTGGGTCAGTTTTGATACAAACAGCATCTTCTGCCCAGTCACGGGCATTACTCACTTGTGGCAAGTTGGGAGATGTTTCTGTTACCATAAGAGCTTAAATATGGTCCAGGATATTATATTCCACAGGGACCTTCTTTTGCAGTCTGATGACAAGCTGTGCACCAATTTAGAGCGGGGAGGTGTTCATTTCATCCGGCGCATCCATCGGCATCCGAGGGATAACCAGGTTGCCACCGGTGGCTTCACCTTTCCTTCGAGGGTGACACATTGCCTGAGAAGGTCAACGTGATGGTCTACTGCTGTGACTTAAAGCCATATATACCTCTCCCGATGCGGTGCTTTAATTGCTGGAAGTTCGGCCATATGGTTTCCCGCTGCACTTCCAGCCCCACCTGTCGAGATTGTGGACATCCATCGCATCCCAATACTCCATGTGCCCTGCCTCCCATATGTGTCAACTGCGGAGAGCATCATTCACCTTGCTCGCCAGACTGCAGGATTTTACAGAAAGAGAGGAAAATCATGGAATATAAAACCCTGGACCGACTGACCTACACTGAGGCTAAGAGGAAATTTGAGCACCTACATCCTGTGGCTATGACCTCTCCATACGTCGCCACTACGAGAATAGTTGTCGCCCCATCAGTTCCTCAAATATCTGTCGCCTCTCAGAACCGGGACACTACACCTGACCCCTTGATGGTGAGGGCCACTTCTCTCCTTGTTGCTCCCGCACCACCTACTTCGGGAGCAACACCCCTCCAACCATCAGGGATTTCAGTCCCCACTTCTGAGCCAGAGAAGCGTAAGGCTTCTTCGGCTCCTCTCACTAGGAAGGGATCCCTTTGATACCCGCCAGTGGCTGAAGAGCCCAAAAGCAGCTGGCCGTAGAGCTTCACGCTCATCCTCAGTCCCGGGAGACTGATTCAGTGAATTCCTCCCAGTCAGGGAAACCCAGGGAACAGCATGAGAAATCGAAGAAGAAGACCCCTAAGAACAAGGACCTTGCGGTGCCACCCATATCACCGCTACCTACAAGCTGTGCGTCTAAGGATGGGGTGGAGATTCTGGCGACCGCTGAGGACCTGTATCTTGCTGGAACCACAGACACAATGAATATAGACTGCTCAGGCAAAAAGTAGGTGGCAGCAGGTGACCCTGAGGCATAAACTGCCTCATTGAATGTTCCATGCCTTCCCAGTCCCACGATGATGTCATCCTTCAGTGGAATTGCAGCGGTTTTTTCCACCGCCTGGCTGGACTACGGCAACTGTTAAGCTTTACACCTGCTTTCTGCATTGCCCTCCAGAAAACATGGTTCCCGGCAATGCGGACCCCTACCCTCTGCGGCTATAAGGGATATTACAAGAAATGTAGCGACTATAATCGAGTGTCTGGTGGAGTTTGCGTTCATGTCCTAAACTCAGTCTGTAGTGAAACTGTGCCCCTTCAAACCCCTCTTGAAGCTGTAGCTGTCAGAATACGGACGACACAGGAAAAAACTGTGAGCAATGTATATCTTCCTCCAGATGGTGCAGTATCCCTGAATGTATTAGCTGCACTGATTGATCAACTCCCTAAACCTTTCCTACTTTTGGGAGATTTTAACACCCATAATCCCCTGTGAGGCAACACCGTGCTTACTGGCTGAGGCAGAGATGTCGAAACTTTACTGTCTCAGTTTGACCTATGCCTCTTAAATACTGGGGCTGCCACACATTTCAGTGTGGCTCGAGGTAGTTACTCGGCCATTGATTTATCAGTTTGCAGCCCAGGACTTCTCGCATCTATCTGCTGGAGAGCACACGATGACCTGTGTGGTAGTGACCACTTCCCCATCTTCCTGTCACTCCCCTGGTGTCAGGCCCATAGACCCCTGCCCAGATGGGATTTAAGCAAGCTGTTCTGGGAAACTTTCACCTCTGATGTCACCACTGACTCTCCCCCCACAGGGTAACATCGATGTCATAGTTGAGCAGGTGACTACCACAATCGTTTCTGTGGCAGAAAACGCGATCCCTCGCTCTTTAGGGTGGCCCCAGAGAAAGACAGTCCCTTGGTGGTCGTCGGAAGTCGCTGAGGCAATGACAGAGTGTCAGCGAGCTCTACAGTGACATAAGCAGCACCCTTCGCTAGAGCATCTGATAGCCTTTAAGCAGCTCTGTGCCCATGTACGCCAACTTATAAAATGACAGAAACAGGAGCATTGGGAGAGGTACGTGTCGACCATTGGGTGCTGTACGTCACCTTCCCAAGTCTGGATGAAGAACAGACGTCTTTTTGGGTACCAGACCTCAACAGGTGTCCCTGGCATTACCATCAATGGTGTGCTATGTACCGACGCAAATGCGATTGCCGAGCACTCTGCTAAGCACTACGCTCAAGCCTCTGCGTCGGAGGACTACCCCCCAGCCTTTTGCACCCTCAAACTACGGATGGAAAGGAAAGTCCTCTTGTTCACTATACCCCCCATTTACGGAGTGGGAGCTCTTCAGCGCCCCTGCACATTGCTCCGACACAGCTCCTGGGCTGGATCGGATCCACAGTCAGGTGATTAAGCATATCTCATCTCACTACATGCGCCATCTCTTCATCATCTTCAACCAGATCTGGTGCGATGGCATCTTTCCATCACAATGGTGGGAGAGCGCCGTAGTTCCAGTGCTCAAACCCGTTAGAAACCCACTTGATGTGGATAGCTATTGGCCCATCAGCCTCACCAATGTTCTTTGTAAGCTGCTGGAATGTATGGTGTGTCGGTGGTTGGGTTGGGTCCTGGAGTCATGTGGCCTAATGGCTCCATGTCAGGGCCACTTCTGCCAGGGGCTCTCTACCACTGATAATCTTGTGTCCCTCGAGTCTGCCATCCGAACAGCCTTTTGCAGATGCCAGCACCTTTTTGCCATCTTTTATGATCTATGCAAAGTGTATGACACCACCTGGCGACATCATTTCCTTGCCACATTATACGGGCGAGGCCTCTGAGGCCCGGTCCCGATTTTTATCTAGAATTTCCTGTCACTCTATACTTTCTGTGTCCAAGTTGGTGCCTCCCATAGTTTCCCCCTTATCCAGAAGAGTAAGGTCCTGCAGGGCTCTGTATTGAGTGTATCACTATTTTTAGTGGCCATTAATGGTCTAGCAGCAGCTGTAGGGCCGTCCATCACACCGTCTCTGTATGCAGATGGCTCCTGCATTTTGTACTGCTTCATCAGAACTGGTATTGCTGAGTGGCACCTACAGAGAGCCATTCACAAGGTGCAGTCATGGGATCTCATCCACAGCTTCCAGTTTTCAGCCGCTAAGTCGTGTGTTATGCACTTCTGTCGACATCTTACCGTTCATCCAGAACCAGAACTTTACCTTGATGACGATTCACTCGCTGTAGTGGAGACATATCTATTCTTAGGACTGTTTTTGATGCTCGATTGACTTGGCTACCTCACCTTTGTCAACTTAAACGGAAGTGCTGGGACCACCTCAATTCCCTCCGCAGCCTGAGCAACACCAACTGGGGTGCAGATCGCTATACGCTGCTGCAGCTCTACAAGGCCCTTGTTAAATCCTGCCTTGAGTATGGGAGTCTGGTTTATGATTTGGCGGTGCCCTCAGTGTTGCATGTACTCGACCCAGTGCACCACTGTGGCATTCGCCTAGCGATGGGAGCTTTTAGAACGAGTCCAGTGACCATTGTCCTGGTGGAGGCCGGAGTCCCTCCATTGCAGATCCGACATGCACAACTGCTCGCCAATTATGTTACACACATTCGTAGTTCTCCTGAACATCCGAATTACTGTCTCCTTTTTCCACCCACAGCAGTTCATCTCTGACATCGGGGGCCCAGGTAAGGACTAATGATTGCAGTTCACATGCGATCCCTTCTGTCTGAACTGGAGTCCTTCCCTTTACCATATCCCATCGAGGTCCGTCTGCATACACCTCCATGGCGTACACCTAGGCCGCAGATTCGTCTGGACCTTTCGCATGACCCTAAGGACTCATTTATTCCTGCCACTTCCTCTCGATTGTTGACATGTTCTGGGGCTGTGAAGTGGTTTACACCGATGGGTTGATGGCTGATGGTCATGTTGGCTTCGCCTACGTTGATGAAGGCCATTTTGAACAGCATTCCTTGCCCGCTCGCTGCGGTGTATTCACTGCAGAGCTGGTGGCCATATCTCGTGCACTTCAGTATATCTGTTCATGTCCCGAGGAACCGTTTCTTCTGTGTACTAACTCCTTGAGCAGCCTACAAGCTATCAACCAGTGCTAACCTCACCATCCTTTGGTAGCATCCATCCAGGAGTCCATCTATGCCCTGGACAGGTCCTGTCATTCAGTGGTGTTTGTATGGACCTCAGGACACATCGGCATCCCAGACAACGAACTTGCTGACAGACTGGCCAAACAGGCTATGCGGAAACCGCTTTTGGAGATGGGCATCTCTGAACCTGACCTGCATTCTGACTTACGCCGTAGGGTTTTTTGGCTTTGGGAGATGGAATGGCATAACAGTACACACAACAAACTGCTTGTGATTAAGGAGACTACGAATGTGTGGAAGCATTCCATGCGGACTTCTGGCAGGGAGTCAGTTGTCCTCTGCCAGCTCCAGATTAGCCACACTTGGGCGACCCACGTTTACCTTCTGTGCCGTGAAGACCCGCGTGAGTGTTGGTGCGGTATCCGGTTGCAGTGGCCCATATACACTTTGTCTACCCAGCAACAAAATCTTGGAATACCGGATGAGTTGCCGCTAATTTTATCTGACAATGCCCCATTGGCTGATTTAGTTTTACATTTTACTCATGAGGGTGGGTTTTATCATTTTGTCTACGTTTTAGCGCACATCCTTTGTCCCTCTGTGTCCTCCACCCTAGAACTATTGGTTCTAGGGTGGAGGTTTTAATGTGTTGCAGTGTGGCTGGCTTCTCCTTTTTTATTCTCATTGTCAGCCAGCCATGGTAATCTGCTTTGTTTTAATCTCTTCATCCTGTTTCTTGTGTTTCTGTGGTTTTCCTGTCCCCTTTTTACAATTAAATGTTTCTGGCCTTCATTGTTCTTGTGATTTTTCCTTTCATTCCGTTTTGAGTTCACAGTCTCGTTTGTTTTATTCTAACACTTGTGGCATTGTTTTATTCGGAACAAGGGACAGGTGACTTCGTAGTTCAGACCCTTTCCCCTTCTTTTAATCTAACCGGCCAACCACTGTTTGTCAGTGGCCATTCATGCACACAGGCAGCTTGTTGCTTGTCACGCCCACACAGAATGCTGCTCAGTGGTTGCAGCTTAGCTTGTAGATCACATGAGTGGTTTCACAGGCAGCCCTGCCTTTGATAGGATAGGTGATGTTAGTGACTAGACTGGGGTAAGTGGTGGTGGTGGGAGGATGTATGGGATAACTCTTGCGTCTAGGTCTATTACAGGGATATGAACTATGAGGTAAGGGGTTGGGAGCAGGGATTGTGTAGGTTTGGTGGATGGTGGAATACTGTTGTGGGATGGGTGGGAAGGATAGTGGACAGAGCATTCCTAATTTCAGGGCACTACGAGAAGTAGTTGAAACTGTGGCGGAGAATGCAATTCAGTTGCTCCAGTCCTGGATGGTACTGAGTTAAGAGGGGAATGCTCCTCTGTAGGCCCTCATAATTTAGTAACACCCAGGACTGGAGCAATTGAATTACATTCTCTGCCATGGTTTTGACTGCTCTCATTGTGCCCTGAAATGAGAAATGTCCTGCCTACTTTCCTTCCCACCCCTCTCACAGTGGTATTCCGCCATCCAACGAACCTACACAACATACTCGTCCAGCCCTACACAACCCCTGCTCCCAACCCATTACCTCATGGCTCATACCCCTGTAATAGACCTAGATGCAAGATCTGTCCCATGCAACCCCCCCCCCCCCCTCCCGCACACACACACACACACACACACACACACACACAAAAAAACCTATTCCAGTCCGGTCACAAACATCACCTATACCATCAAAGGCAGGGCCTCCTCTGAAACCAGTCATGTGGTCTACAAGCTAAGCTGCAACCACTGTGCGCATTCTATTTAGGCATGAAAAACCAGCTGCCTGTCCATGCATGAATGGCCATCGACAAACTGTCGCCAAGAAACAAGTGGATCACCTTGTCACCTTGTTGCTGAGCACGCTCCGAAACATTACATCCTTCATTTCAATGTCTGCTTCACAGTCTGTGGATCCTTCCCACCAACACCAGCTTTTCTGAACTGTGCAGGTGGGAACTTTTCCTGCATTACGTCCTACGTTCCCGTAACCCTCCTGCCCTCAACCTTGGTTAATGATTGTCCTCAACCATCGAGCCCCTTCTCTGTTCCCATTACAGCACTGCACAGCCCTCATTCCACTCAGTCATTTTACTTCTCTCCTTTTCCACTCATCATCCCCACCTCTCCCCTGCCCTCTGTCTAACCTGTGGCATTTCACTGTCTGCAACTCCTACCCTACTATCCCTTCCCCTCCCTGTCCCAGCCTACTCCTGACCCCCACCCAGTTGCCACTCCCATCATTGTGCTGCTCGCAGTGTGGCTACAGTTGCCCGAGACTGTAGTCTCGTGTGTGTGCGTGGGGGGGGGGGGGTCGTCTATTTTCGACAAAGGCCTTAGTGGCCGAAAGCTTTATTTATGACAGTCTTTTTGTTGTGCCTATCTGTGACTTAGCGTCTTCACTATCTGTTGATTATTATGTTATTTCTGTGAACTTTTCAACAGCCTGGTTTTCAGACTGTTCCAGAAGTTTCCTGCTTTATTTTCGTTCTTCTTTGTGTCTTCATTTGTTGGTGCATGAGAGTTGAATAGTGAGTAGTGCTTATTCTTGCTTTCAGTTGTTGAAACAGATAGTCTTACAGTGAAGGATTTAAACCAATAACATTTCAGTTACTTTTGTGAACTGTGAAGGCTGCTCGTAAAATTATGAGAGTTGAGTTGAAAAGTCTGACTGCCAGTTTACCTGTAAAAAATAGATAGTCCTCACTAACCATTGTTAGGTCATCACCTTATCTGGTTTCTTAGATGACTGCTATCATGATGTTGTTGCTTTTCAAAAAGTTTATTATTTGTTGAGGTTTCCCAGCTTGGCTTTTTTGTGGTTGCAAATTTCAGTTTCCTCCTAAATTTCAACTTTAGATTACAAAGGTGTTCAGGATCCTTCAACTGTTCCTTGTGTGATGTCTGCTTGCATTCTTTTCAGGAGTGGAGTGATGCTGATTTTTGCTGTCACACATCATAAATACCCTATTTTTGGAACATTTGTGTATAAGTGTTAAAACTATGATTGTTAGTATTGACATTCTTTTCAGCTGCCCCTAACATGAGGCACAGACACTGACCAAACACAGCCCGATCTGAGGACAGACATGGTTATCTTTCAATTTCTGATTTTTATGTTAACCCTAAGAACAAGCCTGCCTTTACTGCCAGTTGCTTTGTACCACTGAACTTCATTTCTGCCTTCATTGCCAAGAGGCTTTCACGAGGTGGGCTGTTTTCACTCAGGCCAGGTGAAACAAGGTTTCTGTACAACGTGCAACTCCTCCTCATCCTCCTTTCTCAAACAGGCTTGGGACTGGCTATGACGGACTTCCTCCTTGGTTCATTTTGAGTCATCAGTGTTCTGATTGGTGTGATGCACCCCACCACAAACTCCTCACTTCAGAGTAGCACTTGCACTCAACATCCTCAATTATTTGTTGATTTTATTCCAGTCTCCATTTTTTTCTACCGTTTTACCCTCTAAAGCTCCTTCTAGTACCATGGAAGTTATTTTCTGATGTGTTAACGTGTCCTGTCTTCATGTATCTTCTTCTTGTCAGTGTTTACCATGTGTTTCCTTCTTTGCCAATTGTGAGGAGAACCACCTCATTTCTTTCCTCATCAATCAACCTAATTTTCAATATTTTTCTGCAGCACCACATCTGAAATGCTTTGATTCTGTTCTGTTCCAGTTTTCCTGCAGTCCGTGATGCACAGCCATACAATGCTGTGCTCAGAATGTACATTCCCAGAAACGTCTTCCTCAAATTAAGGCCTATGTTTGATACTAGTAGGTTTACTTTGACCAGGAATGCGCTCTCCACCTGTACTAATCGCTTTTTATGTCCTCCTTGCCTCACCCATTATGTGTTACTTTACTTCCAAGGTATCAGAATTTCTTAACTTTACTTACTTCATGATAACCAGTTTTAATGTTAAGTTTTGCTATTCCAATTTTTCCAGTTTACTATCAAGCCATATTGCTCATTAGACTGTTCATTCTTTTCAACAGATCTTGTAATTCTTGTTCACCTTCACTGAGGATAGGAATGTCATCAGCAAATCTTATCATTGATATCCTTTCACTCTGAATTTAATCACACTCTTGAATCTTTCTTTTATTTCCATCATTGCTTCTTTAATGTGTAGATTGAACAGTAGGGGCAAAAGATTGCATCTCTGGTTTGCCCCCTTTTTAAACTGAGCACTTTGTTCTTGGTCTTCCAGTTTTATTGTTCCTTCTTGGTTTTTGTAGATATTATATAGTACTTATCTTTACTTATAGCTTACTCCTGTTTTTTTTTCAGAATTTCAAACATCTTGCATCTTTTTACATTGTTGTCCATTTTTTATAGGTAGACAAATCCTAGTACCTTGTCTAAATTTTTCTTCAGTTTCGGGCATCGATTATCAAGCATGGTATCAAGACTGCCTCTTGTATGCCTTCTACGTATGATTCTTCTCAGCAACTTGGGTGCATGAGCTATTATACTGATTGTAAGATAGCTGTTGCAAGTGCCTGCTCTTGCTGTCCTTGAAATTGAATGGATGATATCTTTCTGAAAATCTGGTGATATATCACGAGTCACATAGATTCTACAGACCAACTTGAGTAGTTGTTTGGTTCAGTTTCACCCAATGATTTTAGAAATTTTGATAGAATGTTATCTATATCACCTGACTTCTTTGATCTAAGGTCTTCCAAACCTCTTTTACATCCTGACTCTAATACTGGATCCCCTGTGCCTTTGATATCGACTCCAATTTCTTCTATCATGTTATTGTACAATTCCTCTTCCTCACCAAGGCTTTTAGTGTACTCTTTCCGCCTATCCATCTCTCCTGTGTGTTTAACAGTGGAATTCCCATTGCACTCTTAATGATGCCACCTTTGCTTTTAATTTCACTGGAGGTTGTTTTGGCTTTTTTTATATGCTGTGTAAGTTCTTTCAATGGTCATTTCTTTTTTGATTTCTTCACATTTTTTTCTGCAACCATTTCGCCTTGGCTTCCCCGCACTTTCTATTTTTGTTGTTCCTCCGTGATTTGTATTGCTGTATTCCTGTATTCACAGAACATTTTTGTACATCCTTCCTCCATCGCTCAACTGAAGTGCTTTATCTGTTACCCAAAGTTCCTTTGCAGTTACCTTCCTAATAACTATGTTTGTTTTTCCAACACCTTTGATTGCTCTGTAGACATGTCCACTTCCCTTCATCTGAAATGCCTACTCTGGTATTCCTTGTCACAGTATCCACATCTGTAGTAAACTTCAAATGTGTCTCATCATTCCTCAGTATTTTAGTACCGGGCTACCTTCCACACTGATTCTTCCATACAATTCTCTTAAACTTCAGCCTACTGTTAATCATTACAGAATTGTTGTCTAAATCTATATCTATTCCTAGGTATGCCTTACAAACCAGTATCTGATTTCAGATTCTCTGTCTGGCCATGCTGTAATCCAGCTGGAAGCTTCCCATATCTCCAAGCCTTTTCCAAGTGTATCTCCTACTCTTGTGATTTTTGAACTGGTTATTTGCTCTTACTAGCTGAAATTTGTTGTAGAACTCATAAATTTTTCTCCACTAATTCCTGCTACCAAACCCATATTCTCCCATAACTTTTTCTTCTATTCGTTCCCCTACAGCCATATTACAGTCATCCATGATTATTAGATTTTCATCTCCTTTTATATACTGAATTACCCTTTCAGTATCCCCATATACTTTCTCGACCTATTCATCTACTACTTGTGACATTGGCCTATATACCTGAACTATTGTTGTCACTGTTGATTTGCTCTTAAATCTGATAATAACCCTGTCACTGAATTGTTTTCGTTAACTCATTCTCTGCCCTACCTACTTGGTCATAACAAACCCTATTCTTGTTATAGCATTTTATGCTGCTGTTCCTATTACCTTGAATTCGTCTGACCTGAAATCCTTATCGTCTTTTCCATTTCACTTCACTGACCCCCACTATATCTAGACTGAGTCTTTGCATTTCCCTTTGCAGATTTTCTAGCTTCCCTATCACATTCAGACATCTGACATTCCACTCTCCATTTTGTAGAGTATTATCCTTTTGTTGGTTACTCCATCTTTTTCTGATGGTCACTTCCCCCTTTTCAGTTCTCTCCCACGGATCTGAAAGGAGGGCTAACCCAGAATCTTTTGCCAGAGGAGAGATAATCATAACATTTTTTCAATTACAGGCCAGAAGTCCTGTGAATACACGTGTGTGTCTTTAAAACAGTGGTTTCCAGTGCCTTCTGCATCCTTATGTTGTCAATCATCACAGATTATTCTGTCTTTTAGCGGCAGTTTCCCATCCCAAAATAAAGGAGAGTTCCCTGAACTACTTCCGCTCCTCCGCCCTCTGTGATGAGGGTGACATCTTATGCTGAAAATCTTTGGCCACAATTGCTGATTATTTTTATTCTAAGTTTAAGCGGTGGCTAGATTCAAATCTGGCATCCATGACATTTTAATTACTAGTCAAATGTGCTACTCTTGACCACAGGTTGGTAATATATAGCTCATGTTAATCTGTTATTAGTAGTATAAGACTTACTTGATTGCAATGGTCTTTTTCAAAGAAAATACTTTTTAAGTCTCTAAATAGTGAGCTCTGTGTACTTGTCATACAGCTTTATAATAAACATTGCTACTTGTCATGTAGTTAAAAGAATCATTCAGTTCCTGATTTGTTTAATTGGTAAGGATTGCCGGCTTCTTGCTTTGTGTTGGATGGGAGCTTGTTGAATATCTTACCAACAGTGTACAAAAATCCATTGTGAACCCACTTGGAAGAGGCAAAGTATAAATGAAAATTGTCATTTAATTTCTTTATTTTATAATATATACCACCATCTGTAAATAAAATGCAGGCACAGTGTAATTTTTTTTGTGTCTTTGTTTGTGCTTCCAGCATTTCTTTTTAACCTTGAGTTGGTCTCATGTCTGGTTCCATTTGTATTTCGTTAGTGATACACTTTGTGAGACTCCATACACTGTATGGGTCATGCTGGTTGTTCTCTCCCTCCCTCCCTCGCCCCTCCCCCTCTCCCCCACCCCCTCCCCTACACCTCCCTCCCTCCCCTCCACACACACACACACACACACACACACACACACACACACACACGTACGTTTATTATGATGTGGCATGTTATCTGTATTTTAGACCTGCATATAGCTTCATGCTGGCCAATTGCATGATTACATTTAGACGTATTTAACATACAACAATGATAAAATGAACTTAATTCTTTGTTTGTGATGACAAAAGCAGCACACATCTTTATTCCAATCCCTCTACCCTTCTTATCCTACTCTCCCCTAACACTTGTAAACAGTATTTTTTAGAGAATGAGATTTTCACTCTGCAGTGGAGTGTGCGCTGATGCGCTGATATGAAACTTCCTGGCAGATTAAAACTGTGTGCCCGACCGAGACTCGAAGGTCCTGAGTTCGAGTCTCGGTCGGGCACACAGTTTTAATCTGCCAGGAAGTTTCAGTATTTTTTAGATTTTTTTCCATTATTTTGTTTTTATACATCATGAAAGAAGCTTAAATCAAACATAAGATATTAGAATGCTCATGTTATTCAAGTTTTGTATTTTTACCCCTTAATCCCACATCTGATGAGACTTTGTTTGGGTCTATATTACCTACACAGTGCATCACAACTTTTTTTCTCAAACCTGTGATGCAGCAGCTGATTTAAGACATTATATACTACTATACTGGGTGTCTCTCCTAACAGATGTATATTCTGGGTGTTTTGGCAGATATATGCAATTTCATTTTTGCAGTTTGTAGCTGGAATCAGCCTGAATAAATACTACTCATCACATCTTTCACGTGACACTGTCGACAGAAAGTGTCCTTTTATTACCCATTACAGACAAAATGATTTTTAAAGTGGAATTTTGCATGCCGATTCAATAGAGCAGTTCCAGATTAGTCTAGTGTGATATCCGTTTTATTGATATGTATTAACAGCAACAGTAAAACACAAAGAATAACTGATACTCCAGCACCTTGGTCTGCACTGATCGCTACCACCATACAACAGCACTGCTCATTTGCTGCTGGAGCACTGGTTATATTTCGTTTTTTACCATCGTGTTAATACATATCGATAAAACAAATATCACACAAGACTATTTGGGACCATTCCGACAAATTGATCCATAAAATTCTGCTTTGAAAAGAATTTTTTTGTAACGGGAAACAAACCGACGCTTTTTGTTAACACTGGGCACTGCATGAAAGATACAATGAGCAGGTTTTTTTTTTTTTTGTATGGGAGGGGATGACTGACTCAAGCTACACACTGCAAAAACAAATTTGCAAATATCTGCCACAACACAAGAGAACACTTCTTGATGACTCTTATGAGAGAACATGATGCATACAGTGCATAGAACCGTGTAACCCATATAATGTTAGAGCCTACTTGTGAGTGGCTTATTGAGATGGAAACATGTGTTCAGGTTTTAGCATTACTCTTTCGTTGTGAATATAACTTTTTTAAAATAATTTGTTTTGTCTCCTTGTGTGGTGGCAAAGGCAGCACAAATAACAACTTGTTCCAAGGTAGGCGTCTGTAATATTTTACTGCACAATACAAGGCAAAGAAATGTTAACATAATATGGCATCTGGTAAATACACCTCAGAGTGTTCTTCTGAACCTGACAAGCGTGGTGCTTGCCGGCCAGTCGTGATCATGTAAGCGTGAACTTTGCAAGAATCCAGTGTAATGCTGTGGCTGGGGACGTAAGCTGTGATAGCTACACAGCAAAAGCCCACCAGCGAAGGCTCACCTGTGGCGCAGCAGCCACGACCTAGCAAGGAGCCAGGTGAGCACTGCAGTAGCCACCAGAAAGATCGCGGGAGGGGCACATCGGCACGGCGCATCACAGACAGTAGTTGCTGCAAGTAAAGCTCTGTCCATCAGAGGGCATGCGAGAATTCGGCTGCGCCCTCTGCAGGCGGAACAACGACAACTCAGGCAGCACGGGCCGTGCCCAGTCAGTTGACATCGGGCATGCCTAGCAGACACTTCCCGGTCTACACTATGTGAAGTGCGACGGAAAACGTGAATCGTGTTACTACACAATTGGTGACGAGTAGGGTCATTCTTTCGCGTGTTGAGTCGTTGTTCCGGTTTCGCAGCTTATCCACGGCATGCAGGATTTTGTGCGGGTTTTGGGTGAGCACCAGACGGAGCTCATGTCAACGATGAAACAAGTGCTTCCGGCGTTGCTCTCCACGCAGTCTGCTCCAGTGCCGTTCCCTCTTCCCTTTCCCCCGTGTGACGTGACGGCGGAGGATTGGGACGCATATGAACATCGCCTTCAGCAGCATTTCCAGGCGTTTCATGTTGCCGATGCGGAGGTATGTCATGTTCTTTTCTTGTCTTGGATATCTCCTCGCTGTATCAAGTTTTGTGGCAGCTAGCACCGTTGCAGGAACCCGTGTCCTTGTCTTTTGATGCATTGTGTTGATTGCTGTCTTCATCTTATCGCCGCCACACGCATGTTGTGGCGGCTAGGGTCGAGTTCTATCAATGCAAGAAACAGCCCCATCAGTCTTACCGGGCATGGGCCGCTACCCTGCACGGTCTTAGTCGCAAGTGTCATTTTGTCACGGAGCAGTCGCGAGAGTCATATGCCCACGTTAATGGTGCGCGACATCATTGTTCGTTCGGCCCCTGATAGGGAGGTCTGGCAATGGGCCCTGCAGTTGGAAGACCCTTCTCTTGAGGAAGTCCTGTCTATTGCTCAATGGTATGAAGTATCTCACGCCGCAGGTCAACAGAAGCGTGGTGCGACGTCGCGGCAGTTCAGGGTGGCACGGCCATGTCCACTGCGTCTGGGCTGGACGACGTGTGAGCGGTACAATCCGGCTGTTACGGCCGCTCCCGCACGGTGCGTAAACAGAATTCCGGCCGCTGGCCCCTGTTACCGTCCTGTGCATCGTGCTATATACATCATGATCGGTCAGAGTGCCCCCAGCATTGGGCCGTTTGTCGCAAATGTAATAAAAAAGGGCACATTGCTAAAGTTTGCCTCTCAGCCTCAAAAGAATCGAAGGAAGCAGGTACAGAGGACATGGACGTTGACATTCAGGAAGTTTCATTGGGCCAGACTCCCGACGCATCAGCACATAAACTCTTTATCCAGGTGTCGGTTCAGTTGCGCTGATTACAACTGCAAGTAGATACCGGCGTGGCAGTTTCCTTGTTGAATGCACAAACTTACTCCTATATTGGGTCGCACCTGTTGGCGTCAGTTTACCGGTGTCTACGCGGTTATGGTAAACAGTTCATTCCCCCACTGGGTCAATTCACTATCAACGTTACTTACAAATCAGTCACTCAGCCTCTTACTTTTATTGTTGTCAGTGAAGCGAGCTCCGCTAACCTTTTTGGATTGGATGCCTTTCAAGCTTTCGGTTTTTCTATCACAGACACCATACAGTTGGTCTCCGGAGACGTTCCCTATCAATCGTTGGAATCTTTGATCTCTGACTTTAAGGATATCTTTGAGGAGGGCCTGGGGCATGTTTCAGACTTTGAAGCTCACTTATCGTTGGAGGTGTCGGCTCACCCGCGTTTTCTGTGCGTGAGGCAGATCCCCTTGGCTCTCCGCCCTCAGATAAAAGCAGAGCTAGATCGGCTGACAGCCCTTGGGGCCGTTCTTCCCATTTCTTCTAGTGAGTGGGCTTCGCCCCTCGTTATTGTCAGGAAACCCTCGGGAAAATTACGTCTTTGTGGCGATTTCAAGGCCACCATTAATTCCCAATTGGTGGTGGACACCTATCCCATGCCTCGTTCTGATGAATTATTCTCTGCCGTGGTGGGAGGCCAATATTTTTCGAAAATCGATCTTTCGGAGGCTTATCATCAGATACCACTTGATGAGGACTCCAAACGGCTGGCGGTCGTCAACACCCTGTTTGGCCTTTACCAATACCAGTAGTTGGCCTTCGGAATATCCAGTGCCCTGGCGATATTTCAGCATTATCTTGAGTACGTCATGTCAACAATCCCTCATTGTATTAATTACCTGGATGACATAATTGTCACAGGCCGCAGCATGAAGGAACACTTGCACAAACTTCGAACCCTTTTTCTCAAATTCAGGTCCGTGGGCCTGCGTTGCAACCTGCGTAAGTCGAACTTCTTCCAACCGTCCATTGAGTATGTGGGCTACACCATATCTCGGCACGGCGTCCAGCCGCTGGGAAGTTTGATCCAAGGTATCGTCGACCTTCCGCGGCCCACTTCGCTGAAGGAGTTACAAGCTTTTTTAGGCAAGATTGCCTGTTACCACTGGTTCCTTCCCAGGGCTTCCACCATAGCCCGCCCCCTGTACTGCCTTCTGTGCAATGGTGTTCCTTTTGATTGGTCGTCTGCATGTGAGCGAGCGTTCACCACGTTGAAGGGCCTCCTCACATCAGCGCCTCGTTTGGCTACTTTTGACCCCAATAAGCCGTCGGTCCTAGCTATGCTTTGCAGTGTGGGGTGGGGGTGATCCTGGCCCATCGCAACGTGGATGGCTCCGAGCAGCCACTGGCGTTTGCATCTAAAACTCTTAGTCCCGCGCAGGCCCATTACTCCCAGGTGGAAAAAGAGGCTTTCGCCATTGTCTACGCTGTTACCAAGTTTCACCCTTCCTTGTATGGCACGAAGTTTCAGTTAATCACTGACAATTACCCATTAATATCTTTCTTTGGCCCCGCCTCTCAGATTCCGGATAGGGTGGCCCACAGACTGCAGTGCTGGGCCATGTTCCTCTCTAAGTACCATATTACACTCATTTTGCCCTATCAGACAGCATGCCAATGCCGACGCTCTTTCCCGTCTTCCGGTAGGCCCAGATCCTCAAGTTCCATCAGGAGGAGATTATGTGTTTTCATTTGGATGTGGCACCCGTCAAGCGGTTGATGGTTTCCCGATCACTAGTTCTCGAGTCGCCAGGGAAAAGGCAGCTGACCCGGTTCTCCGCGAAGTAGTTTGCCTCGTTCAGCAGGGATGGTCGTTCTGACCTCCAGGCCGGGCCTCAGACCCTCTTCATAATTATTTTGTTCTACGAGACCGCCTCTCAGTCTTGGAAGGAGTTCTCCTTCTGGCTACCGATGATACAGCTCCTCACGTGGTTGTTCCTGCAAGTTTGCGAAGGGAGGTCCTCACGTTATTACATGAGGGGCACTGGGGTGTTTCCCGTACTAAAACCTTGGCTCACAGACATGTGTACTGGCCCGGTATTGACAGAGAAACTGAGCACTTAGTGGCCGCCTGTTCCCAGTGTGCGAGCCAACAGGCGTCTCCCAGGTCAGCGTTCTCTTCATAGCCGCCTGCAACCTAGGCATGGGAATGTGTTCACATAGATTTTGTGGGCCCGTTTCTCAATGGCTTTTGGCTCATTGTCATTGATGCTTATTCCTGATTCCCGTATGGTGCTCCTGCGCCGCAGTGGCCGCCGCCTCTATACCTTGCAGGTGGGGTCCAGGAGGTACGTCGTCTCCAAAATCAGCTCCATCCACATTTGGGCACCCAACCTCCGACTCCTCGGCACCAGCTTCCCCATTGCCAGTACCCTTGTTGTTTTCTCAGGGGATGCTACCGCCCCTCCAACCTGTGATTCCGCCACACTGCGATGGTTCTCAGCCTCGGCGGCCTCCAGTAGCTACAGCACCGGCATCGCCATCGTTAGAGGTGCCCCGGCGAGAGCCGGCCCCCCTCGCAGGCCCGGTTTCTCAGGAGGCTGGTTCACTGGTGGTCGTCCCTTCCCCATGGCCCCCGCCACTGGGTCTTGCCCCTCATGAGGTGGACCAGGATCCGGAGTACGACGGCTTGTCGCCCATTCTGTCCCGGGCTCCGGTGGTGGGACGACGGGGTCCTCTTCATGTGGGTCACTTCCAACCGTATTCAAAGGTTCCGGCTCGGGGGTTGGCAGATCCCCCCGACTCCAGCCTTCTGATGGACTTGGAGGTCATCGCTACTGCACGATGCTCCACCTTCTGACGCAGTGGATCACAGTGCCTTCACACCCCAAAGGAGGAGGAGTGCAGTAGCCACCACAAAGATCGCGGGAGGGGCACATCGGCATGGCGCGTCACGGACTGTAGTTGCCACAAGTAAAGTCCCGTCCACCAGAGGGCACGCGAGAATTCGGCCGCGCCCTCTGCAGGCGGAACAACAACAACTGAGGCAGCACTGGCCGTGCCCAGTCAGTTGACATGGGGCATGCGTAGCAGACAGTTCCCGGTCTACACTATGTGAAGTGCGACGGAAAACGTGAATCATGTTACTACAAGCATGCGATGTGGCTCTGAGTGAAGGATCATAGTATGTGGATGGGATGAAGCCCACTGTGGGACTCATTTGCGTTGACCAGTATAGGCAGGCAGAATGATAACCGTGTGTGGAAACACATTACCGTAGGTGAAGAATAGTCCCACGATCACAGTGCCGATGTCAGCGTTGTGTGCACAGCTAGCTAAAAAGCTGGTGCCTCATAAAGAAGCGTCTTGGAGCTAGAATGTCTGCAGGACATCGGTGTAGTGTCGGCGGCTGTAGTGGATAGGTGAATGGTCATCTATAATATGTGTTTATTAGTCAGTTCACTAATTTCTATTGCTAGACATTGCTGTCAGTTGATCCAGAATTAGTGAATTTTTTACAAACAGCAGAAGATGAAATGTGAGAGTTGATTTAAAAACTCATCGTACTCTCGGGTTTCATTTCCTGGACTTCAGTCAGCAATGTGTTGATTAATTTTTTTACTTTACACATCTAGTTTTGTAGGACCCAATTTAGGAGCAAATCTGCAAGGTCATGGAATGTGTCAATACTTAAAATTGCAACATAAGAGTAATAACAAATAAAAAAAAAAGATTGCTTGTAACATTAGAATTCATTTAAAGAGACTTAACACAGCCATTGTTTAGCTAGCTAGTGTTAACATTAGTAGAGCTACCACTTAACAACACTTCTGTCAAGTTTTTCTCTGCCTCATGATGACTGGGTGTTGTGTGTTGTCCTTAGGTTAGTTAGGTTTAAGTAGTTCTAAGTTCTAGGGGACTGATGACCATAGATGTTAAGTCCCATAGTGCTCAGAGCCATTTGAACCATTTTAGCCTGTCAAGTTTGTTTACCATATTCTGATGATGGGCCACATCCAGAATGCTTCAGTAAAGTTTTTGTAACAAGTTGATTCTTGTTATTTAGTGACCTAAGCATGTTATGTGTGTGCTCCGTTAATTGTATGATAATTGCAGGCCTCATGCATGAGCTTGTGTCACAAGTTAACAGATTGCAGTTACCTCATACTTTTATGTAATACAAAACTGCTGTAATCTCCGAAACTGGAAATTCATTAGTGTGCTGTTATTGCAGGACATTCTCTTTTTTGTTATGCAAATAAAAAAAATATATATCATGAAAGGAACAAAAATAATCAATTTGTGTACCATAACATTATGGATTCAGATCAAATTTGGGACAAGAGAAGCCACAAATATTCAAATAATATTCAAATGGCTGTTAGTCACCAGATGTACCTTTATTGCACTCATTGTTATAGTAAAAACATTTGGTAACATAGAATAGAAATATTTAAAACTAGATTGGAAAGGTAGAAGGCTGATATCATTCCATAACTCAGAAGCATGTAATATAGGTAGTAAAAAAATAGCTTGAATTAGGAGAGATGTCAGACAAGGCTGCTCCTATCACTGCATTTACTTAGCATATTTAAATAATAAAAAAAATATCAAATTTAAATGTAAATGTAAGGGAATTTAAATACTTCGGGGGTGGAGGGGAGATGGTTTGTATAGTATAGTATTAAAAAAAAAAAATCAAAGGAAACAGACAGCCACGTATCTGCAGATGAATGATGGGTGAGACACACAGGTCCATGTAACATAACAGAAAATTTGTTTTAGAGTTTTTTCTCATTTCCCCTACACTAACAAATGAATACATACTAATCAAGGGTCCAAACTCACCCTGCCAAGACACAGCTCAGATAATGGCTGAACAGGTATACAAGTAGCTCACAACTAACAGTTTGTTTTAATCTCAAAAAGACTTGTGTTACTCTGTCAGACAAGCGAAAATGACTTACTAACACCAGAAGTAGATGTTAATGGCCGTACACTAAATGAAACAGCTGGAAACAGTAGAGGATCTTCATAATAATCACTAGTGCCCTTGAATGATGTGATCTACTTAGTGGGTCCTGTGTAAACATAAAAATTACAAAATTTAATAGTGACTTTGAAAGAATCTGTAGAAAATACAAAAATGTAATACTTCACAGATATGGGTAGCCTAAACAAGGAATGCCATAGCCCACAAATTCCATCTCAGTCATAGAAGTAAGAAATAGATAATTTTAAATATATCCATTTACATGAAAAAGAACATAGAAGAAAAACATTCTAAACCTCTGAAACCATAGCCATATTTGACATTCGGGAAAACTGAGGAAAGGGACCAGCTGTCTACTGAGTTGGTCCACATCTAACACAGTTATGTCTACTGAACAAAATCATGTAGGCTGACATAAATTAGAACACTGAAGTGTAATTTGGTTACTCATTAACATGCATTCTCTTAAGAATAAACTTAATGGACTTAAATACAGACTGGAAAAGTTAAAATTGCAGCGCACTTCCAATAAATGAACCCTGGCTTAACAATGAATAATGCAAATAAAGTATACCATTTGGTTATGCATTTGCAAGAAGCTACTGTAGAACAAGTGTTAAACATGGTGGTATATATGTTAAAAATAGTGTGAAACTAATCAATGAAGCTGTAGATGTAAGTGAACACTGCACAGAGGAAAAAGTTCAAGCTGCAGACATAACATCACTGAAACAAGAAATTGTAGTACAGCTACAGTATATTGCCACAAATCACGATGAAGACTTATTTGTGGAGCTGTTGAAGAAACTGATACTCTTGCTACCCAAAGACAAAGATTATAGGATATTAGCCCTAATATTTGGTGATGTTAAAGTAGATATTAGCTTTAAGAATATAAATGTTATTCATTTGCACAATATATTAAGATCCATTAACTTCTGTTATGTAAAAGAGCCCAACAGGGCAGGTGGAATGCCAAGTTAATCTAACATGCAAAGAAATTCTTTTATGAGCTAGTGTGTACACACACACACACACACACACACACACACACACACACACACACACACAGGGGTGACAGGACAGAGGAAGGGGGACTGTTGGGAAAACAAAGGGTTAGCATAAGGAGTGAGGGATGTGTTGCATGGATAACGTCAACGTACATAATTTGGAATAGTTAGAGCTGAAAGGACGACTCGAAATGGTATGCATTGAGCTTGAACATGTTGTGCTCAGCAGCATGTTGTGCCATCAGATGGTCAACTCTGTTCTTGGCCAAAGTTTGGTGGTATAAATCCTTCATTAAAGGTGTAATATGAAATTTTCATCTAAACAAAATAGAACTTGAGACAGTGAAACTATGCTGCTCTGATTGCAAGGAACTATTTCTCAGACAAACTCTTTAACAGTAAAACAACTGAAATTTCAACTGAACACAGGAAAATTATATGAACAGTTAATGGCTCAAAGCTAAAGTATGTAAAATGGATTCAATAAAATGGAATAAAATAATTAGCAGTGCAGATGCTAATGAATCAACCAATTTACTTTTAGACATTCTAGCTTTACATTTCGAAGAATGTTGTCTTAAACATTACTAGAAATGCCGTATATAGGATTATTTGGGATCCAGACAGATAGCACATTAAAACTGAGGCAATACACAGATAAACAACTCAAAGAAATTGGTTCAGTGTGTTTTGCCCTTAAAAGCATCTTTCATTGTGTTGACACGAAGAGAAGAATGTTGGCATATTTTCACTGTGAGTTGTCTTACGGAATTTTCTTCTGAGGTGGCGCACTTAAAGTAAATAAAGAATTTCTTCTGCAGAAGCAAACGTGTAATGTAGGCAACCATGCATTGTTCAGAAGTCTTGATGGTTTTTGGTACTGACAGTAAAAATTGGTTCCATCTGAAACATGATGTGCACAATCACCACACTAGATACAAAAACAATTTTTGTGTTGTCTTCGCCATTGTGTGTTCAGTTCAGAGTGGTGTTATGTGCTGTGTATTCAAAAACACACCTAACATAAAGCAAGAAATTAGGAATGTCATCCAGTTCAAAAGAGAATAAAATCTCATTAACAATTCTTTCTGTGGATTATCTGAAAGTGTAGAATCAAGGATTGAAAAGTTCTGTTGATTAAAATTAGATGGCACAAACACGAATAACAGTAAAAAGTATATTAATGGCTTACTGTTAATACAGTTCATAGATGAAGTTTCTATAATTTGCTAGTCTTTTTTAATGTTCACCTTGACCCATTCCACATCACAGTAAGTTCCCCTTTGTCATGATATCTACGGAACATGGTGGCTGCTTGAAAACAAATACCCTCATGCCGACTCTGCAGAACTACCAACTACAGAATAATCGATTCTGTTAAGCCATTGAAAGTGCCAAAAATTCTGAATTGTTAACAGATTAAAATCTTTTGCATCAGGTTAGATATTTATTGTGCTCAGTATTAACAGCAGCTTAATACGATGACCATGACTCCAAGACAGACACACCTGTTATTTGCCATCACTGTTTCTAACATCTGAGCTACTCACAAATGAAGGACAACAGTAGTGGCCCTACTTAATGAAATAATCTGGCATTAGCCTCAAGCAATTTACAGAATTTCTTATTTTGTATAGATATCTGTTTGTATGTGGTCACCAACTTGTCACATTCTGAAGCATGTCACACACAGATATTCATTATGCAGAAGAGAATAATTAGGGTAATGAGACAAATGCCCCTCCCCCCCTATTACACACACATACCCTTTCCCATAATTAAAAATCTATTTCTGGATCATTGTACCTGCCAGTGTCTTATATTTATATTCATGAAAAGTCTTTTTTTATCGTGAAAATTTACATATTTTCACAAAAAATAGATATCCACTCTCATCTGACCCATGATTCCACTGATGTATCTATAATTAGTCAAAGACTATCTAAAGAAACAGCAGTGTAAAGCGCATGGGACTCCTTTTATACTACAAGTTACCCAAAAGTTTAAAAGTCAAATAGAAAAAATTCAGAACAAGAGTAAAAATGTCACTTTCGAAGAACTGCTTCTATACAGTTGAAGAATTTGTGAATATCAGTCTAAAATAACTAAGTTGAGTATTTTCTCATGCAACTACAATAGGTTTAAAGCTGTTTAGTTCATTCAATAGAGTATTCTGTTATTCTTCTTGGGTCTTTAATAACCAAGACAAACGCTTTCTTGAATACTGTTGGTATTAAGCTAATTTATTTCATTTTAAAGATGTAACTGTTATTCCTTATCATGAGTTTATTGACATGTCTGAGACCCATGTGCAACAACGGAGGACTTCTGAGATCAGTAAAAATCCAATCAAATGATGACTTTTGTAAACTTCATGTTGTGTACAAAGGTTTAATACATATCATATTTGTGCATGGAATATATATAGTGTAGAATTCTTTCAGTGTTTCATAATATACAATTTTGGACTGTTGGCTAAGTAAGACAGTGCATTTCTTATTTTCATGCGTACAAAGTTAACACGATTTTCTCATTGAATGTTGCCATGCAAGTGTAGATCAAGGAGTTTACAGTCTTCATTGTCTGTATAAGAAATTCCACAAATATTTCATATACGCCTGTGGCATGAGCTGCCTGCTTTGAAGTGCAGTAACTGTGATTTTTGTGGCACTGATATTTAGGCCTCTGGTTACTAAAATATTTATTGATTGTGATGCGACCATGTGTTCAAAAATATGTTATATCCTCCCCATTGTCACCATAAAACAGCAGAGAAGTGTCACATCATCTATAGGAATTTGAAGGTTGCACAAAATAATTCACATACATGAGAAAAAGAGGTGATGTTAGTATTTACATAGACTTGATGTTCATTTTTCTGACCAGATTTTAATAATTTATAGTCATCAACTGGTAAGATTTTTTTATGTCTGTAGAAAAGAGTTCAAGATGTGTGTGTGTGTGTGTGTGTGTGTGTGTGTGTGTGATGCTGCATGCCCTCAGTTTCTACAAGAGAGGTACATGGTTAACTAGACCGAATGCCTGTGTGACATCAACAAATAAGCCCACATTATCCTTCCCTTCATCTGGATATGAATAGACTTTGTGCAAATATTTTGTGACAGCTGTTGTAGTGTTGTGATCTTTTCAAAATCCATGTTGGTCTTCAGCAAGAAGATTGTTATTCGTGAAAAATGCATTAAGGCATACCAGTGCAACTAACACAAAAATATTACGAAATGTGGAAATTAATGATATGGGTCGGTAGGTTTGTGCTTTCTCCTTTGATTCTTTTGTATGTATTGGTCTGCAATGAACAATAGAATTGTGTTGTAATTAGGTATAATTACAGCATGACTATAAGACTGAACACAACTTTATTCTATGGAAGCATTAACAACCTGAACACAGTATTTAAGTAACATTCAGCAGAAACCAATTACTTGCACAAAGAGCTGGAGCAGTACGCATAGAGAACTGAGGCTAACCTTAAATACACTGGAGCCTGTGGCGGACTCTGACAGTGATCTCTCTCTCTCTCTCTCTCTCTCTCTCTCTCTCTCTCTCACACACACACACACACACACACACACACACACACACACCTGTTGGTTCAGCCAATGAGGATCGATGCCCTGGCGCATGTGGGAGTAGGTGAAGCTGGTCATGGTGCCTCAAGCAGAGGCCATCCTTTGTGTGGCTGTCACAGAGATGCTGCCCCTGGCATCTGGGGATGACAGCTGGAATCCATTTGGGGCAATGTCTGATATTGTGTACCCAGACAGCCACATCCAGCCAGAAAAGGCACGGTGGCTGCATGGGTTGATGTCCAGGTGGCAGACACAGGAGGTGTAGTAGTGTTCTCAGCTGGTGCATGTGGAATAGTTCTGCTGGGCTCTTCTCACATAAGATGGTATGAGGAGAGAAATCGGTCTAAGGCAACATTGGACGAAGAGTCGGCAGCATACTTTTTCATCTGAGTTTTGAACATTTGCACTATGCATTCCACCTCACCATTACATTGTGGGTGGAACGGTGGGGTGAGGATGTGACGGATACCACAGGAATGACAAATTTGTTGCAAACTCTTGCGATGGAAATTGTGGTCCATCATCAGACACTAACATCATGGGCAAGCCATCAAGTGAAAAATTTTTGGACAAGGCTCTGACAGTGGCAGTTGTGGATGGAAACACAGTGAATGACATTCGGAAAATGAGAATATGTGTCAACAACTGACACCCAATAAGCATAGAGAAAGTGGTCAATGAAATCAACATGTATATGGTCACATGTGATGGTGTTGGCCAAGGAGACAATGACACCTGCGGAGCTGCTTGGTGTGTTGCACACTGCGAACAGGAGGCAGTCAAGCTGGTGATGTCACTGCCCAGGCTGAGCCAAAACACGGGTCGATGGGTCAGTGCTTTTGTGCGTGATACACTCTAATGATCTGCATATAATAAATGGAGAACCTCTGAATGAAGCACTGAGGGGATCAGCACGTGAGGGATCGTGTGATCCACATCTAAAAGCAGAACACCATCCACAACATACAATCGCTGTTAGGAGATTTAATAATTACGGAGGGGTTCGATGCACAAGAAGGCGGTGAATCCGGGCAGTGATGTTGTATGAATGCTATGACCTTCTGCAAAACGAGATCTGAAGCCCTTTGTGATTCATGTGATAGTTACAGGAAAACCATCAACTGTCTGCTGTGCAGCAACATCAATGTGGAAACAAGGCAGTTCCTCCTGATCAAGTCCTGGGTCCAGACCAGCTGGCAGATGGGACAAAGCATTAGCATTCGCATGTTGACTCGTAGGGCAGAAATGAATCTCATAGTTGTAAGGCAAAAGGAAAAGAGCCCAGTGTTGAATGTGGTGTGCTGCTTTATCTGGTGATGATGCAGAGGGACTGAATAAGGAAACCAATGGTTTGTGATCAGTGTCCAGGTGGAATTTGGTACTGTAGAGAAAATCATGGAATTTTTTCATCGGATACACAATGGCCAAGCTTCTTGTTCTATCTGAGAGCACTAGTTGGAGCAGGAGTAAGAATTTTTGAGGCATAAGCAATAGGGCCCCCATTGGGATACTATGAGCCAGTACTGCCCCCAACCTGTACTGTGAAGCGTCTGTCGCAAGGATCGAGTGGATGCCTGGTTGGTACGTAACTAAGCAGGGCACAGACTGCAACATGGTATTAAGGATGGAAAAAAGGTTTTACAAGCTGGTGACCACCAAAACTTGAGTCCCTTTGCACAACAATGCATATAACAGCTGTGTGATTGTCACTGCCCCATGTAAAAATTTATGGTAGCGGGCGACTTTGCATAGAAAAACCTAAAGTTCTTTGACTGATGTAGGGCATGAAAGTGATGCAATAGCAGAAACATGTTGATGCAGGGCTTTGAGACCTTTGTGAGAAACCTCTAACCGAAGATAAACTAAAGAAGGTTGAAAAAATTGACATTTTTCTAATTTCCACTTCAACCTGGCTGCTTGGAGGATGGAAAAAAAGAGTATGGAGATTTTGTAAATGTTTCTCAATGGAAGCACTGAAAACTACGATGTCACCCATATAGTTTGTACAGCCTGGCCCAGACGCTGTAAGTTGTCCCAAAAAACATTGAAAAATAGTGGGAGTGCTGGCGACTCCAAAAGGCAACCACAAATATTCCTATAGTCCAAAAGGGGGATTGACAACTAGCAAATGTTGTGACTTGTATGTAAAAGGAGTTGTTAATAAGCATCCGATAAGTCAGTTTTTGAGAAGTATTGACCACCTGATAGCATCATCCGGGCACAGTATCCGGTATGAATTCACTATAGATTATGCGTACACAGAAACTTTAAAATCGCCGCAGATGTGTAACTGGCCCGATGGTTTCTTTACTGTAACTAAGGTGGTAGACCATTCACTTGATGCAATAGGCCAAAGAATGCCAGATTCTGTGAGGCAATGTAATTCATTTTTGACTTGTTCTGTGAGTGCAATTGGAACTGGACTGAACCAGAAATAATGAGGCCAAGCTGAAGGTTTCATGGTAATGTGAACTTGAAAATTGTTGGCACACTTCAATCCAGGAGAGAACAAAGAGGAAAACTAGGAACTTAATACATTTAACTGTGTGTACGGCACTTGCTCAGATACTAAATTCACTTATCTTAAATGGTGAAACCAAACAACTTAAAAGCATTTAAACGAAAAAGATTCTCTGAAAGTGTGTTATCTACAATAAAAAATGTGAGTGACCGAACTATTGACTTGTAAGTCTCTCGGACAGAGAATTGTGTGAGAGCAGAAATACTCTGTTTATTGCAATTTACTAACTTTCGTGACACAGGGAGATGCGAAGAGGAGACCAAGTCCATATAAATTCGCGAGTTTAACAAGGATACCACAGCTCCTGTGTCCACTTACATATGCAGAACTTAATAAAAACTATAAAGTCAATGAAAAGCTTGCTTGGTAGAACAAAAATAGCCATTACAATGTTTACACTCATATCCACATCAGGATCAGTATGCTGAATTTTTACATTACAAACAAGCAATGTGACCTTTTTTGTTACGGTTATGACAGATAGCACAAAATTTTGGGTAGGTAGGGCGCTCACAGTTAATGAAACAATAATGGCAGGATAGGAGTGTGGAACACATGCATTGCTGTTTACTTTGTTGATGCAACTGATGCTGGGAGTGAGGCCGGCTGCCTTGGTGCTGTGATGGTATTCGGACTGCTGCGACCAAATCTTCCCCCAGAGAACTACCTAGAGTGTGGTGTGGAGGAGGGAGTTGTATTGCTGACACTTCACATCATGACTCAACTTGGTTACTCACAGCTTGCGACACCTCGAGTGCTTGTGCAATAACTAAAACCTCAGAGAGGGATTGACTTTCATTCTGGAGGGCATGCTCTCGCACCTCGCTCTCCGGAGCTGAACGAATGATAGCATCTCTTGCCATCTGATCAGCATACAGCTCTTCATGCACATCAGACACAAAATGATGGCAACGACTTAAGCAGTTTGAGTTAAGCCGCCCATGCTCGATGGGATTGATGTGGTTGCTTCCTACAATGATAAAACTCAACCTGGGATGCAATAACATGGGTGCACTTACAGTAGTATTTTGAAAAAAGAACTTGATACATTCTTGGCAATATCCATGAAAGGAACATGGCATGTCATGGCATAAAGTAGCGTCAGTTATCCTGGAAGCTTGAAACTGTTTTCGCAGATGTTTCTCACGTGCGACCCATTCCTAAATGGACTCATGGTATGTGGAAAAGGGAGGCAGATGAACAATTGTGGCCACGGAGGGCAAAACAGCCAGTGACACAGACTGAGGAGTATGCTGACCAGGCAAAACAGAAGCCAATGATTGAAGTACCTGAGTTGAATTGGGCAATGCCTGTGATTTATGGTGCAACACCATGGTGAACGATTGTTGCTGTTCAACCAACTGATGTAAAATGTCCTTCAAAACACCATCAGCCAGCGTGAGAATAAACAGAAGAACAATCAGAGTAGAAATTTATGTCTAGAACAGGACTACACTCGTCGACAATAATGTTGTACTTAGGTATAAGTGCAATGCAACCAGTAGACTGAACACACTTTCATTCCACAGAAGCATTAACAACTTGAACACAATATTTAAGTAACATTCAGCAGGGACGAATTATGTATGCGAAGAGCTATAGCAATACACATAGAGAACTGAAGCTGAGTGTGGATCTGCTAGCCTTAAATAGACTGGGGCCTGTGGTAGACTCTGACAGTGATATATATATATATATATATATATATATATATATATATATATATATATATAATGGAAGGAAACATTCCACGTGGGAAAAATTATATATAAAAACAAAGATGAGGTGACTTACCGAACAAAAGCGCTGGCAGGTCGATAGACACACAAACAAACACAAACATACACACAAAATTCAAGCTTTCGCAACAAACTGTTGCCTCATCAGGAAAGAGGGAAGGAGAGGGGAAGACGAAAGGAAGTGGGTTTTAAGGGAGAGGGTAAGGAGTCATTCCAATCCCGGGAGCGGAAAGACTTACCTTAGGGGGAAAAAAGGACAGGTATACACTCGCACACACGCACATATCCATCCACACATACAGACACAAGCAGGTCTGCATATATATATATATATATATATATATATATATATATATAAAAAGAAAGATGATGAAACTTACCAAACAAAAGCGCTGGCAGGTCGACAGACACACAAACAAACACAAACATACACACAAAATTCTAGCTTTCGCAACCAATGGTTGCCTCGTCAGGAAAGAGGGAAGGAGAAGGAAAGACAAAAGGATATGGGTTTTAAGGGAGAGGGTAAGGAGTCATTCCAATCCCGGGAGCGGAAAGACTTACCTTAGGGGGAAAAAAGGACAGGTATACACTCGCACACACACACATATCCATCCACACATACACAGACACAAGCAGACATTTGTAAAGGCAAAGAGTTTGGGCAGAGACATCTCTGCCCAAACTCTTTGCCTTTACAAATGTCTGCTTGTGTCTGTGTATGTGTGGATGGATATGTGTGTGTGTGCGAGTGTATACCTGTCCTTTTTTCCCCCTAAGGTAAGTCTTTCCGCTCCCGGGATTGGAATGACTCCTTACCCTCTCCCTTAAAACCCATATCCTTTTGTCTTTCCTTCTCCTTCCCTCTTTCCTGACGAGGCAACCATTGGTTGCGAAAGCTAGAATTTTGTGTGTATGTTTGTGTTTGTTTGTGTGTCTGTCGACCTGCCAGCGCTTTTGTTTGGTAAGTTTCATCATCTTTCTTTTTAGATATATATATATATATGAATGATTATAATAGAGGGAAACATTCCACGTGTGTGTATATATATATATATATATATCTCCCTCTCTCCCTCTCTCCCTCCCCCTCCCTCTCACTCCCTCCCTCCCCCTCTCCCTCCCTCCCCCTCTTGCTCCCCCCTCCGCCCCCCCCCCCCCCCCACACACACACATATCTGAGGGGCCCTCTCGGATGACATAGCACTGCTGCAGGAGCGGGTTTTGAAAGTACACATACGTGTCACTGCAAATTAAACAAATTAGTGATGCCATTTTTAGGTGAGATCATTTTTTATCTGTTGTGATTTAAACTTGCAACCAAGACTCAGAATAATTGAACATTATGCAATCCCAGTGCTCTTGTATGGAATGGAAGCAAAGACATTTAATAAGGCAACAATGAAGAAGACTGAAGCATATGAAATGTGGCTGTATCGCCAAGTGTTAAAAATATTCTGGACACAAAGCATTACCAATGAAGAGGTTCTAAGGTGAACCAGTAGGAATAAGAAATTGAGGAACAAAAACAAAAACCAGAAAACTAGCATATCAAAGGTGCAATATTCTAAGACTCATAATTTTAGGAAAGGTTGAAGGGAAAACATCAGCAGAGAGAAAATGAATGTCGTGGCTACAGAATCTGAGAATGATTTGGATGCATTTCCTTACAATTGTCTGCATCTGCAAAGTCAAAATAAGATTATCTATAATGACAACTAACCTCTGAAGAGAGATGGCACAAGAAGAAGAAGAAGAAGAAGAAGAAGAATATAAGGACAGCAATGTTCCTTTCCAGTGCACTGAGAGACATGCCTTCTTTGATGCTACAATTGATGAGATATGTAATTGGTTTAACCTCACCATTTATGCATTTGTAATTACTGTCCAAAAAGACTATCCCGGACACTTGAGTGTTTGTTTTTTAGCTGTAGAATTATTTTGCGTGTCTCCTGTTCTTTTACATCCTCAAATTCAAAGCCAATATCTGTCATGTAGCAGTGTATCAAGTTGGTAAGTCGATCTGTGTCCCGGATTATGGTGCCAGTTGTGAAGATAAAATGCTTGTTCAGAATGTTCCAAGCAGTTTCTTGGTCTTGTCTAATATTTATTGCTTCCCCTTTCGTGTTTGTATATATTTGCAGTATTTCTTAATGAAGTTCCGGGCATCATGGCTTACATTTGCTGATTATACTGTTGATTCACTGTGGAATTTTTCCTAAAATTTAGGAGGTATGATTTCATACTTTGCTTGGGACTGATATATTGTTCTTTGAAAATATGCAGCCCAGGTGATTTGTAAAGTAATATAGAGGTGGTAGATATTCTGCCTCAGCATGAATAATGTAGCTGGTAGTTTTAACTTGATTCTTTTTTTCCTTCTGATTGGGAGTCAAGAAACTGTTGTTGCGGTAACTGGGTGGGAAAAGTTAAAATGCTTCAACAGAATTGAATAGAGTTCATCCCATCTATTATTTATATTAAAAATGAAGAAATTCCTGCAGCTGTATTTAAGGAGTCGATTTTATTTTGGCAACTAGTTTCAACATTGTAACAACGTCATCTTCAGGCCCTATAAAATATACCATACATACAACAACCAATGTGACATCAGTAATCTGTGAGTTACTATGTAAACAAATATATTATAGACATATTACATAATGGACGACTTCAATCAAATTAATTACATTTTGGCTATTTTCATTAAATGCAATCATTTTGGAAATTAACAATTTATGTGGTACCAATAAGTACAAATGGAATTATATATACATGATCATTTTTCTTGCAGATCAATGTCAAGCATTAAATGAAATGGGTGTATATATAAAAAAAACCTTAAGTGACAAGCCGTTACGCTTACAGATAATATACAGTGCTAAAGAGAATATGCATTGCTAATCAGACATATACAGGGTAAGATCCATTATTAAAGAATAGTAAAGGGAGGGAAAGGTAGAAATAGAGTTATGTTTGCATAACACTGCATTGTCATCATACTAAAGTGACAGTGAAGCAAGTTACTGAAACAACGCCAATCATAACGTCGTAAAACGAATAATAAGAAACCGGAAAACGAGTATCGAACGTAGTTAATGAAAGGTAGTCTGTGGTGTAAAATACATACTAATCAATCTAAAACCTACTCATTCAAATAAAAATGTAAGTTAACATGCTGCTGAAAAACCTTATTTCAACATCTTTGTCTCATCGACAGCAGTAACCTTGGTCACAAGTAGTGTAATTCTAATACTTACATGGTCAATAGAATGATCAAGTTCATAGCAATACTCCAAAAGAAGTAACTAGGTATGGACAGTCGAAACAATTTGTCACACCTGTAAAATATTTGGTGTTCCTCTAATAAACACTTTCCACAACGAAGGCATTCAGTACACCACAGACTACCTTTCATTAACTAGGCTCCATACTCATTTTCCGGTTTCTTATTATTCATTTTGCGACGTTATGATTGACGTTGTTTCAGTAACTTGCACCACTGTCACTTTAGTGTGATGGCAATGCAGTGTTATGCAAACATAACTCTATTTCTACCTTTCCCTCCCTTTCTGTTCTTTGGTAATGGATCTTACCCTATATATGTCTGATTAGCAATGCATATTCTCTTTAGCATTGTTTATTATGTGTAAGCATAACGGCTTGTCACCTAAGTATTTTTATATATACTTCCGTTTCATTTAATGCTTGACATTGATCTGTAATAAAAACGATCATGTATCTATAATTTCATTTGTACTTATTGGTACCACATAAATTGTTAATTTCCAGAATGATTGCATTTAATGAAAATGGCCAAAATGTAATTAATTTGATTGAAGTCGTCCATTATGTAATATGTCTATAGTATATTTGTTTACATAATAACTCATAGATTACTGATGTCACATTGGTTGTTGTATATACGGTATATTTTATAGGGCCTGAAAGTGACACTGTTACAACGTTGAAACTAGTTGCCAATATAAAGTCGACACCTTAAATACAGCTGGAGGAATTTCTTCATTTTTAATATAAATTTATACCCACTGACATCCCACTGTCGTCCATTTCAACTATGGATGTACAGAGATCATCTATTATTTGATCCTTCTGTTAAACTTAATACTGCCTTCAAACAATGGAAAATCCAGGATGGAATGTAACAATATTATGAGTAGGAAAGCTGCTACTCACCGTATAGTGGAGATGCTGAGTCGCATATAGGCACAACAAAAAGACTTTTACACTTAAAGCTTTTGGCCAATGGCCTTCGTCAACAATAGACAAACACACACACAAGCTTTAAGTGTGAAAGTCGTTTTGTTGTGCCCATCTGCGACTCAGCATCTCCGCTATATGGCAAGTAGCAACTTTCCTTCTCATAATATTGTTAATACTACCTTCATCATACTTGCTAATTATTACATAGTATAACCTGCTGGAAGTTAAATCTGTTATTCTGGTGTTTGAAGTTGCTACGCTTACAAGACTTTATGAATTTAATTTGATTTTAAATTACTAATATTACAAGAATTTGCATCAATATTTAAATCAGCCAATATTGTGAGGTCAGTGGGCCCATGTATCTGAGGCTGTTCAAGAAATGATCAAACGCTCCTTTTGGTGGGCGATAATATCCCACCACTGCATGTTTCATTGTGCTTTTCATGAAGTCTTTGTCACGTATCACAATGGCAGCTAATTAAAGTGACCATACTCTACAGTAACACTCAATAAATAACAATTTTTACCTTAATATCTTGATCAACATAGAGGGCTACTCGACCCTCTTCCTGATGCTACCTGCAGTAACTAGTTACTGGAGAATAGTCATCTAATTTAAAATGTCTTATTTTGGCCTGTTTTTGGCCATGTTCTGTTATTGTCAATAAATGGGGAAGCCTGCAACAGGGGCATTTTATTTCTTAAGTGCTGTATTTTAAAATGAATTGAACAGAATGATCTTTCCATTTCATTTTTGCACTATTTGCCATAGCAGAAAGACTGATTTTGATGAGATACATAAAAAGTTTATTTCTCATTAACTTTTGTGTCAAACTGCTATTTGTTTTGTGCAAAAGCAATTTCTCTCTGTACACAAGTTGTTAGTTCTGCGACTCATGACCTCAGAAGTGAAGTCCCACAGTGCTCAGAGCCATTTTTTTGTTTGTTCTGCGTTGGACACTGGGGGCCCATTTTGAATACACAAGAGAGATCCTTCAAACAATGGAAACTCCAGGTAGGATTGTCAACAATATAGGAAAAGATAGGTCACTACTTACCGTAAAGAAGACATGTTAAGCTGCAGACAGGCTCAATTAAAAGACACTTACATAGAGCTATCAGCCACAGCCTTCAGCAGCAAAAGAGAAGCACACAATCATGAACACTTCATGCACACATGACCGCCACCTCCACTGTCTCGGGCCAGAATGCAGCTATCATGCGGGATGCAAGTAGCAATCTGGAGAGGGCAGGGATGGGGAAGGGATAGTAGTGTACAGGTGGGGAGAGGGACGAATGCTGTCTGGTGGAGTGTGCAGGGACTAGAATGCCAACAGATGCAGCATCATTAGGTTGTGGGGAGGAGGTAAAATTGGTAGAGGAAGACCAGGAGATGAATACGTTAACCAGATTCAGAAAGATGTAGGTTGTAGTAGTAATTCAGAGATGAAAAGGCTCACACAGGATAGAGTAGGATGGAGAGCTGCATCAAATCATTCTTCAGCATGAAGATGACAGCAAACAACAGGAGGCGTTACTATTAATATTGTCCGCAAGATCATCAATGAACAACAGCAACGAATCCAACATGCTCCCCTAGGGTACACCCAAAGCTACTTCTACAGCTGTCAACAACTTTCCATCCAAGATAACTTTCTGTGTCCTCCCTGTCAAGAAATCCTCAATCCAATCACATATTTCATCTGATACTCTGTATAATCGTACTTTCAATAGTAAGTGTAGATGTGGTGCTGAGTCAAATGCTTTTCATAAATCGAGAAATAATGCATCTATCTGACTGCCTTGATACATGGCTCTGAGGATGTCATGCGTGAAAAACACGAGTTGGATTTCACATGATTTACATTTTCAAAATCCTTGCTGGTCGGCAAGGAAGAGGTAGTTCTATTCCAGATACTTCATCATGTTGGAGCTCAGGCCTTCTGCCAGGTAGTCTCTGTGCTTCATAACAACAGTGGTAGAACCTTTGTCTGCAGGTAGGATGATAAGGTCAGGATTTATTTTGAGGTTGTGTATGGCTATTATGTCTTCTACGGAAAGGCTCACACTAACAAACCTATAGTTATCTCAACTGATTGTTGAGTGACCCTACAACTGTCACCACTGTGTCACAAGTCTAAGAAGTCACAGAACCCTTGGAGGCTCTGGTTCAAGGTTCCAGTTGATTAGGAACCAGGGAGCCAAGATCAGTTCTGGGGACAATGCTGCAGATTGTGAGCTTCATAAAAACTCCATGAGCAAGGCTGGCCTTCTCAACCCTCTCTGCTAGTTGCTGGAATGATCCAGTATGATCTTGGAGCTCAGACAACAGGCATCATTTGTTCCAACGTGCACCACAATCTGTAGTTGGTTGCACCCTTTTCCCTCAATGGCTGCCAGCCTCTTGAACATGCTGAATGGCTCCTCCAGGCTTACTCAGTGAGTGTACCTGGTATTTCTTCCTATCCCTTGCTGCATTTCCCTCAGGGATACCATTATTTAATGTGCTGTGATGGATTGCTTTCCCTAGTATCCTACCAATGAAACTAAGTCTACCACCTGCCTTAACCATGACTGTGCCCATGTGATCACTTCATTTCATATCCCGACAAACTGTTATGCCCAGCAATTGTATGAGTTAACTAATTCCAGTTGTAATTTATTGATTTTGTGGGCATAGGACACTATATCTTTTCATTTTGTGAAGGGCACTATTTTACATTTCTGAACATCAAAACAGATTGTTGTCCTTGTAACCACTTTGAAGTCTTATTAAAATCTGACTGAATATTGATGCTGCTTTTTTTCAAACAGTACTTCTTTATAGATTAGTTGTTTGGATAAAGTCTGAGGTTAGGGCTCCAATGCACTTACCAGGGGTATACGTGAAGTTACTTCTATGTCTGTCTATGACTCTTTCTGTGGTGTCACTGCCAGACACCACACTTGCTAGGTGGTAGCCTTTAAATCGGCCGCGGCCTGTTAGTATACGTCGTACCCGCGTGTCGCCACTATCAGTGATTGCAGACCGAGCGCCGCCACACGGCAGGTCTAGAGAGACTTCCTAGCACTCGCCCCAGTTGTACAACCGACTTTGCTAGCGATGGTTCACTGACTAAATACGCTCTCATTTGCAGAGACGACAGTTTAGCTTAGCCCTCAGCTACGTCATTTGCTACAACCTAGCAAGGCGCCATATTCAGTTACTATTGATATTGATATTGTGAATCATGTACCGTCAAGAGCGACGTTCATCATTAATGGATTAAAGTTAAGTATCAACCTAAATTCATCCAGTTTCTAATTCCTAATTCCTTGTCATGTTCCAGACCTCACGTCAGTAGACTTCTTCCGTCCTCATGCCAGCCTGTGTGAGCTAAAACGTGTGCATTTCGGCCTCCTCTAGTAACACAGTGTTGGCTCTTCTGCCAACTACAACACTTTCCATGCTGTATTTTGTACCCTGTACCCCTTTGATAATAAACATAGGTGTACTGAGTCAAATGCTCTTTGGAAGTCAAGAAAAACTGCATGTACCTGAGTGCCTTGGTCCGTGGCTTTTAGCAGGTCGTGTGGGAAAAGCTCTTGCGTTTCTCAAGTGTTGTACTTCATTAGAATATAAAAAAAAAACCTGTGTTACTGAAAACCAGCTATTCCTTGTGTACTATGCTTTTTTTCCGTGTGTGTCTATACTGTGGTATAATTATGTGTGGTACTTTTGCGTTGACCAGAAGAGTTTTTCTTTGCCAGAAAAAAAAAAAAAAAAAAAAAACCTGTCTAAAGCATGAATGGTCTGAGAGTCAACGCTTCCTGCAGAATATATTCTACTGAAAGCAAGTCTATACAAATTTCATGCCCTTATGCACACCAAGGCAAGTAAATTAGGAAGCTGACATCAAGCAAAGAAGGCAAACATGAAATGCACAGAAGGACTATACAAGGGAAATGGGCTTGAAGATAATACTATAAAAAGGGAAGAGAAATAAGTGAAGATGAGATGTGAGGTATGACACTGTGAGAAGAGTTTGAAAGAGCACTGAAAGATAAGTGTCGAGATAAGGCCCCTGAAGTAGATGATATTTCCTCAGAATTAATAAGACCCTAGACTATTCCATCTGGCAATCAAGATGTATATCCCTCATGGGGCTCAGCATTCATTTGCTGGGTACGGGCTTGGCGAACCCGGGGTCCTCGAGCTGTGGAGTGGTGTGCGCTGCCAGTCTGCTGATACCGTAAGCTCTGGGCATGCTTCAACGACCACTGTGTGGCGCAACAGTGGAACGTTGTGTGTCGTAGGGACCGGGGATCTTGGCTTGATTGCCTGGATCGCGAGGACAGTACATACCTTTATAAAAAACCCTTCAATCTTAAGGTGTGCTGCGCGCCGATAAAATGCATGACTGTTGAGGTGGAACAGTCGCTAGCGGGCAACCTCTGCGGAGCCAGCCGCACCTCAGTTGTACAAGGCTTATCCAGGCATGCGGGGCTCTGTCTGGATGGACATAAGTTTCCCTAGCTGCTCGTGGGACGACCATGGATAGCACAAATTCTTCCTCTTTTTCTCCTTCTAATTTTTTGCTGGCCAGTGGGATGGGTGGACCGCTGGTAGGCACTACCACCCAATCAAACAAGAGGGCTAGTTTAGCCAGTCCTCCTGACTCAGGTGTCAGCAAACGTACAGCAGTTCAGAGTAACAGAGCACATACTGCTAACCAGAATGTGTTTTTAATAATAAAAAGGAAAGAGAGTCCCTTTGAAAAGGTTTCGCCATTCTATATCCAAAAGGGTCTAGAAGGAATAGCTGGAACTTTAAAATTAGTGAAGCGTTTACGGAATGGGACACTGCTTGTTAAAACATCAACTTCTCAGCAAGCAGTTAACCTTCAAACAGCTAAAAGCTTGGGGGAATACACAATCGATGCAGAGCTTCACAGTACCCTAAACTTCAGTAAGGGTGTTGTGACCTGTAGGGATCTCGTTGACATTCCTGTAGAAGAATTAAAGAGTGAATGGGCTCAGGAGGGAATTGTTGACGTTCAGAACATCATGAAAAGGGTGGATGGGAACCTGGTGAAATCTGACTCCTTCATTCTTACTTTCAATACCCCCAAACTCCCGGAACACGTCAAGGCAGGATTTCTTCACCTAAACGTGCGGTTGTATGTTCCAAACCCAATGCGCTGTTTTAAGTGCCAGCATTTTGGGCATACAACTCTAGGGTGTAAAGGAGAAGCGATGTGTGGCAACTGTAGTAAGGCTGCCCATGACGGAGTTGACTGTTCGTCTCCTGTCAGATGTATAAACTGTTCTGAAAGCCACCCTGTTTGGAGTAGGGACTGTAGAATCTTCCTAGAGGAACGTAAAATACAAGAAATAAAAACAACTAAGCATCTCCCCTACAATGAAGCCAAAAAGATCTTTAAGGCCATGCAGCCCCCCACATTCGTTACGTCTTTTGCCTCCATTGTTCAGAAGCCACCTGCAAAAGTCGATGCATCTACACAGACGGAGGTTGTTAGTGTTGGCACGAACACCTGCACATATCCGTGCACTTGCAAAGCAGCAAGTGTATCAGAGCCTGTAGCCTCTCCTTGAACAGCAGAGAAAGGTACAGTAGCTAACATTGAAGAGCCCCAGGCATCTCCGATGGCTGAGGCTGTTCCAAAGCCCAGCATGGTCATAAACACCCCAGCTCCAGTTCCAGCAAAGCCCCCTAAACAAAGGAAAGCACACGTCAAGCAGCACCAACAGATTAAATCGGCTGGTAAACCCTCGGATCATGTTAATGTGGTCCCACCAGACGCATTATCGGACTCTTTCCCAGAGCTGATGGAGTCTGAGAATATGGGGCAATCATCTCGCCCCAAGGCTGAGCCTCCACCTGCTGCAGTCTCCCCACCCCGGCGGAAAGAGAGGCAGAAAATGCAACCACCGTGATGGCTCCCATATTACAATGGAACCTGCAAGGGTTCAGGACACATGTGGAGGAACTACGTCTACTGATTCAGGATAGACTTATGTGTGTATGTCTGAAAGAGACAAATTTCAGTGAAACATACACCCCTGGGCTATGTGGTTATGTCCTCCACAAAAAGGACGACCTGAGTGGACAGAGAGCTCCAGGAGGAGTAGGTATCTTCATCAACACCGACTACCACTCCTCGCCTCTCTCCCTCACGACGAATTTACAGGCAGTTGCAATATTAGTTCATGTGCGTCATATGCTAACAGTATGTTCGCTTTACCTGCCCCCACATGATGTGCTCGACGAAGAGGCTCTCAGTGATCTTCTTACACAGCTCCCCCACCCCTTCATCCTCTGTGGTGATTTTAATACACACAATATGCTTTGGGGCTCTGTGAGTACTTGCCCCAGGGGTAGAGCAATCGAGAGGCTTCTTCTGTCTTCCAGTGCCTATTTGCTAATTACACGTCAATGCACGCATTTTTGCATTGCAACTGGGTCGTTTTCTGCCATTGATCTATCACTTTGCTCTCCAGCCATCGGCCACATCTTATCATCAGGCAGCTCCACGAATGGGGTTTTCGTGCATGTCTTTCCAATTTTATTCGGTCCTTCCTGTCACCACTTTATTTTCGGTACCAAGTCGGAGATGTACTGTCTGGTCGCTTTGAACAAGAGCACAGCGTCCCTCAAGGTAGTGTTTTAAGTGTGACGGTCTTTGCCATTGCTATTAGTAGTATTATGTCTGTCGTGAAAAGTCCTGTGCAGTGTTCCTTGTTTGTGGACGATTTCTCTGTATTTTGCTCTTCTTCAAGCCTTGCAATGACGACCCATCAGTTGCAACTCACTCTGCGGCGTTTTGATGAATGGGCACAGAAGAGTGGTTTTAAGTTTTCAACTGATAAGTCAGTGTGTGTTCTTTTTAACCATTCTCGTTCCATTTTTGACTTGCCTGAGTTGAGGATGAGGGACACCATTCTGAATTTTAAAGACACTGTGAAGTTTCTGGGCCTCACTTTTGATTCTAACCTTACGTGGCTGCTACACATTAAGGAACTGAAAAAATGGTCTCTTAAGGCGCTGTCTATTTTAAAATGTCTTAGTCACCACACATGGGGAGCAGACAGGACTTATCTGCTCCGGTTTTACAGAGCCTTCATGCAGTCCCGGCTTGATTATGGATGCATGGTGATGGGTCTGCAAGACCCACTTATTTAAAGCTGTTGGATGTGGTGCACCATGAGGGGATTCGGTTGGCCACTGGGGCATTCAGAACGAGCCCCATACTGAGCCTTTGTGCAGAGGCAGGTGAACCGCCACTTCACCTCCGGCGGCATCTACTAATGGTGCGCCAGGCCTATAAAACATTATCCACACCATACACACCTGCATACCACACTGTTGCTCGGCCTCCACTGGAAAGGTTTTTCCGCAACCAGCAACGAGCAACAAGGCTCTATGGGATTTGTGCAAAGGATTCCATTTTAGAAATGGGTGTGGGCGGTTTTAATGTTTCACGTCGAGGTTGGAGCAGATATCCACCTTGGCTCCTCCAGAGGCCCAGACTGATTTTAGATTTGTCAAATTTTAAGAAAGACAGTACATCAGATTTTACTTTCAAATCTTTGTTTTTTAACATTTTAGATAGGCATCATGATTTTACAGTAGTCTACACTGTTGGATCCCAACAGGGGGATTTTCTTGGCTGCTCAGTAGTGTTCCTCGAACGTGTCATCAGGATTCGCCTTCCCCAGGAATACACTGTTTTTTACGCAGAACTTCATGTGATCCTGAAGGCATTGGAGCAGATGCGGAGTACTCAGGGCAAACACTTTCTAATTTGCTCTGACTCACTGAGCGCATTACAGTCACTGCAGAACCTGTATCCAGCGGAGAAGTTGGAACAGCTGATTTACGACCAACTGTACATCCTCCAACGACAGGGCAAGCAAGTGTCCTTTTGCTGGGTGCCAGGGCATGTGTGCATACAAGGAAATGAACAAGCTGATCGAGCTGCCAAGGACACCTGCAGATTACCGGGGGGTGACACAATGTTCTATTCCTTTGCAAGGTGTCGTTTCTGTGCTGCGGTGGAAGTCTATGCAATTGTGGGAGGAGGAATGGCTGGCGGTGAGGGACAATAAGTTGCGGGTGGTGAAACCCACCATCCAGCCGTGGTGTTCCTCCTGCCGGTCACCTAGGCGGGGCGAAATGACCCTTACATGCCTTCACATAGGGCACTGTCCTCTTACACATGCCTTCTTACTATGGCGAGAGGAACCCCCACTGTGTGATGCCTGTGGCGTACGAATCACTGTACGCCACATTTTAGTTGAGTGTGATTTATATTGTTCTGTCAGGGTGGAAGTTAATATTAGTGGGGATCTGCCCTTGATTTTAGCCGATGACGAGGCGAGTGTCAAGAAAATTCTAAGGTACTGTGATGTTTCTGGGCTTCAGCCTAAAATTTTAGGTTGGAATTTTTAGTGTGTTGGCGAGTGGCTGACCATCCTTTTTGTTCTTGTAATAGGCCAGTTCCAAACATGTGCTATGTGTTTCATTTTAACCCCTTCCCCTACGTTCTCTTGCAGTTCTCCTCTTTACATGCTGCTTTCCACTTTGCTACTGTTGACGTGCACACTGCCTATGTAGACTGTCACCTTTAATTTTAGTCTTATTTTTGCACTTTCTGCATTTTAGTGACACTCGTCTGTTATTGTTTCTGTTCGGGTGCTGAAGACTACACTGTTGAGCGCTCATAACACCATATCCATATCCAAGATGTAAGAGACAGGCACAATACCCCTTCACTTCAAGAAGAATGTAAAATTGCCAATACCATTAAAGGCAGGTGTTGACAGGTGTGAATGTCACCCAAACTGTCAGTTTAATAAGTCATGGTTTCAAAATGCTGACACAAATTATTGATAGAAGAGTCGAAAAACTGGTAGAGACGTATCCCAGGGAAGATCACTTTGGGTTCTAGAGAAATTTAGGAATACATGTGGCAATATTGCCTTGACAAATTGTGTTGGAAAATAAATTGAAGAAAGGCAAAACAGCATTTACAGCATTTGTAGATTTAGAGAAAGTTTTTGACAATGTTGATTGGAATACCTTCCTTAAAATTATGAAGGTAGCAGGGATAAAATACAGGGAGCAAAATGTTACTCACAATTTGTACAGAAACCAGACTGCAGTTATGAGTCAAAGGGGAACATTAGTTGAAAATGGAGAGAGATAGAGTTATAGGCTATCCCCAATGTTTTTTAGTGTGTACATCGAACAAGTTGTGAAGAAAACCAACCAGAAATTTGGAAAAGAGATATAAATTCATGTAGAAGAAAGTAAAACTTTGATGGTTGCTGATGATGATGTAAATCAGAGATTGCAAAGGACTTGTGAAAGTAGTTGAATGGAATGGTTGTTGTTGTTGTTGTTGCTGTGGTCTTCAGTCCAGAGACGGTTTGATGCAGCTCTTCATGCTACTCTATCCTGTGCAAGCTTCTTCTTCTCCCAGTACCTACTGCAACCTACATCCTTCGGAATCTGTTTAGTGTATTCATCTCTTGGTCTCCCTCTATAATTTTTACGCTTCACACTTCCCTCCAGTGCTAAATTGGTGATCCCTTGATGCCTCAGAATGTGTCCTACCAATTGATCCCTTCTTTTAGTCAGATTGTGCCACAAATTCCTCTTCTCCCCAGTTCCATTCAGTACCTTCTCATTTGTTATGTGATCTACCTATCTAAACTTCAGCATTCTTCTGTACCACCACATTTAGAAAGCTTCTATTATCTGCTTTTCTAACCTATTCATCATCCATGTTTCACTTCCATACATGGCTACACTCTGTACAAATACTTAAAAAGACTTCCTGACACTTGATGTTAACAAATTTCTCTTCTTTTGAAATGTTTTCCTTGCCGTAGCCAGTCTATATTTTATACCCTCTCTACTTCGACCATCATCAGTTAATTTTGCTTCCCAAATAGCAAAACTCGTCTACTACTTTAAAAGTCTCATTTCCTAATCTAATTCCCTCAGAGTTACCTGATTTAATTTGATTACGTTCCATTATCCTCATTTTGCTTTTGTTGATGTTCATGTTTTATCCTCCTTTCAAGACACTGTCCATTCCGATCAACTGCTCTTCCAGGTCCTTTGCTGTCTCTGAGTGAATTACAATGTCATTGGCAAACCTCAAATTTTTTATTTCTTCTCCATGTATTTTAATTCCTACTCCAAATTTTTCTTTTGTTTCCTTTACTGCTCACTCAATAAACAGATTGAATAACATTGGGGATGGGCTACAACCCTGTCTTACTCCCTTCTCAACCACTGCTTCCCTTTTATGTCCCTCGACTCTTATAACTGCCATCTGGTTTCTGTACAAATTGTAAATAGACTTTCATTCCCTGTATTTTACCCCTGCCACCTTCAGAATTTGAAAGAGAGTATTCCAGTCAACATTGTCAAAAGCTTTCTCTGCGTCTACAAATGCTATAAATGTAGTTTGCCTTTGCTTAACCTATCTTCTATGAGAAGGTGTAGGGTCAGTATTGCCTCGTTTGTTCCACCATTTCTATGGAATCCAAACTGATCTTTCCTAAGGTCGGCTTCTACCAGTTTTTCCATTCATCTGTACAGTATTTGTGTTAGTATTTTGCAGCCATGACGTATTAAACTGATAGTTTGGTAATTTTCGTGTTTGTCGACACCTGCTTTCTTTGGGATTCTAAGGGTATTCTGAGGGTATTTTGCCTGTCTCATACATCTTGTTCACCAGATGGGAGAGTTGTGTCATGGCTGTCGATCTCATTTTTGAGACATTTGTATTAATTTTTGGCTGATTCATTTATTGCATTTTTATATTTTTTCCTTTTATCAATTAAATTCTATATATCTTCTGTTGCCCAAGGATTTCTACTAGCCCTCATCCTTTTACCTGCTTGATCCTTGGAAATGACAATGAGATTTTCCCTCTGCAGCGGAGTGTGTGCTGATATGAAACTTGCCTTTCACAGGCAAGTGCTCTACCGTCTGAGCTACCCAAGCATGAGTCACGATGTGTCCTCACAATTTCAATTCTGCGAGTACCTCGTTCCTACCTTCCAAACTTCACAGAAGTTCTCCTTTGCTGGAGAGCTTCTGTGAAGTTTGGAAGATAGGAGACCTTGCCCGTGAAAGCTAAGGTCCCGATTTTGAGTCTCGGTCCGGCACACAGTTTTAATCTGCCAGGAGGTTTCTTACTTGATCCTCTGCTGCCTTCACTATATCATCTCTCAAAGTTATCCGTTCTTCTTCTACTGTATTTCTTTCACCTGTTTTTGTCAACTGTTCCCTAATCTCTCTCTGAAACTCTCTACAATGTCTGGTTCTTTCAGTTTCTCTAGGTCTCATATCCTTAAATTCCTACCTTTTTGCAGTTTCTTCAGTTTTAATGTACAGTTTATAACCAACAAATTGTGGTCAGAGTCCCCATCCACCCATGGAAATGTCTTACAATTTGAAACCTCGTTTATAAATCTCTGTCTTACCATTATATAATCTATTTTAAATCTTCCAGTGTCATCAGGTCTTTTCCATGTATACAACCTCCTTTTATGATTCTTAAACCAAGTGTTAGCTATGATTAAGTTCTGCTCTGCACAAAATTTTGCTAGGCATCCTGTTCTTTCATTCCTTACCCCAAGTCCATATTCACCTGCAACTTTTCCTTCTCTTCCTTTCTCTACTATAGAATTCCAGTCCCCCATGACTAATGAATTTTCATCTCCGTAACTTTCTGAATAATTTCTTTTATCGCATCATACATTTCTTAAATCTCTTCATTATCTGCTGAGCTAGTTGGCATATAAACTTGTACTACTGTGGCAGGTATGGGCTTTGTGTCTATCTTGGCTACAATAATGGTTCTCTATGCTGTTTTTAATAACTTGCCTGCACTTCTATTTTTTGTGGAATGGATAGTGTCATGAAAAGAGTGTATAACCTGAACATCCGCAAAAGTAGAATAATGGTAATGGAATACACTTGAATTAAATAAGGTGATCCTGAGGGAATTTCATTAGGAAATGAGAAACACTGCTACTACTACTAGTAGTAGTAGTAGTAGTATTGTTTTTTTAACCATGACTTATTGTACTTATTAATCCCCCCCCCATGAACCATGGACCTTGCTGTTGGTGGGGAGGCTTGTGTGCCTCAGTGATACAGATAGCCGTACCGTAGGTGCAACCACAACGGAGGGGTATCTGTTGAGAGACCAAACAAACGTGTGGTTCCTGAAGAGGGGCAGCAGCCTTTTGATTAGTTGCAGGGGCAACAGTCTGGAAGACTGACTGATCTGACCTTGTAACACTAACCAAAACAGCCTTGCTGCACTGGTACTGCGAACGGCTTATAAGCAAGGGGAAACTGCAGCCGTAATTTTTCCTGAGGGCATGCAGCTTTACTCTATGGTTAAATGATGATGGCATCCTCTTCAGTAAAATATTCCAGAAGTAAAATAGTCCCCCATTTGGATGTCCGGGCGGGGACTACTCAGGAGGACGTTGTTATCGGGAGAAAGAAAACTGGCGTTCTACAGGTCGGAGTGTGGAATGTCAGATCCCTTAATCGGGCAGGTAGATTGGAAAATTATAAAACGGAAATGGATAGGTTAAAGATAGATATAGTGGGAATTAGTGAAGTTCGGTGGCAGGAGGAACAAGACTTCTGGTCAGGTGAATACAGGGTTATAAATACAAAATCAAATAGGAGTAATGCAGGAGTAGGTTTAATAATGAATAAAAAAAATAGGAATGTGGGTAAGCTACTACAAACAGCATAGTGAATGCATTATTGTGGCCAAGATAGATACGAAGCCCACGCCTACCACAGTAGTACAAGTTTATATTCCAACTAGCTCCACAGATGACGAAGAGATTGATGAAACGTATGATGAGATAAAAGAAATTATTCAGATAGTGAAGGGAGACGAAAATTTAATAGTCATGGGTGACTGGAATTCGGTAGTAGGAAAAGGAAGAGAAGGAAATGTAGTAGGTGAATATGAAATGGGGGTAAGGAATGAAAGAGGAAGCCGCCTGGTCGAATCTTGCACAGAGCATAACTTAATCATAGCTAACACTTGGTTCAAGAATCATGAAAGAAGGATGTATACATGGAAGAAGCCTGGAGATACTGGAAGGTGTCAGATAGACTATATAATGGTAAGACAGAGATTTAGGAACCAGGTTTTAAATTGTAAGACATTTCCAGGGGTGGATGTGGACTCTGACCACAATCTATTGGTTATGAACTGTAGATTCAAAATGAAGAAACCGCAAAAAATTGGGAATTTAAGGGGATGGGACCTGGATAAACTGAAAGAACCAGAGGTTGTAGAGAGTTTCAGGGAGAGCATTAGGGAACGATTGACAAGAATTACGGAAAGAAATACAGTAAAAGAAGAATGGGTAGCTTCGAGAGATGAAATAATGAAAGCAGCAGAGGATCAAGCAGGTAAGAAGACGAGGGCTAATAGAAATCCGTGAGTAACAGAAGAGACATTGTATTTAATTGATGAAAGGAGAAAATACAAAAAGGCAGTAAATGAAGCAAGCAAAAAGGAATACAAACATCTCAAAAATGAGATCGTCAGGAAAAGCAAAATGGCTAAGCAGGAAGGCTAGAGGACAAATGTAAGGATGTAGAGGCATATATCAATAGGGGTAAGATAGATACTGCCTACAGGAAAATTAAAGAGACCTTTGGAGAAAAGAGAACCACTTGCATGAATATCAAGAGCTCAGATGGAAGCCCAGTTCTCAGGAAAAAGGGATAGCAGAAAGGTGGAAGGAGTATATAGAGGGTCTATACAAGAGCGATGTTCTTGAGGACAATGTTATAGTAATGGAAGAGAATGTAGATGAAGATGAAATAGGAGATATGATACTGCGTGAAAAGTTTGACAGAGCTCTGAAAGTCTAAGTCGAAACAAGGCCCCGGGAGTAGACAACATTCCATTAGAACTACTGATAGCCTTGGGAGAGCCAGCCCCGACAAAAGTCTACCATCTGGTCAGCAAGATGTATGGGACAGGCGAAATACCCTCAGACTTCAAGAAGAATATAATAATTCCAATCCTGTCCACGGCTCGTGGTCTTGCGGTAGTGTTCTCACTTCCCACGCACGGGGTCCCGGGTTCGATTCTCGGTGGGGTCAGGGATTTTCTCTGCCTCGAGATGACTGGTTGTTGTGCGTCTTTCATCATCATTTCATCCTCATTCACGCGCAAGTCGCCGAAGTGGCATTAAAGAACTTGTGGAGTGGCAGCTGAACCACTCCGCGAGAGGTCTCCCGGCCACCAATGCAATACGCTCATTAATTAATTCCAATCCCAAAGAAAGCAGGTGTTGACAGATGTGAAAATTACTGAACTACCAGTTTAATAAGCCACGGCTGCAAAATACTAACACGAATTCTTTACAGACAAATGGAAAAACTAGTAGAAGCCGACTTCGGGGAAGATCAGTTTGGATTCTGTAGAAATGTTGGAACACGTGAGGCAATACTGACCCCACGACTTATCTTAGAAAATAGATTAAGGAAAGGCAAACCTATGTATCTAGCATTTGTAGACTCAGAGAAAGCTTTTGACAATGTTGACTGGAATAATCTCTTTCAAATTCTGAAGGTGGCAGGGGTAAAATACAGGGAGCGAAAGGCTATTTACAATTTGTACAGAAACCAGATGGCAGTTACAAGAGTCGAGGGACATGAAAGGGAAGCAGTGGTTGGGAAGGGAGTAAGACAGGGTTGTAGCCTGTCCCCGATGTTGTTCAATCTGTATATTGAGCAAGCAGTAAAGGAAACAAAAGAAAAATTCAGAGTAGGAATTAAAATCCATGGAGAAGAAATAAAAACTCTGAGGTTTGCCGATGACATTGTAATTCTGTCAGACACAGGAAAGGACCTGGAAGAGCAGCTGAATGGAATGGACAGTGTCTTGAAAGGAGGATATAAGATGAACATCAATAAAAGCAAAATGAGGATAATGGAATGCAAGCGAATTAAATCAGGTGATGCTGAGGGAATTAGATTAGGAAATGAGATGCTTGAAGTAGTAAAGGAGTTTTGCTATTTGGGGAGCAAAATATCTGATGATGGTTGAAGTATAGAGGATATAAAATGTAGACTGGCAGTGGCAAAGAAAGCGTTTCTGAAGAAGAGGAACTTGTTAACATTGAGTATCGATTTAAGTGTCAGGAAGTCGTTTCTGAAAGTATTTGTATGGAGTGTAGCCATGTATGGAAGTGAAACATGGATGATAAATAGTTTGGACAAGAAGAGAATAGAAGCTTTCGAAATATGGTGCTACAGAAGAATGCTGAAGATTAGATGGGTAGATCACATAACTAATGAGGAGGTATTGAATAGGATTGGGGAGAAGAGAAATTTGTGGCACAACTTGACTAGAAGAATGGATCGCTTGGTAGGACATATTCTGAGACATCAAGGGATCACCAATTTAGTATTGGAGGGCAGCGTGGAGGGTAAAAATCATAGAGGGAGACCAAGAGATGAATACACTAAACAGATTCAGAAGGATGTAGGTTGCAGTAGGTACTGGGAGATGAAGAAGCTTGCACAAGATAGAGTAGCATGGAGAGCTGCATCAAACCAGTCTCTGGACTGAAGACCACAACTACAACAAGTTAGGTGAATATACTTTTGAGTTTTGCCATTTGGGGTGTAGAATATATGAACTAGAGAGGATATAAAATGGATACTGGCAATACGAGGAAAAGCCTTTCTGAGAAAGAGAAATTTGTTAACATCAAATATTAATGTAGATGTTATAGTGACAGTATTGTGAAAAGGATAGAGTGCTGCTCACCATATAGGGGAGATACTGAGTTGCCGACAGGCACAAAGAAAAGACTGCTATACTGTTAAGCTTTTGGCTGAAAGGCTTTGTTCTAAAGTAGAAAACACACACACACACACACACACACACACACACACACACACACACACGCTTGCATGCACGCTCTCATGCCTCACACACATGACCACTATCACTGATCACTGGCTGCTGTGGCCAGAGTGCAAACTGCAACTGCACCTGATGGGTTAAGCAATACGTGGGTGGTGGGGGTAAGGAGGAGGCTGAGGAGGCGAGGGAAGGTTGGTGCCACATGTGGGAGCTTGCATAGATGTTTGCGAGTCTTTTTCTTAAGATGTTTATCTCAAGTGTAACCGTGAACTGAAGTGAATTTTAGATGGTAAATAGTTCAGGCAACAAGAGAAGCTTTTGAAATATAGTTCTGCAGACTACTATTGATAGAGTTGTACACTGAGCAGACCTCATGTACCCATGATCGCCATCCCTGGCAGCTTGGACTGGAATGCATTCTGGTCTGAGCTGTCAGAGATGGCAGTCATGTGTGCATGAGCTATGCTTGCTTGTGTGAATTGATGTGTGTGTGTGTGTTTTTTCCCTTTTCTGAAGAAGATTTTGCCCAAAAGCTAAATGTTTAATGTCTTTGTGCAGCTCATCGTGCCATCTTTACTGTGAGTTTGTCTTTTCAGTTATTGTTGCTATTCCAACCTGGAGTTTACATTGTTTAAGGAAGGTATTGGTTGATAGGGCACATTTATAAATTTATATATATTTTTATTAATAAGTTCAGAAAGACAATAAAATCCTGGTTGAAAGAAAAAGCTTTTTACACCATTGATGGATGTATGAATAGTAATGTAAGTTACCTATTAATGTAACTGTAAACAAACAGCTTCTGTCCCTATTATTCTAAAGAGTGTGTATATAGCAACTATGAGTAGAATCACTAACTTTACCCCCTGTGTTGCAAGTGCATTTGAGAAGTGTCTTTGTGTAGTATCTCCCAACATTTTTTAAAAATCATATTTCTGTGGCAACTTAACACTAACTGTGAAGAGCCTGCTTCCCCCCCCCCCCCCCTCTCTCTCTCACTGTCTCTTCCTCCCCCCTCCAACCCGTGCTGCATGTTTCTGCCCCCTTCCCTCTTTTCCTTTAATGGTAATGATGCCATCCCAAAAGTACTAAAAATGGTCAGACAAGAGGTTTGTAAGTGATCTGCTTTTTGCGTGTTCTGCACCTTGTTAGAATTATTCTAATAATCTGACATCAGATCAGCCTAGATTTTATTTTTTTATTCTCTCCCCCCCCCCCCCCCCCCCCCTTCCCCTTCCCTCAGGAAGAGCGGTGCAAGATGTTTCAAATGGAAGCTGTGTTTTATTCTGCAACATTAGCTAATATATCATTCAGAAGGATTTTAATTGGTAGTACAATTTCTTATCATTGGAAATTAGCAATTTTTCACTCTTTTTTTTTTAACATCTATCCTTATTGTCTGCAAGTTCAATAAATAATCATGATTTCTATTACAGGAATTGCTATATTCAGCGGCCAGCAGTGTTACCTCATGGGTCCATTGGGGCTATTTACGTACAGTTTTCAAAATTTTCTACGGAGCCGCCTCAGAGAAAGAAGACTAACTATATTTTTCCTGCAGCAGTGGCTATCTTTGGCACAACAATAACATGGGGTGTTTACAGCTACATCAGAGGTATTTTCCATTCCATGCATTTTTCAAATTACTTGTGATTTTTTTTTCTTGTACAGCGCTTAGTGTTAAATCTATTGTGGAAATAAAAACTCTGGGCTAATTTTTGTCAAGAGTTTTTATTTAAACATAATTAATACAGCACCTGTGCTACGCATCCAGGAATATTGCTGAAGTATGTGGCACCTTTACTAAATACTTTTTTATTTTATTTATTAATTTATTTATGTACGCAACCTCATCTGATTAGGGCCATCAGGCCCTATCTTAAATCGAATCAGGGTTTCATACAGTTGGCAGCTGAAGTGGAGGAGATGGCTCCAATGTTGAGGTCGGTCGTATCAGTACTGGTAGTAGTATTGGAAAAGCTGCACTGGAAAAGCTTCACCAGATTCGTCCACCAGTGATGGGTGACACCTCGTGTGTCATGGCAGGGACCCAGCTGCGTCAGGTGATCCATTGAGTGTCGCAGACTGGGGAAATTACGGTGACCCGCCTGAGGTTGTCCAGTCGTCCACACGCAGGTGCAACTGGTTTTAACGATGTACACAGAGGTCCTCCTCCCAACAGATGCCACAGAGATGGCAGCTGTGGTATTGACAGATGATGGCAGGAATCCATTTTGGGTGACGACCAAACCCGCATGCCCAGATAGCCACCCTGGGCCAGAAACGGGACAATGGCTGCACAGGTTGGTGTCCCTGGCCAGGCTGCAGGAGATGCAGGAGTGTGTGGGGTTGAAGCCCTTGGAGTTCGGTGGGGCTGTTTTTGCCCAACGGCGTGAACTGGTAGGAAGACAGAAATTGATCCAAAGCAGCTTCAGATGGGGAGCGAATCACGAACTTTTTCATTTGCGTTTTGAATCTCTCGGTCCTATTGTTGGACTGTGGGTGGAAGGGCGGAGCGAAAGTGTGGTGAATCCCGTGGGTATGCAGAAAGAGGCAAACTCCTGTGACACAAACTGAGGGTCATTATTAGAGACCAATGCTGCCGGAAGCCCTTCAATGGAAAAAAATTTCAACAGGGCTGCCACAGTGGCAGAGGCCGAAGTTAATGGGCAATGAACAACATACGGGAACGGACAGAATACTTCAGTTACTATTAGCCAGTATGCATTAAGGAAAAGGCTGGTGAAATCAATGTAGAGACAGTCTCAGGCCTGTGAAAGTTGTGGCCGTGGAGACAACATTTCCCACTGGGAGCTTGCTGCAAAGCACAATGAGAACATGCCACATCCAAATGACTGATGTTGCCATTCAAATCAGACCAAGAAATATGACGTTGGGCGAGTGACTTGGTGCATAACATCCCCCAGTGATGAGTGTGCAGCAATTGCAGTATCTCTGAACGGAGAGCTCAGGGAACCACTATGTGAGGAGCTGGACAGTCTGTATCAGGGAGTAGAACACTATCAGTGACAGAGAAACGATGCTGAAATACAGAGTAGTTATGGAGGTAGTCAGATGACCAAGATGGAGGCACCTCAGGCCAGCCATGTTGTACACATTGTATCAATTGCCATAAAATCGGATCGCTAGCACTAGCCTGTGTGACCTGAGCACTAGTGATTGGAAAACCATCAACAGTTTGTTGACTGCATTCATCAACATGAAAACAGAGTAACTCCTCCCAATCAAAAACTGAGTCTGGGCCAGCTGGAAGATGGGACAGTGCATCAGCATTCGCATGTTTAACTGTGGGGCAGAAGTGAATCTTGTAGTTGTACTGAGAGAGGAACAGCACCCAAAGTTGAAGGCAATGTGCTGCTTTATCTGGCAATGTCACTGAGGAGTTAAACAGAGGAAATAATGGTTTGTGATTCATGATGAGATGGAATTTTACACCATACAGGAGAACATGAAACTTCTTTAAGGCATAAACAATAGCGAGGGCTTCTTTCTCTATTTGTGAATATCTAGTCTGAGGCAAATCAAGCGTCTTCGACGCATATGTGATAGGTCACTTGGAGCCATAAGAGTATTTATGAGCTAACACTGCCCCCAACCCATGCAGGGATGCATCTGTTGCTAACACTAAATGTTGACCCAGTTGGTAGGTTATGAGGCAAGATGCAAATTGTAACATAGACTTCATTTTGGAAAATGCTGTGTCACACATCCACAGCTAGTGGAAAGGTGTCTCCTTATGCAACAAGGCATGTAACAGTTGTGTAACCGACACTGCCGCCCGGCAAAAACTGGTGATAATAAGCAAACTCACATAAAAAAAACCTGGAGTTCCTTAAGCGATGTTGGAAGTGGAAGAACCACAACAGCAGAGACATTCAGACGAAGGGATTTGATACCAGCACTAGAGACCTCGAACCTAAGATAAACAATAGAAGGCTGCAAGAAGTGGCACTTTTCCAAATTGAATTTTAACATGGTGATCTGTAACACTGAAAGCGCATAAGTAAGTTGTTGAAATGTTCAACAGTGGAGGAGCCAGAGACCACAATATCATCAAGGTTGTTGGCACAGACCTTGTAAGTTGTTCAAGAAACCTTTGAAAAATCGCTGGGGCACTTGCCACGCCATATGGTAACTGCAAGTATTGATACAAGCTAAAAGGTGTGTTGATGACCAAGAGCCATTGAGAGTCAGCATCAATGGGAAGCTGCAAATATTCATTGGCGTGGTCGATCTTGGAAAAACACTGACTACCAGTGAGCTTAGCAAAAAGTTCATTAGGGCGCGGCAGGGGATACATGTCAGTGATAGACTAAGCATTGACAGAAACTTTGAAATCACCACAAAGGCATACCTGTCCTGATGGCTTCTTGACTATGAGTAAGGTAGTAGCCCATTTGCTTGACATGATCACTGGACGAGCTCTGCATTGACTTGGTCATGGAGCACAATTGGCACTAGGCAAGCCCGAAAGAAACAGGGCCTGGCTGAAGGTTTCTTGGTGATGTGTGCTTTGAAATTAGTGGCACAACCCAAGCTCGCAGAAAACGGGGCAGAAAATTCAGAGCATAAGGAGTCAAGTTGTGTATAAGACACCTTATCAAAGATGAGATTAACTTCATTGAAATAGTAAACCTGAAAGGGTTAAAGGTATCCAAACAAATTTTCAGTGTGTGCATTTCTCACCACCAGAAACATCAGTGGACGAACCACAGATTTACATGTGACTGGAGCTGAGGAACTTCCTAATGCTGGAATGATTTATTTATTGTAGGGGACTATGTACGGGGTGATTATAATTGAAGTTAAACTTTCAAAATAATGTGGAAATAACATCACTGACCAGAATGATGTCAAATTGCATCGGAATATTATCGGAGAAGGGGTAAATGTATTGCAGAAGAAAAAAAATAGTGTGAAAATTGATCAGTAGATGGCGCTGTGTGTGTCAGAATACATAAATGAAAACACCTGTCATGCGCATGACCCATTGAAGTTGGTATAAACACGCCGGGTACATGGCTTTTCCTCCTTTCGCGACTGCGATGTTTGCCGAGACTGTCTCAATGTAGAATTGTGCTCTGCTTGTAAGCCTGCATTACAAGAATGATGACTGTGCACATGTCAGTCTGCAGAAGTTCTGCTTGAAAAATGGCGTTGGTCTGATGACTGCCTTGGGTCTGGAGAAAATGATTCAGAAATTCGAAAAGACAGGTTCTTTTGGTATGCAATCTGCTTGAGGGAGGAAATGAATTGATTCGACGTCAGTGGAAACAATGCCCACAGCAATGCAGGAGGGGACGAGTGGAGGTGTGCAAATGTGTGGTGCATGGAGAACTGCCCGAACATTGGACATACCCATGAGCACAGTGCATAAAATTCTATGAAATATCTTTCTTTGCTATCTCCTCAAAATTACCCATGTGCACGAGTTGCTCCCTGTTGACCTGCTAGCAAGAGAGACCTTTACTTTGGAAATTTCTTGCTCACATGGAAGTGGATTATGATTGGCCGTGGAAGATTTTGTGGACAGACGAAGCCCACTTCCATCTGACAGGATATGTCAACACACAGAATTGTCGAATATGGGCAATGGAAAATTCACACGCAAATCAACCAGTACCACTTCATCCTGAAAAGGTCACTGTGTGGCGTGGGTTTAGCGCATCATTTATCATAGGGCCATATTTTTTTCGAAGAGACAAGTGCTTTTGGTTCTGTTACCTGTACCATCACTGGTAAGTGCTATGAGTGTTTTTTGCGCAACCACGTCATTCCAGCTCTCTAACAGCATGGATATGTGGATGGGATCATTTTTAAGCTAGATGGCACACCTCCACACTTTGCAAATTCAGCTAAGCAACTGCTGAAGCACCGTTTCGGAAATGCTAGAATTATCAGCAGCTATTTCCCTACAGCCTGGTCATCGTGATCACCTGATCTTAATCCATGTGACCTCTGGCTGTGGGGCTATCTGAAAGTTGTTGTGTTGAGTGTTCTGATTGCAAATTGGGCTGTGTTGAACGCATGCATTGCACAATACATTCTGAATGTGACCTCGAAAACACTTCAATCAACTGTGGAGCATGCTGTTTCTCGATTTCAACTTGTTGCAGAAAACGGTGGACAGCACATTAATCATGTTTTGCACCAGTCACATGGAAATTAATAATCCGATTTGATTTTGATTCATGCTTTTTATTCAGTTTTTGGCCTCAGGACAGTTAAAAACTGATGTGATCGATGCTTTTTATGTGGTTTTTGGCCTTAGGACAATTAAAAACTGATTTTTCCCATCCAATATGATATGACCTTGTTGTGGTGGATGGGTTTACATAACTAACATTATCACATCTGTACACTCATGCACACTGAGTAGTACAGTTTGTTTAGTGTCAAACGTGCATCTTAGGAATTGTTGTATGATTCATTTGTCATCAACCACTATTAAATTATGATGCCTGCAGTGCCATTTATTGCTACATTTTGTAACAATTTATTTTTCTTCTGCTATGTTTTCCCCCCTTCTCTGATGATATTCTGATGTAACTGGACATCATTCTGACTAGTGGCGTTTTTTATACAGTGGTTTGAAAGTTTAACTTTAATTATAACCACCCTGTGCTTGACACTGGCGCCAAAGGAGGAGAACACTTTGATAAACCTTGACATCAATAAAAAGCTTATTGGATGCAATAGAGATTGCCAATACACAACTGATATCCATATCAGTGTCTGCAATAGGCTGTTGGAATTTTGTGTTACCAGGAGGGGCAATGTGGTTCATTTTGTTGCATTGATGCCAAACGGCCTGCCGCTTAGGACAATCTGGCCTACCCTGAATGACAAAACCCATCAGACAAGAGGGAAGTATGGAGCACTTGCGGTGTTGTTCATTACTGGGCTTGCTGTGCTGCTGTTGCTGCAGTGGACGTTGCTGCTGCAGTGAGGTGGGCTGGCTGCCGTGATGTTTTGTTCGCGTGCGGACAGCTGATACCTGTAAACCATCCAACAAACAGTAGGGTGGGGGACTGGGGGGGGGGGGGGAGTGGGTTGAACTTCTGTAACCTTACACCACAGTTCAATTTGAGTACCCACAGCCCTTGGTCAGAACATCGGAGCATTGGAGAGGGAGGAATTTTCACATTGATGGGTCTGCTAATGAACCTCTCGATTGGATGTTAACCAAATGATTGCATCATGAACCATTTGGCTGGCATACAACTTCTTACGTACATCAGTGACAAAGCGGAAACAACAGCTTAAACCATGAAGTTCAGCTTCCCAAGTCTTATAGAAATATTCCAGTTTCTTGCAACACTGGCAGAACTTGACTCAAGTTGCAATGAAGTGTGTCCGTTTACAGTAGTATTTCGAAAGAAGGTGCACATGTTATCAAAAGAGAGTGAAGTTGGATCCTGCTGGCGGGCCAGTTGGCAAAGGAGTTGATACATGTGAGGCTATAACCAAGACAAAAATAATGCATAGCATAATGTAACATTAGTCAGTCCAAATGCATGAAAATGCTGCTGCAACCGTTTTTTTGCAGGCTTCCCATCCTTTGACAGGATCATCGTAAGCCAGAAATTGTGTGGGAGAAATGACCAGGGTGACAACAGGTAAAATAAGAGGTGCAAGGGGCGATGCAGCAGGTGGCATAGATTGAAACGGACCTGAACTGGCCAAAGCAGAGGCAAGTGTTTGCAATACCTGGGTCTGATTGTGCTGCGCTGTGGTGAACGTGCAAGGGGTGATGCAGCAGGTGACATAGATTGAAACGGACCTGAACTGTCCAAAACAGAGGCAAGTGTTTGCAATACCTGGGTCTGATTGTGCTGCGCTGTGGTGAACGTGCCCTATTGTTGACTGAGATGCTGCAATGCCGCAGTAGGAAGCCCATATTGGTCAACCATCCAGTGTGAAAATTCATCAGTAGTACCATCAGAAATTGTAGATGCAATGGAAGACTAACCAGGGACTGAAAAACCACGTGGAGAACAATCCCACACTTGTCATCACTTGTGTAGTAACTTGGACACACAACACAACCAAGAATGTTAGTACAACTTTATTAGACTGTGGCTTGTGTACCAATCACCATAACATACACTGAATACAATAGGATAAGGCAAATTTATGCAAGCAATAATAACATGATAACTGATTGCAACCATAGTGTGGCAGGGTTTAAATAGGCACTCGCCTGTGCCAGTTTCTATCGGACGTTCACAGTATCTCTCTTTCGTGGCGCACTCTCGCGAATGACAACACACTGCTAATGCCTGTGGCTTTCAAGTGTGCATGCATTACTTCAGTTAGTGTTGCTTTAGTAGATATGTCATTAATGACTTCTGAAGCTGGAGATGTTACTTAGTTCTCTAATATAATGTGGGAGGTTATTCCTGAGTCAGGCTCCTTCTACTGAGAAGAACTTTGAGAAAGTAGCTGAACAATGGAGTGGGACAGAAAGGATTTTGAACTAATGACAACGGGTGTTTCCACCTCATTGTTCATGCAGGAGCATTAGGTCAAGGAGAGGTATGGGGGACACTGCACGTTGATAAGGCAGTAGAGAAGACAGAGGGTATGGAAACCTCTTTTCTTGTTTGCATGCAACCAGGATAGCTGTGCATATGATCATAAAATATAAAGAAATAGATGAATGCCACAAATATAACTAACACAGGAATTCATAATCCAGGAGCTTTCCTGAGAAAGGCCATGCAGGATAACATCGCTGTAATCAGTGATTGGAAGTATAAATGTTTGCAACTGTTTCTTTTTGAGATCAAGAGGGAAGAGCTTTTTATATTTTTGTAGGGCATGGAGAGGTGCTGATGCTTTCGTGCACATTGCAGTTATGTGCTCAATCCAATTTCGATTTTCATCTGTTATTACCCCTAGACTCTTTGCCAAAGAAGAAAAGTTGGTATTTGTCCCATACACGGTCAAAGATGGTGGAGATTACCAATTTTTCAGGCTTATGAGTCTGCTGTGACCAACCAGTACTGCTTGGGGTTTGGATGGGTTGAACTCTAACCCTATATCCTGTGCCAATTTCGATATTGCACAATTATACACCAATTTTATTATTATAATATACAAGGATTATTGCAATGACAAAAATTACGTTAAAAAAACACACATTAAAATAAACAAAACTTCCGGCTTATCGCCTCACTGAATTTTTTTTAAAGATTACATTGTGGTTAATACCAGCCACTGTTTCCGCTTCAGTTGATAGTACTGACAACACAGATAGTTTTTCATGGCGCATCTTGCTTCTTAAGTATGTCTTTATCAATTTTAACTTTGAGAAACTTCTCTTGGCAGAAGCTGTACTGACTGGAATTGTGAGCATTATTCTAATTGTTATGTAAAGATTTGGATATACTTCTTCCAAATTATTTTCTAATATGTACTGAATAAGTTGTTTTGCATCTTTGATTGAATCCTGTAGGCTGGATTTTAAAAGTTGGAGTTCCTCATAAAGTTCAAAAGGCTGCATGTTGTCATTTTCGCCTTCTCAAAGTATTGTACCTAAATCATCACAATGTTTGCAAAGGTTGTCCTTGGGTAATGATTTCAAATAATTCATATTGTAAATAAAACCAAAATGGTCATTGAGCATTTTGAATCGGCATTCAGTGTCGACTATCATAGCATCTATCATTGTGTTAAGAAAAGCTAACTCTGTACTGCATTTCAGCAGATTGTATAGGCTCATCAATTTGTTCATAACTGAACATTCGTTTTTTCTATGCTTTTTTTTTTTTTTTTTAACTGAGACTCAATTTTATAACTGCTTTTTTCTACAAACAATCAAGCTTCTGCAATGCTTGTTTCAAATCCTGTGTCATAGAATTCTTTAATCCAGTCACGAAATGAACATAAAGTATCAATAACGAGTTTCAAGTTTACTTGAGCCTATTGCCACAGTTTACTAATATTGTTGACATGTCGTAAAATCTCGTACCACAAGTGTGTTGCAAGTCAAAAGTTAACATTTCCTTCAGAATTGCTTCACAGTTTTACAGTTCCTATTCTACTTTCCCATCATGTTTCAGACAGAAGTTTCAATGTTAATTTCAGTGTAGTTTTTATAAGATACCAACACTTGCTTTATTTTGTAGATAGCACATTAACTTTATATTATTCAGGTACATGAATATGTCACTCACTTCACCAGAAGAAATAACTTCCATAATAAAATCTTTAAAAACAAAGCATTCTAGTGGTTGCGATGAAATATCAACAAAGTTAATTAAGGCATGTTCTTGTGAGTTTAGTACAATTCTAAATTACTTGTGTAACCAGTCAATTATAACTGGGACATTTCCTGACTGGCTAAAATATGCAGATGTTAAGCCTCTATTCAAGAAAGGGGATAAAGAGATACCATCAAACTACAGACCGATTTCACTTTTGCCAGCATTCTCAAAAATTTTAGAAAAAATAATGTACAGGCAGCTTCTCAACCATCTAACAACAAATAACATATTATCAAGAACACAGTTTGGATTTCTGAATGGTTCTGATATCGAGAAGGATATTTACACCTACAGTGAAAATGTACTTAATTCATTAAATAACAAGTTACAAGCAGCAGTATTTTCTGTGATTTGTCAAAGGCATTCGATTGTGTGAACCACAACATACTTTTAAATAAATTAGAATTCTATGGTGTCATGGGCAGTGCTGCAAAATGGTTCAAGTCATACCTCGCTAACAGGAAACAAAGTGTGTCAGTGCAAGGGACTAGTGAATTAAGTCATCATCAGAATGGGAAGAAATTACATGTGGTGTCCCACAAGGGTCCATCTTAGGGCCATTGCTTTTTCTTGTGTACATTAATGATCTCTCCTCAGTTACACTGCCGGAAGTAGAGTCCTCTTTGTTTGCAGATGACACAAGTATTGCAATAAATAGTATGTCGAGTGTAGTTCTAGAAAGATCTGCTAATGATATTTTCATGGATATTAATAAATGGTTTAAAGCCAACTCACTGGCATTAAACTTCGAAAAGACTCACTATATGCAATTCAGAACCTGTAAGAGGTTTCCACCCAACATATGTATAAAGTATGAAAAGAGCGAATAGAAGAGGTTGACAGTCTTAAATTCCTGGGATTACAACTTGATAATAAATTCAGTTGGGAGGAGCACACCACAGAACTGCAGAAACGCCTTAACAAATCTGTATTTGCAATTCGAGTGTTAGCAGACATAGGCGACATAAAAATTAAAAAGGTTGCATACTTTGCCTACTTTCATTCCATAATGTCATATGGTATAATATTTTGGGGTAACTCTTCAAGTCAAACAAAAGTTTTCAGAGTCCAAAAACGTGTAATACGTATTATTTGTGGAGTAAATTCACGGACATCCTGTAGAAACCTCTTCAAAGAACTGGGTATACTAACTACTGCCTCTCAGTATATTTACTCCTTAATGAAATTTGTCCTAAATAATATATCTCTTTTTCCAACAAACAGCTCAGTTCATACATACAATACCAGGAACAAAAATTATCTGCACAAGGACTTAAAAGCACTTTAGTTCAAAAAGGGGTCCACTACTCAGGAACACTTATCTTCAATAATTTGCCAGCAAACATAAAAAATTTAGTTACAAATAAAGATCAGTTTAAAAGGAGCCTGAAAGACTTACTAGTGGCCAACTCCTTCTACTCCATTGGCGAATTTTTTAATAGAAACAAATGATGTATTGTATATATTCATACTATTAGTATTGTTATTTCAGCTTTAAAAAAAAAAGAAAAAAAATTGAAATGTTCCACATCCTTGAGGATCCCCTCAGCACAGATCTATGGAACGAAAAACTAATCTAATCTAATGAAGCTGAAAAACATTTTAGCTGTTGTACAAGTGTTAGCGGCATCTAGTAAAAGCAAATTCCAACAGTGGCATCCACATGGCTTGATCAAAGCTCATGGATTAATATTGAGTATTCTTGTGCTAACACCTTTATTAATGCCAACCATATTGGCTCTGTTATCATATCCTTGTCCTCTACAGTTTTGAATGTCTAGACCATTTTTTTTCTAGTTCTCTTAAAACGGCATTTGTTAAATACTCTCCCATTATTTCTGTGATGGAAGTAAACACAAAGAAATGTTCCTCTCTTTCTTTGATTGAGGAATTACAAAATCCTAATATTATTGAGATTTGTTCCACATGGCTTGAATCCTTGGTACAATCGAGCATGAAGTCATAATATTTTGCTTGTTTGACTCTTTTTAGAATTTCGTTGATAACAGATTTGGACATTAATTCATTTTGTATGTTGTGGCTCAGATCATGCTGACAAAGTTGCTTTTCATTAATAGGTTGCAAGTGCTCTTTTAATGTTACATCATATTTGGATAACAATTTAGATAGGTCTATAAAATTTCCACTGTTCCCACTATCATTCAGGTTAAGGTATTCTCGATGTCCTCTAAACACCACAGACTGTGTGAAGCTAAGTATTTTATAATATCGATCAGTCTTTCAGACAAGTTATACAATACTTTTGTGATTCCCTAATTAGTATCTATTGTTTTTCTGTATTTGATTCCTTTACAGAATTCCATACATCTAATCATGCACTCCATGTATACTTGACTTTTTTCGTGCCTTTGCAATATCCTACTTGGATCTTTCCGGTCACAACATCCTTCTTTTACCATCTGTGTCTGCAAATGTGAAAAAAGTCGACATGGAAAGAAATAAACTTTATCTTAAGCTGACCATCTGCAATGTTGCTTTTCACCATTACTCAATTTTCTAGTAAAATGAAATTTAGTAAACTGTCTTTTATTTGCATCTTTGGGGTAACTTTCATCAGGTTTCTCTAGGTTTTGGTGGAGACCATTTTGATTTAAATCATGACACTGCACATCTGCATTGGAAATACCCACTTTCCCAGATCTAATTCTATAAATGACACTCTTACGTGAATAGTTTGCTCTTGATTATCACTTTTGAAGTCTTTATTCAGCTCACAATCTCAGATCACAGCAGTTTCAACCACCTCTGATGATGTATCAAAAAGGGTAACAGACGCTTGGATGAGAGTTTCATCAGAGGTCTCTTAAGAAATTTCATCATACTCGAACTCATAGCTTGGTTGGAAATAAACATCTCAGCTTTCCTTTTTCTTTTTGGTGCATCAGATTCCCGTTTTCTCTATGTCTGTGTGCTAAGTACGTTGTTGAGTGCAGTAGGGTACTTAAAAGTACACAGTGTCATAGTATAGAGGGAGCAGGCTGTGTGATTATTATACATGGCAGAATATTTTTTTTATTTTGTCATGTACGGTAGCAGTTAAATAAATACACCAAGAAATGTATTTGTATAATGATTTACCATCAATGGGCTCCTTTAGTACGTATGGCTGAAACTGGTTCAACCCCACCTTCAGAGATAAAAGACTTGTTCACTTGCACCAGTTCAGTAACTTGAAAAGAGAGTAAAGCGTCACTTGGTAGGATTGGTTTCAGAGAGCTGGCATTACTGGCCAAGACAGTGTCCCCACCTGTATTGTCTATTCCACAGTGCATTGTTGCATTTGCTCATTGTTGGATCGAAATGTCAGTTCGGAAAAACCGTGCATACCAAGTGGGCTGTGAATATGCTGTAAAGAAAAGTAAAGTATGTTCTAATCAACATACATCTTTCTTTAACATGGCAATCAGCTTTCTGTCTGTGTATATAATTTAATAATTTATTTTACAATTTTTTTTTAGTCTGTATCAATGACTTCAAAACAAAACAGTCTCCTTCGAGTTCCATGCGTTACTGCCATCTAGTGTGAATGCCCTGATTCATGACAGGTATATCCCGCTCAAATTGTGTAATGTAGTAAGCCTGCCAGAACCAGTCTGCAGTCCCAAACTTGTACACTTGGTGTGCTGCCGCTTAGGTGTACACCTTAGATGCATCTTGTAATGGGGCTTACCTGTCATAATGTTGCCAGATGACCCTAGATAAACACTATTTCATTTGTACGGAAATAGAGATGGACAAACAACTAAAGCATCAACAACTTTTTTGCGAGGCTCCCACTGGCATGAGGCCATCAATGGTCGCCGACGCCAAACTCCACCACCGTTGGTATTGAGGTTCTCAATAGCTGTCTTCTGTTTATTGATTTTGCTCGTAGCTACAACTGGAGGTCATCAGCATACATGTGGTATTTGCAGTAGGTCGAAATTGCTGACGCACCATTGACATACTGTGAAGTAGTATAACCCCTAATACTGAACCCTGGGGGATGCTTGATACTACCTGCCTCCAATGTGACTTCATGGTGCCTGAAATGACGCATTGCTGGCAAGACGACATGTATGACAGTGGGTGTTGAAACTATACAAAGAAGGGCAATGTATATGGACACAGGTTTGTTTGACTCACAGGGTAGTGTCTTGGAAAGACAGATTATCTGGAACTGGCAGACACTGGAAGACAAAATCACCAATTCCATTAAAGCATACTTACAGAGTTACAGTAACCAGTATTAAGGGAGGAATCTAGGAATATACTACAGCTTCCTATGTATTACTCCCATGTTGTTGTTGTTGTGGTCTTCAGTCCTGAGACTGGTTTGATGCAGCTCTCCATGCTACTCTATCCTGTGCAAGCTTCTTCATCTCCCAGTACCTACTGCAACCTACATCCTTCTGAATCTGCTTAGCGTATTCATCTCTTGGTCTCCCTCTACGATTTTTACCCTCCCTGCTGCCCTCCAATGCTAAATTTGTGATCCCTTGATGCCTCAAAACATGTCCTACCAACCGATCCCTTCTTCTAGTCAAGTTGTGCCACAAACTTCTCTTCTCCCCAATCCTATTCAATACCTCCTCATTAGTTACGTGATCTACCCACCTTATCTTCAGCATTCTTCTGTAGCACCATATTTCGACAGCTTCTATTCTCTTCTTGTCCAAACTAGTAATCGTCCAAGTTTCACTTCCATACATGGCTACACTCCATACAAATACTTTCAGACACGCCTTCCTGACACTTAAATCTATACTCGATGTTAACAAATTTCTCTTCTTCAGAAACGTTTTCCTTGCTATTGCCAGTCTACATTTTATATCCTCTCTACTTTGACCATCATCAGTTACTTTACTCCCTAAATAGCAAAACTCCTTTACTACTTTAAGTGTCTCATTTCCTAATCTAATTCCCTCAGCATCACCTGATTTAATTTGACTACATTCCATTACCCTCGTTTTGCTTTTGTTGATGTTCATCTTATATCCTCCTTTCAAGACACTGTCCATTCCGTTCAACTGCTCTTCCAAGTCCTTTGCTGTCTCTGACAGAATTACAATGTCATCGGCGAACCTCAGCGTTTTTACTTCTTCTCCATGAATTTTAATACCTACTCGGAATTTTTCTTTTGTTTCCTTTACTGCTTGCTCAATATACAGATTGAATAACATCGGGGAGAGGCTACAACCCTGTCTCACTCCTTTCCCAACCACTGCTTCCCTTTCATGCCCCTTGACTATTATAACTGCCATCTGATTTCTGTACAAATTGTAAATAGCCTTTCGCTCCCTGTATTTTATACCTGCCACCTTCAGAATTTGAAAGAGAGTATTCCAGTTAACATTGTCAAAAGCTTTCTCTAAGTCTATAAATGCTAGAAACGTAGGTTTGCCTTTTCATAATCTTTCTTCTAAGATAAGTTGTAAGGTTAGTATTGCCTCACGTGTTCCAACATTTCTACGGAATCCAAACTGATCTTCCCCAAGGTCCGCTTCTACCAGTTTTTCCATTCGTCTGTAAAGAATTCGCGTTAGTATTTTGCAGCTGTGACTTATTAAACTGATAGTTCGCTAATTTTCACGCCTGTCAACACCTGCTTTCTTTGGGATTGGAATTATTATATTCTTCTTGAAGTCTGAGGGTATTTCGCCTGTCTCATACATCTTGCTCACCAGATGGTAGAGTTTTGTCATGACTGGCTCTCCCAAGGTTGTCAGTAGTTCTAATGGAATGTTGTCTACTCCCGGGGCCTTGTTTCGACTCAGGTCTTTCAGTGCTCTGTCAAACTCTTCACGCAGTATCTTATCTCCCATTTCGTCTTCATCTACATCCTCTTCCATTTCCATAATATTGTTCTCAAGTACATCGCCCTTGTATAAACCCTCTATATACTCCTTCCACCTTTCTGCCTTCCCTTCTTTGCTTAGAACTGGGTTGCCATCTGAGCTCTTGATATTCATACAAGTGGTTCTCTTCTCTCCAAAGGTGTCTTTAATTTTCCTGTAGGCAGTATCTATCTTGCCCCTAGTGAGACAAGCCTCTACATCCTTACATTTGTCCTCTAGCCATCCCTGCTTAGCCATTTTGCACTTCCTGTCGATCTCATTTTTGAGACGTTTGTATTCCTTTTTGCCTGCTTCATTTACTGCATTTTTATATTTTCTCCTTTCATCAATTAAATTCAATATTTCTTCTGTTACCCAAGGATTTCTATTAGCCCTCGCCTTTTTACCTACTTGATCGTCTGCTGCCTTCACTACTTCATCTCTCAGAGCTACCCATTCTTCTTCTACTGTATTTCTTTCCCCCATTCCTGTCAATTGTTCCCTTATGCTCTCCGTGAAACTCTCTACAACCTCTGGTTCTTTCAGTTTATCCAGGTCCCATCTCCTTAGATTCCCACCTTTTTGCAGTTTCTTCAGTTTCAATCTGCAGTTCATAACCAATAGATTGTGGTCAGAATCCACATCTGCCCCTGGAAATGTCTTACAATTTAAAACCTGGTTCCTAAATCTCTGTCTTACCATTATATAATCTATCTGATACCTTTTAGTATCTCCAGGATTCTTCCAGGTACACAACCTTCTTTTATGATTCTTGAACCAAGTGTTAGCTATGATTAAGTTATGCTCTTTCATTTTTCCCCCCCAATCCATATTCACCTACTATGTTTCCTTCTCTCCCTTTTCCTACTGACGAATTCCAGTCACCCATGACTATTAAATTTTCGTCTCCCTTCACTACCTGTATAATTTCTTTTATCTCGTCATACATTTCATCTATTTCTTCATCATCTGCAGAGCTAGTTGGCATATAAACTTGTACTACTGTAGTAGGCATGGGCTTTGTGTCTATCTTGGTCACAATAATGCGTTCACTATGCTGTTTGTAGTAGCTTACCCGCACTCCTATTTTTTTTATTCATTATTAAACCTACTCCTTCATTACCCCTATTTGATTTTGTATTTATAACCCTGTAATCACCTGACCAAAAGTCTTGTTCCTCCTGCCACCGAACTTCACTAATTCCCACTATATCTAACTTTAACCTATCCATTTCCCTTTTTAAATTTTCTAACCTACCTGCCCGATTAAGGAATCTGACATTCCAGTCTCCGATCCGTAGAATGCCAGTTTTCTTTCTCCTGATAACGACGTCCTCTTGAGTAGTCCCCGCCCGGAGATCCGAATGGGGGACTATTTTACCTCCGGAATATTTTACCCAAGAGGACGCCATCATCATTTAATCATACAGTAAAGCTGCATGTCCTCGGGAAAAATTACGGCTGTAGTTTCCCCTTGCTTTCAGCCGTTCGCAGTACCAGCGCAGCAAGGCCGTTTTGGTTAATGTTACAAGGCCAGATCAGTCAATCATCCAGACTGTTGCCCCTGCAACTACTGAAAAGGCTGCTGCCCCTCTTCAGGAACCACATGTTTGTCTGGCCTCTCAACAGATACCCCTCCGTTGTGGTTGCACCTACGGTACGGCCATCTGTATCGCTGAGGCACGCAAGCCTCCCCACCAACGGCAAGGTTCATGGTTCATGGGGGGGATTACTCCCATAGGAATTGCAAAGACAGGATTAGTCTAATTACAGCTTGTACAGAGGTGGTTAAGTAACCATTATACCCACACTCCATATGCAAATAGAACGGGATGAAGCCTTGCAGGGTGATTACAAACAATTCATCAGGCTTTGGATGAATGTATTTCACAAAGTTTTACATACAAAATAGTGATTGATACTTTGTATGAGAAAGCATATTTTCAAGCTTCTTACACATCATTACAAGTGTTCTATGTGCTCTCCTTGTGTTACACAACACACATCTATGCGGTAGTCAAGCTCAGTCCGTACATGTTCGAGCATGTCCCTTTCAATGTTCACCAGCACAGCAGTGGTGTGATCCTGGAGTTTAGCCAATGTTGTTAGAAAAGGTGGTAAATACACATGGTCTTTCACATACCCCAAAAGAAAAAAACCGGGAGACCTTGGGGGCCATCTGAAGAGCGCCGAATCGTCGTGACCACATTGCCCGACCCACCCGTCTGGCAGTTCCTTGTTCAGATGCCAACACACTTTTCCATGCCCAAGAAATGGGGCTCCATCATGTTGGAATAAGAAGTGAGGGTTATCAGCTGTCTGCCTCAGAAACGACCAGTCTTTTAATGTACTTAAGTGTGTCATACCCATCACAGTTTTCCCTGGAGAAAAGTAGGGCCTGTAAACATTGCTCTATCACACAGCACTGAAGACATTCATCTTTGGAGAATCTCTTTTGATCTGCACTGTAACACTGGGATTTTCCATGATGATTCACATTACATGTGATATGGTTGCTGATGCAATCACTTCCACAGAATCTTCCACACAGTTGGCTGAGGCATGCCCAGTTCGCAACTTGCATGACGTGTATTTCTTTGGGCTTTGAAGGAACACATTTGGATGCTCTCCTCTGTTTCCTCTGCAACAGGTGGTCTCTCAGACAGAGGCAGCCTGTGAGCTTGAATCGTCAACACCATCACAGGATGCTTTGGTGGGTTGGTGGCTGTATGTTGTATTGTCTTCTTTGAAGCAATACACAGACTGAAGACACTGAAAGTGCACCAAGAATGATATAACAACAACAAAAATTGATGTTGTTACAGGCAAGAGTACTATAGTTTCAAGAAGACTGAGCAGATCTCCTAATAATACTCTTAGATCTCCTAATAATACTCTTATCAGTAATACCTTATCACTTTCAGTGTGAGATGGGAAGTACAGAGCCTGGAGAATAAAATTAAAGAGTAGAACTTGTCCTAGGTGCCTTTGCTGATGAATGTTATAACGCAAACATGTACTAAAAAAAAGTCTGAATACCCTACTGGAAATGACTTGTCATTGTCTTGAAATCTCAGACAACTATTGACTGCTTATGTGCCTTGATTTTACTTCTTATACTATGATAGATTCTTTAAACAGTTTCTTATTCTTCTTCATTGCCTTATAGTGTGGTAGTTCTGAAAAATACTGTCATTCAATTCAGCTGGCCCAGAAATTCTTAGGTTAATTATTTGATATGTTTCTGCTTCCTTGTTACCACAGGAAAGGTGTCTAACAATGATTCCAACAAAGTGGAAACATTCTCAAGAGATTCTCAAGTTTGGGTGCTGTCTGTATTAAGCAGAAAAAAAAGAATCTCATGTATGCAGGAGTACCGTAAATGCCATCACAGCTTTGGGCTGTGTTCTCTTGATAGAGGCAATCCAGATGGGATTAGATGAGATTAGATTAGATTCAGTTTTTGTCCCATAGTCCCTGTGTGAAGACTATTACTGAAAAGTTGCAAGTGTCGTACTGCTGTATAAGGAAGGAAAGTCAGGAAGTGACACTTTCATAATGTTTCAGAAGCTCAAAATTTGTAAGATATGCATGTAATGCACTTTCCAGCATTTTGCAAAAACTGGGGCTTTGAAAGATGGCCTTTGCCAAGATAATTCACATGGTGTGTACTTCAGAATTGGGTAAGTATGTTAATGATTTTGCCACTGGAAACTACATGGATGAATTTTTGTAAAGTAGATCCAATAAACGGACAACATAAATCACCATGAGCCAAAATCTGTTAACTCAATATTCTATCAGGGATTCAGAGCCCCCTGAGTCGACACAATGAGAAGTAATTCCCTGATCCCTCCAAGCACTCTGATATCTTTGCAAAACACCGAGGAGCATAAAACAACAAATTTTACACCTTCCGGATCCTCTAAGAGAACAGAAATTTCATTTACTTTATTTAGAAGCCAACACTAGTGAAAAATTGCCACTGCTTGGATATTTCATGAGAATAAATACTTTCGCCTATAAAAGCATCTGAGAGTTTGAAATAAAAGTCTCATTAACTTGTAGCTGGGTTTCACAGTCATGTGTAATCTGTCATTTATACAGTTTACACAACTAGTGATTTGATGTCATTCATGTAAAAGATAACGACGATGCTAAATACCTAACATGCAGAAATGATGACAACATGTACATGTGTCGAATATTTTTTAAGTTTCGACATGTACTAAAGCACAGTTTTGCAGTATCCCATTTGATAATGGTAAAGCTACCTAAATTACAATAGTTGGTTTTATAGATAAATAATTGTTCAGTCAAAGGTGACTATGGCATCATTTACAAGATTTTCTCACTGTTAATGGGTTGTGAGTAACTGAATCTCCTCTCCCTTCTTCCCTTTCTTTCCCCTCTCTCCTCCTCGATGAAGGAACATTTGTTCCGAAAGCTAGGAACATAAATTTTCGGTTCTGTTTTATGTGTATCTATTGGCTGTACTTAGCTGAGGTAAGTACTGGCCAGCCCCTCTATCTCTTTGTTAGTATTTGTTTCACATCTCATATGAGATTTTCCATTAATCATTTAGATCACCTATATGGTCCACATCCTTCATTGTTTTGTCCCTTTTGTTAGCTATCACTTACGTCTGTCATCTTAACACTTTCTCTTCTTCAGTGTCTTATATTTACATAAATAAATATTTTCGTCACCAACTGTGCTAGTTTCATCTTCCTCCTATTATCTTGTTCCGTTTATAGTCCTGTTCTCTTTTTTATTTATTGATTTATTTATTCAACATTCCATAGTTTTAACGTTCGTTATCCGCTGTTTTCCAGCCAACAATCACTGCCAACAATCTCTTCCACACCTACCAGCATCATCCATTTCCGTCGATTTCTTGTTGCTGCCGATATTTTTGTGCCATTGGCTATCTTTGTCTGCCACAAGAAAATTTTTTGGGACATTTCTGCGCCACCCGCGATCTTTTTTGCGGCACGCGCGATCTCTTTTACGGCACGCGCGATCTTTTTTGTGGCATGCGCGATCTTTTTTGTGGCATGCGCGATCTTTTTTTCGCCACTCGCTATCTCTGTTTTTAAGCAACGTGTGTTCTTTTCCCCTGATCTGGACATACTTGCTTGGTCTGGTCAACTTTTTCCGTATTTTTCTTATATAGTGGTCTTCCTTTGGTATTGAACGTTACCAACACAATTTCTTTCTTTCTCGTCCTTCCCTCCGCGTTTTATTCCTTCTTATGATTACTATTTCAACTTTAGTTATTTAATTTCCCTACCCACCAGTTACCCACTATGTACCCTAATCCTATACCACATTATTTACATTCATTCCGGAAACATGCATTCACCGTAGCCAAACTGCAATCCCACATACTTTTCCTCCGGTCCTGCTTAACCTTTGGAATTACCCCTAAAGGGCTTACATTAAAAGTTCCCATCTCCGGGTGCAATTCCTCGTTCCACCAGTCTCTCCTGGACTTCCTGAACCTTCAATCTTTAGCCCTTACCCAACTTGTCCTGAATCTCTACACTACTTCATGTAACCACCACTCCCAACAGCTCCTATCTCTCTTCAAAGTCCTCCACCTCTCAAACCCTTGCTTGGAGAACACACTCAGGAACATCATCCTAGAAGCCAGCTGCAAACTTGAGTTCCATGCCACACACCACCTGAAAAAACTATCCACAGTGCTAGTGCAACACCTAAGAAGTGGGGTCCCTCTCCCTATCTCTCACAAACACCAACCACAACAGAACCTTCCACAAACCCCCCTCATAGCCAACAAACCTAGCCTAGCCACCCTACTCAATCTCCCCATCCCAGCACATACCCCACACAGACCAAATCTCAACTATAACCACAGTCAAATGCCACATATCACCAGTCCCAATTCAGTCCTAAACCTCTCATCCAGATCCCTCTCTCCTCCAGAGACATCTGTTCTATCAAAAGGCTTAACCTTTAGCCCCACGCCTAAATTCAACCACACTGCCCTGGTTAAAGATCTCCTCTCATTCATCCGGAACCTCAACTGGAAATATCACTTCACTACCCAAACACAGCCCCCAAATACTAGACCCAGTGTTGAACCCTGTCTAGAACAGTTCCGACTGCCTTCTCAAAGGGATCCTCCTCCCCTCCCAAAAAACCATCCCTTGCAGACATTTCAGGAATTCCTCACATCCAGTGTTGCCTCCCAGTCCCTCTTGAAGAACATCCCGACAACCCCCAACATCACCCCAGCTGAATCCCGTGCCATTAAGGAGCTGAAAATAGACCGCTCTATTGTCATCCTCCCGGCGGATAAAGGCTCCACAACTGTCGTACTTGACCGTGTGGAGTATGTGGCAGAAGGACTGCGTCAAATCTCCGACACCTCAACCTACAAAGCTGTTACCCAGGATCCCATTCCCTCCATCCAGACTGAGCTGCAAAAAATCCTAAAAATCCAAGGTCCCTCACAAGGCCTCACAATGGCTTCCATAGACTTACTCACTCCACCTGAGCCACGTACCCCTACCTTCTACCTATTACCCAAAATCCACAAAGAGAACCATCCTGGCCGTCCCATTGTAGCAGGCTTCAAAGCCCCAACCGAACGTATCTCAGCTCTGGTAGACCAGCACCTCCAACCTATCACCCGCAGACTCCCATCCTACATCAAAGACACAAACCACTTCCTAGAACGCCTCAAATCCATTCCCACTCCTCTCCCACCTGAAACCTTTCTTGTCACCATAGATGCTACATCCCTTTACACAAACATCCCGCATACCCATGGTCTCTCTGCCCTTGAGCACTACCTCTCCCAACGCCCACCCGAAGATCTTCCAAAAACCTCGTTCCTTATCACACTTACCAACTTCATCCTCACCCATAATTACTTCACTTTTGAAGGCCAGACCTACAAACAAATCAGGGGAATGGCCATGGGAACCAGGATGGCTCCGTCCTATGCCAACCTCTTCATGGGCCGCATGGAGGAGGCTTTCCTGAAGACCCAACAGCTGCTTCCCCTGGCCTGGTATAGGTTTATAGATGACATCTTTGTGGTCTGGACTCATGGTGAAGAAACACTCCTTAATTTCCTCCATAACCTCAACTCCTTTTCGAATCTGAATTTCACCTGGTCCTTCTCCAAAACCCAAGCCACCTTCCTGGATGTTGACCTTCATCTTGTTGAAGCTCACATCCACACCTCTGTCCATATCAAACCCACAAACAAACAACAGTACCTTCACTTTGATAGCTGTCATCCTTTCCACATCAAATGCTCCCTTCCCTACAGCCTAGGTATTCGTGGCAAACGTATCTGCTCCAGTGTTGAAGCTCACATCCACACCTCTGTCCATATCAAACCCACAAACAAACAACAGGACCTTCACTTTGATAGCTGCCATCCTTTCCACATCAAACGCTCCCTTCCCTACAGCCTAGGTATTCGTGGCAAACGTATCTGCTCCAGTGACAAATCCCTCAACAATTACACCAATAACCTGACCAATGCTTTCCTCTCCCGCAACTATCCTGCAGACCTTGTCCACAAACAGATTTCCTGAGCAATACATTCCTCCTCATCCAACAACAATGTTCCTACCCCCAGACCACACAGAAGCATCCCCCTTGTCACCCAATATTATCCTGGCCTCAAAAACATGAACAAATTACTCCGCCAGGGATATGACTTTCTCAAGTCAACCCCTGAAATGAGATCATCCCTTGACAAAATTCTCCCCACACCACCCAGAGTTGCCTTTCGTCGCCCCCCTAACCTCCGTAACATCCTTGTTAAACCCTACAATATTCCCAGACTACCTTCTCCACCCAGCGGTTCCTACCCCTGTAACCGACCCCGCTGCAAAACCTGCCCCATGCATCCCCCCACAACCACCTACTCCAGCCCCGCTACTGGTAAAACATACACAATTCAAGGCAGGGCCACGTGTGAAACTACACATGTCATTTATCAACTGACATGCCTGCACTGCACGGCCTTTTACATCGGCATGACAACAACTAAACTGGCTGGGCGCATAAACGGACACAGACGAACTGTCCGCCTAGGAGATGCCCAATACCCAGTAGCGGATCATGCCCTCCAGCATAATTCTAGGGACCTAGGAACCTGCTACACCGTATGTGCCATTTGGCTTCTCCCACCCAACACCAGTCCCTCTGAACTGCGGAGATGGGAACTTGCACTCCAACACATCCTTTCATCCCGCCATCCCCCTGGACTGAACCTACGTTAAACAACCTCAATCCCATTTACTCTTCAGTCTTCTCCTCTTTCCCTTTCCTCTTTAGCCATTCACGCATCTTTTCATCCTACATAGTTGTGTTTATCTTTATACTATATACCTTTTTACTTCTGTATGCGTCCTCTTTGGTTTGAAGCTGGCACAGTACTTACAGTAGAATATCTTTGGCTTCCCTCTGACAACCATGCCTCCATCCTTGCTACCCTCCCTATTTTCCTTTCCCTGTTGCTTCATAACCTGGGTTGTGAGTAACTGAATCTCCTTTCCTTTCTTCCCCTTCTCTCCGCCTCGATGAAGGAACATTTGTTCCGAAAGCTAGGAACATAAATTTTCGGTTCTGTTTTATGTGTTTTATGTGTATCTATCGGCTGTACTGAGCTGAGGTAAGTACTGGCCAGCCCCTCTATCTTTTTGTTAGTATTTGTTTCACTGTTAATTGTTTCATTTAGGACATTTTGAGCCTGCACTATAAGACTGTTGAAGCCATTGAAGGGAAATAGGTTAGAAGTGTGGAGTTCTTTTGTTCCATAACCACTGCATTTGGAAGGGCATATAACGCTTTTTCTCCTGACCTGTTTAGGGGATGCCACAGTTAATGAACAACTCTCTACTAAAATTACTTCCATCTGCAACATGAATATTACCACAAAACTTCCAGCTTTTTGTTATTTCAAAGTCTGGTTATGAGATAGCCTCATTTACACAGGGTTGTGGGATCAAATCCTGGTTGTTTGGAATGTTGATAACAAATATCTTGGAGTGATGAAGCAATGAAAATTTTGCCTTGCAGTTTTGTACAACATCATAACCTTCATTGTAGGTGACATTGTTAATACCACATATTACGATCAATAATCATTTTTTACAGTTTCAGCATCACAGCATGTTAAGACTTGCCATCTTGGATATTTGGGAATCCAGCCGGATGTTCGCGTCGCTCTCGCACGATATTTCAACAGCGTGCCTCGCTGTCTTCTTCAGGTGCTACCTGAGACTGGTCCTTGGTTCGATTGAGTCCAGTATTTATGCCTGGGAGGAGCTGGGCATTCCCTAATCGGTCCGTGCTGAGTCGAGTGTTCCATCCGTGGTCCGCACCCGCCAGACTCGGCTTCAACAGACTCCTCCAGTCGCAGACGTTCCGACTGCCATCGGCACCCGTTTTGGCCATCCTCAACGGTTTAGGTTGTCATCTGAGGTGTGTCAGACCCAATCTGAGATGTTGGGTACGCTATCTCATGACTGTTACTGTGATTTCTGCTTCTGTTTCGTGCTGGGCGCTCCCTAATCGGTCTGCGCCGCGTCATGTGTTCCATCAGAGGTCCGCGCCCATTAGGCACGGCTACATTGTCCCTCTCTGGTCGCCAGTGTGCCCTCCGCCGTCCGCACCTGGCCTGGCTGTCTTCTGAAGTCGAGTTCATGATCTGGGATGTGTCAGATCTGGTCTCTAATGTCTGACACCTTGGCTCACGGCTGTTCTCTCGGTCTCCACTTCTATTTCTTGTAGAATCCCGGAGTGTCCTGCATTGAGTTTTCACAAGCTCAAGTGCTGGATTCTACAAGAAATAGAAGTGGAGACCGAGAGAACAGCTGTGAGTCAAGGTGTTGGACATTAGAGACCAGATCTGACACACCCCAGATCATGAACTCGACTTTAGAAGACGGCCAGGCCGGGCGCGGATGGCGGAGGGAACACCGGCGACCAGAGAGGGACAATGTAGCCGCGTCTGGCGGGCGCGGACCTCAGATGGAACACACGATGCGGTGCAGACTGATTAGGGAGCGCCCAGCACAAAACAGAAGCGGAAATCACAGTAACAGTCATGAGATAGAGTACCCAGCATCTGAGATCGGGTCTGACACACCTCAGATGACAACCACAACCGTTGAGGATGGCCAAAACGGGCACCGACGGCAGTCGGAACGTCCGCGACTGGAGGGGTCCGTTGAAGCCGAGTCTGGCGGGTGCGGACCACAGATGGAACACTCGACTCGGTGCGGACCGATTAGGGAACACTTAGCTCCTCCCAGGCATAAATACTGGACTCGATCGAGCCAAGGACCAGTCTCAGGTAGCACATGAAGAAGACAGCAAGGCACGCTGTTGAAATATCGCGCGAGAACGACACGAACATTCGGCTGGATTCCCGAATATCCAAGATGTCAACAGATCGCCGGGAAAGCATGAAGAATTACATGTTAAGACTTCTTGAATTTTAGCACCAGGTTTCTTGATGACACAAATCTTGGCACTGTTAAAATTCTTTTTACAATTTCGGCTATACCTCTGCCATGACTGTCTCAAAATATGTGTACATGTTTTGTGGCATTTATTTTCACAACATAATCCTTATTGTTTCCAGAACTTTCGCATATAGTTGTTGGAATTTTAGGCTATTTTCAATAACTGTAACTTTTGACTCTGGGATGCTAAACATGGTTATTTTAATACTTGAATTAAGCCTCGGTTCTGAGCTACTTGCTGTGACACTGTTGCGAAGAAATTTGTTCACATTTAGAAACATTGTTTTATGTATTTTAGGTGTTATTTTTGCACCTGTTGCTTTGTGGTGTTTACTTTCTTCAATTCTGATGCATTGACTGTGTCTTGTGGCGTTTCATGCATGTTTTGCTTTGACCTTAGATGCATATTTTTTATGTCAGGCTATCATTTCCTCTTCTTAGACTGTTGACTATTGTTGTTGTTGTAGTTGTTGTCGTCTTCAGTCTGAAGATTGGTCTGATTTAGCTCTCCATGCCAGTCTATCTTGTGCTACCTTCTTTATCTCTGCAGAACTACCGCAATCTATGTCTGTTTGAAGCTGCTTACTGTATTCAAGCCTGGTCTCCCTCTACAGTTTTTACTATCTACATTTCCTTCTATTACCAAATTGACAATCTCTCCTTGCCTCAGGATTGGCCCTATCAACTACCTCTTCTTGAAGTCAACTTTTGCCATAATTTTTTCCCCCTAATTCACTACAGAACTTCTTCATTAGTTATTTGACATTCCCATCCAGTCTTCATCACTCTTCTAGAGCATCACATCTCAAAAGCTTTATTCTTTCCTTGTCTTACTTCCTTACTATACACATTTTATTTCCATACAGTACTCCAGATAAACATCTTGAGAAATTTTTTCTGAACACTTATTAGAGGTTAATGAATTAAAATACTAAACTCCACCTCAACAGGCCATGAAGGCCCAATGGTACTGACTGGCCACCATATCATCCTCAGCTCACAGGCATCACTGGATGCAGATATGGAGGGGCAAGTGGTCAGCACACCGCTCTCCCAGCTATATGTCAGTTTACGAGACCAGAACTGCTTCTTCTTAATCAAGTAGCTACTCAGTTTGCCTCACAAGGGCTGAGTACACGCTGCTTGCCACCGGCACTTGGCAGACCAGACATTCACCCATCCAAGTGCTAGCCCAGCCCAACAGCACATAACATCCGTGATCTGACAGGAACCAGTGTTACTACTGTGGCAAGACAATTGGCTTTAATGAATTCCTCTTTTCCAGAAATGCTTTTCTTGCTATTGCCAGTATGCATTTTGTATCCTTTTTATTTCAACTGTCATCAGTTGTTTTCTAATCTAAATCCCTCAGCATGAGCTGATTTAATTAGACTGCATTCCTTTGCCTTAGTGCTACTTTTGTTCATGTTCATCATGTAATCTCTTTTCAAGACACTATCCATTCCATTCAAACACTCTTCAAAGTTTTGTCCTATCTCTACAGAATTCTCTACAGAATTACAATGTCACCAGAAAACCTCAAAGTTTTCTTTCTCCTTCTTCTTTCGTTTCACCCTCTTTGGGGTGCGCTGGATCAATCATTTCTTTGTGCGTTGTTCTTTTCTTAGGGCCCAGTATTTCTTCATTCTTTCTGATCTTCTTCTCCTCTCTTCTTCCGAGATGAAGGGTTTGGACTTTTGTGTGGATTTGTCTTGGAACCTTATGTTTTCAAAGTTATAATTTATCCTCCCAGAGCTTTAATTTCCTTTCCAAATTTCTCCTTGGTTTCCTGTGCTCACTGCATAGATTGAGTAACATTGGGAATAGCCTACAACCCTGTCTCTCTTCCTTCTAATCTAATCTTTCCTTTGATTCATATAACCAGTGGCAGCTAGTTATCATGTGCTAATGTGCTACAGCAAACTGTAAATATCACACTAAAATTATGCTCTTTCTCTTTTAATACAAGCCAGAAATTGCATAAAATTCTGCCATTTCTCTTTGAAGGTGAACTGAAAATCACACTAAAATTATGCAATTTCTCTTCAAGTGCATGCGAATATCACACTAAAATATGCTCTTTCTCTTTGAATGCAAGCCGGAAATTGCATAAAATTATGCCATTTCTCTTTGAATGTGAACTGAAAATCACACTAAAATTATGCTGTCTCTCTTCGAATGCATGCTGGCGTGTAGATAAAATGGACAAAAACATGTTTTTGTAACAGTCTGGCCACAATAACTAGATCTCAGTGTTGAGTGCTGAAATGATGGTCAGCTGGGCTACGATCAACTGGGAGTAGGGATGCAGCAGTGTGTTTCCAACTGGGCATGCTTTGATCTGGTATCATCTCTTCCAGCACTATGAGTGCTATGTTGTTCACAGCACCAGGTCAGTATTTTTCTTTGAAGGTGCACATAAAGTATTGTGCAAATGTAGAGTATGAGAGATTTCTGAGGAGCAGTTGACGGACTATGGCTGAGTGTTCATGTGCACTGACTGGCAGTTTGCTAGCTTGGCTTTGATTCCCACAGCTACCATAACTTTTTTAAAATTGTATTTTACTCTTCACGCTATTAATTGATTAATTATAAAATTTAAATATATTTAAACAGTTCCATTTGCATATGAAAAATTAATATATCCAGTTTAGTTGTGATTACTACCCTTGTAAGTCAAAAGGCTATTGATGGTGATTAAAAAGTGAGTATACAAGGGCATTTAGTGAGAGAGTGTACTCTGTAGATGACCTACTAAAGGGGCTCTTTTCCAGTAGATCTCTGAGGGAAAAAGTGAGACTGCAAGATTTAGGTAGATCTACTCCAAATTCAAATCTAACAACAGGAGAATGTGGGACGAGGCTCACCAATTTGGCTCAAATTATGTGAGTAGAAGCAGTTAGATGTCCCTTTCAGGTTCCTGGAATATTTTGTGTGAGTGGGTCCTAGGAAAAGGTAAAATGTTGTCTATGGATTTACATGTAAAGTATGAGAGGTTTTTGTGCAGCAGTTTATGTATTAGCTCTGTAGTGCAGTGGTCAAGTACACTGACTGGCAATCCGTCAGCTTGGGTTTGATTTCCTGTGCTACGATGACTTTTTTTTTTTCCTTGCACTGTTAAACGTTTAATTTTAAAATTTAAATATGTGTAAACAGTTTTATTTATATACATTAAATTAATATATTCAATGTAGGTACGACTACTACCTATGTAACTCAGTAGACTATAGGCCTCTACATTGTACCACATTGGTAAAATTTTGCACAAGCCATCAGTGCCTATAACTGTAGTCACGTTGCTATACAAATTGTGAGTAACCTTTCGCTCTGTGTATTTTATCCCTGCTACATTCAGAATTTCAAAGAGTGTGTTCCAGTCAACTTTGTCAGCAGCTTTCTCTTAATCTGCAAATGCTATGAACATAGGTTTGCCTTTCTTCAATCGATCTTCTAGGATAAATTGTTGGGTGAGTATTGGTTTGCATGTGCGTACATTTCTCGGAATTCTGTAAACTTGACATACCTTCACTAAACTTTGAGAATTCACTTTTTCTCTTCTCACATTACCTTTTTGACTGCATAACAGTAATTCATTATAGCAGTAAGATCATGTACACTTATACTGACTGCCATTTTGAAGATTACAAAAATGTTTGTTTCTGCTTAAAAAACCAAGCTGACAATTAAGACTGTGGTGTGCGTACTGTAAGACCTTCGGTACACACACCATCAGATTATTTGACTTGTCACTCTAACGAAGTAGGCGAGTGTCAGCAATATGTCTCGTGGTCTTATCGTGGCGTGTTTATCTTCTGCCGTTAGGTCAGACGATAGAAATGCCACTTGCACGCTTAGAGTAGCAGATTGACGGTGACCAACTTTAAACAGAACTTGATTAATTTTCACTCACATTTATTAAAAGAATAAAAATCATAGACGTTACGTAACTTGATTCTGGATGCTGTTTACAATTGACAATCTGAAGTTCCTTTGGTCTTGGTACGTTAATCTTATTCTCACATATCTCTGATACTTCACAAAGTGTCTATACATTTCTCTTCATGGCTATGTACAGGAATATGATAATCTTATTAGGCGCAGACTGAAACTTGACTATAGACTGATACAGACAAATGCAGACTGGTATAGACTAATGCAGACTAACTGATCAGAGGTCTGTCCACTCGTTATAATACCTCGCACATTCAGGTATCACTGCGCGAGTGTGATCCGCGAGGAGAAAAGGTTCTATGTTAGCAGCAATCTCATTGGTTGCGTTACATATTAATACGCGGATTGGCGGAAGCAGAATTTGGTCCGTCTCTATGACAACGCCATCTCGTAGTGCGCAGACGGACGAGTGCTGCGCCTGCGCTGTTGTGCTTAGCGGGCCGCGCTCTAGTGGGAAAGTTGTGTACGCGCTGACTACGCAGAACTGTGTACACAACAAAGACCAAGGGACATTTTACTTTGAGATGTTAATGTGTCTCAGTACATGCACTACTGGTGCTCATACTGATTAATATCCCTTACTTCATAATTTTTAGTACTTGAACTATTCTGTCCTATACTAGTATTCCCTTACTTAAGAACACAAAGTCTACTAAACTTACAAGGTCAGTGCAGGTTTTTTCCTTCTTTAAAGCTGCCATGATCATTAATTAATCTACTCATTAATTAAATCATTTCATTTAAAAATTCTACATTGCTGTAATTACCAATTTCAGTTTATATGACCATCTTCAGCTGTAAAAATGGAATATGTGTCGTGTGTAGCAAAGAAATACTCGGCCTTTCATTAAACTCATTAATTGTCTGTATGCTGCATTGTGACAGAAAATGTGAAAAATTATTTAGATCCTAATGTTTTTTTATTTCAGGTCACCAGAAATTCCAAGAGACAGTTCATGCAGCATCACAGCAGTTACCAGGCGAATACAAGTCAGGCTTGCCTGAATATTCACTTGATGAAGTTGCTAAACATAATGATAAGAGCTCAGGTGTTTGGGTTACATTTGGCCATGGTGTCTATGACATAACACCATTTATTGAGCAGCACCCGGGTGGTGATAAGATTCTTATGGCTGCTGGAGGATCATTGGAGCCTTTTTGGGCACTATATGCTGTCCACAAGCAACAAAATGTTCTAGAACTGTTGGAGGGCTACAGGATAGGTAGGTCAGTGTGCTCTTTTTTCATAAACTAATATATTACTTATTTATGTTGATTATAATGCATTTTAGTAGTCTTGTCATTAGAGTCATACAAAATGTCTAAATGATAAATATGTGATTATGAAATAATGTTTTAGTGAAAAATTGATTTTCATGTTTTTTCAGTGCATTTCCAGATAACTACAGATTTTTTCATGGAAAACTGTTGAAGTACTTGCTTCATATAGGATGCAAACTATAATGCATGGCTTTAGGAACGTTATTGTCAGTGAATACCCAAAGTCATTGCTGTATGCATCACACATTAAATACCTTTGTTACGAATGTTCTAAAATTAAGTGTATTTCCTGCAGAAAAGACAAGCCCCAACGTTATGCTTTCAGTTGGCTGTGGGTGGTGTGCCACAGTTGGGTCTAGGCATCCTGTAAAGGCAGACAGGGAGCAACAATTACTAAGGGTGCTATACTGATTCCTCTAAGAAACAAGTTTGCAGTGCTGTCTCTTATTGAAACTGAAACTGGGCCAGTGGGACTCACTTCACCTATTTTGGGGAAACTTGCTTTGTCTTCTGTCAAGGGGAGGCAAAAGCCAAAGGGTAGGGCCTGTTAATTGTCGGCAGGTGAAACCTACAGTAAATAATGGTATCCCTGAGGAAAATGCAGCAAGGGATAGAAAGGAATACCAGGTACACTCACTGAGTAAGCCTGGAGGAGTCATACAGCATGTTGAAGAGGCTGGCAGCCTTTGAGGGAACAGGGTGCAACCAGCTACAAATTGTGGTGCGAGTTGGAACAAATGATGCCTGTTTTCTGAACTCCAAGGTCATACTGGATCATTCAGGCAAATACCAGAGAGGGTTAAGAAGACCAGCCTCCGTGAGCAACATGGAGTTTTTATGAAGCTCACAATCTGCAGCATTGTCCCCAGAATTGATCTTGACCCTCTGGTTCTTAATCGATAGGAATCTTGAAGCAGAGCCTCCAAGGGTTCTGTGACAAGCTAGGCTGTGACTTCTTAGACTTGCGCCATAGTGGTGAGAGTTGTAGGGTCCCTCAACAATCAGTTGAGATAATTATAGAATTCCTGTGGAACATGTGTGTGCACTACACATCAGAGGCAGCTACCCAAGTAGCAGACTGTGTGTGGTGTGCACACAAGGGTTTTTTTGGCAACTGTCCATCCAGTTCAAATTACAATAGCTGTGGAAAACACAGAATTATCAGTATAAGATCCAAGGAAATGCCTACCGTAGGTGAGAGAGAGAAAAAAGTAAACACTGGAGGGAGTTCACATAATATTAGGTACAGAAAGCTGGTTGAAACGTGAAGCTGACAGTAGTGAGAACTTTGGGAAAAATTTAAGCATACACCAAAAGGATATGGAAACGGGAAATGGAGGTGGTGTACTTGTAGCAGTAGACAAGAAACTCAAATTCACTGAGATAGAAGTTGAAGCACATGTGAGACTGTTTGAGCAAGACTCAGTGTCAAGGGTGGTCCTTCTATCAACCACAGATTCTCCTCCTGATGTAACCAAAAACTTTAGGGAAAACCTAAGTTCTCTTGTACATAAGTCCCCTAATGATAGTGTAAGTGTTGGAGGAGACTTCAATCATCCAACAATCAGATGAGATAATTATAGGTTTGTTAGTGATGGGTGTGGCAACACATCCCTTGGACCATTACTACATGCCTTCTCTGAAAACTAGCTAGAACAGAAAGTTCAGAACCCCACTCATGTTGGAAATATATTAGGTCTAATGGCAACAAACAGACCTGACCTTTTTGAGAAAGTCCATATCAAAACTGGTATCAGTGACTATGAGGCCGTTATAGCAACAATGAATACCAAAATACAAAGGACAGCTAAAACAAGTAGAAAGATTTATATGTTCAGCAAACTAGACAGAGAAACAATTGTCATACCTCAGTGAGGTGCTCGAAACTCAGCCCAGGACAGGAGCATGCAGGGTAACCATGACTCAAGTTTAAAAGAACAGTTGATCATGCACTGGATAGATGTATACCCAGTAGGATGGTTCATAATGGGACAGACCCTCCATGGTATACAGTCACTAATAAAGAAACATGTAAAAAGAAAGAAAGAAAGAAAGAAAGAAAGAAAGAAAAAACGAACAGAGACTACTGCATAATACGTATAAAACAAAGTGTAGGGCTATAGATGGAGAGATGCTAAATGAAATACCTGTGGCAGTCAAGAGAGCAATGTGTGAACCCTTCAGTGATGACCGTAGCAGAATAGTGCCAAATTATCTTTCACAAAACGCAAAGAAATACTGGTCATATGCAAATGCTGTTAATGGCACCAGAGTTAGTATCCAGCAATCACTCATGGATGAGACTGGAATTGAAGCTGAGTGCAGCAAAGCAAAAGCTGAGATGCTTAGCTCTGTTTTCAAATGTCATTTTGCAAAGGAAGACCCAGGGGTATTGCCCCAACTTAATTATAATACCACTGAAAAGACGAGTGAAATAGATATTAGTGTCAGGGCATCGAGAAACAGCTCAAATCATTAAAATTAAACGAAGCCCCAGGGCCTGATGGAGTTCCTGATTCGATACCCAATTCATAGCTGATTTAGCCCCTCTATTAACTATTATCTGTCATAGATCACTCAAAAAAAAAAAAAAAAACTGTGCCCAGTAGTTGGAAGAAAGCGCAGGTCACTCCTGTGTACAAGAAGGGTATCGGAAGTGATATGCAAAGCAATCATCCAATATCCTTGACATCCATTTGTTGTAGAATCTTAGAATGTGTTGTGCGCTCCAACATAACGAAGAATCTCGAACAGAACTACCTCTTCCTTGCTGACCAGCACAGATTTTGAAAACATAAATCCCAACTCGTTCTTTTCACTCATGACATCCTAAAAGCCATATATCAAGGCAGTCAGATAGATGCGTTATTTCTCGATTTATGAAAAGCATTTGACTTAGTAGTACACCTATGCTTATTATAATAAGTACGATTAGGTGGGGTATCAGATGAAATATGTGATTGGATTGAGGATTTCTTCACAGGGAGGACACAGAATGTTATCTTGGATGGAAAGTTGTTGACAGCTGTAGAAGTAACTTTGGGTGTACCCTAGGGGAGCATGTTGGATTTGTTGCCGTTGATGATGTTTATTAAAGATCTTGTGGACAATATTAATAGTAACCTCAGTATTTTTGCAGATGATGCAGTTATTTACAATGAAATATACAGGGTGTTTTAAAAAGAATATTCATATTACAAAGTATTATTTTGTCCAAACTATCGATCACAGTGTCTCGGCTCGGCTATTGGAGAAACGAATACATAGTCTAGCTTCTATTAATAATGACTAGATATCAGTTGTCTTCTGTTTTGCTTAGTAACTGTCATATGTTTAAAGTGGCTACTCCACAGCAGAAATCATTTTGTGTTATCGAGTTTGCGAAGTGCAATTCTGTGATTACAATGCAAAAACATTTCAGATTGAGGTACCAAATTGATCCTCCGAATGGGTGGAACATTCACAGATGGTATTGACAGTTTCTACGTACAGGATGTGTATGTAAAGGAAAGAGTCCTGGCTGCCCTCGTGATCCCGAAGAAAATGTTGCGCGAATTCAAACTGCTTTCTAACTTAGTCCTTCTTGTGCCAGTCGGGAGTTACAACTGCCTACAACAACAATTTGGCATGTTTTAAGACATTGGTTGGCTATGAAGCTGTTACAAGCTCTGTGTCCTGATGAAAATGCAAACATGCGACATTTGCAACGAGATTCTTGATGCTATTAACAGTGAATACACTTTCGCACAATGCATCATGTTCAGTAAGAAAGTAACTTTCCATGTTAGTGGTCAGGTAAACAAACACAATGTTCAAATTTGGGGCCTACAGAACCCACATGCAGCCATTGAACATGTACGAGATTTGCCCAAAGTCAATGTGTTTTGTGTGATATCCCGAAAATGTGTTTACGACCCATTCTTCTTTGATGGAAACACAGTTAACGGTCAGCAGTATCTCGCTATGTTACAAAACTGGTTGCTACTGAGGCTGCACAAAGACAACTTCATTTTTCAAGATGGGGCACCTGCTCACTGGAGTCGCCAAGTGAGTGAATATGTGCATGAAGCTCCACCGAACCATTGGATTGGTCGTCAAGGAGCTGGTGACTTAGCATGTCTCAGCTGGGCTCCAAGGTCACCAGATTTGACACCCTCTGACTTCTTCCTGTGGGGTTTCGTTAAAGAAAATGTTTATGCACCACCACTCCCACAGAACCTGGAAGAGTTCAAGAACTGGATCCATACTGCCATAACATCAGTGACAAAGGACATGCTTGCCCGAGTATAGGCGGAATTTGAGTATTGATGTGACAGTGTCGCTGATGGAGGACATATTGAACATCTGTAATCTGAACTTGAGAGGTTCGTAAATGTGTGTGTAAGGTTTCATATTCGTATGTCTTAAAGTTTAATGAATATATGCATTTGAAATACATATATTCTTTTTGAAACACCCTGTAGTCTGAAGGAAGCTTAACAAATACTGAGTCAGACCTTGATAATTAAAAAAAGCACAGTCTTCTGTTGTTGCTGTCATCTTCAGGCTGAAGAATGATTTGATGCAGATCTCCATCCTACCTCCCCCTATGAACCATGGACCTTGCCGTTGGTGGGGAGGCTTGCATGCCTCAGCAATACAGATAGCCGTACCGTAGGTGCAACCACAACGGAGTGGTATCTGTTGAGAGACCAGACAAACGTGTGGTTCCTGAAGAGGGGCAGCATCCTTTTCAGTAGTTGCAGGGGCAACAGTCTGGATGATTGACTGATCTGGGCTTGTAACACTAACCAAAACAGCCTTGCTGTGCTGGTACTGTGAACAGCTGAAAGCAAGGGGAAACTGCAGCCATAATTTTTCCCAAGGGCATGCAGCTTTACTCTATGGTTAAATGATGATGGCGTCCTCTTCAGTATAATATTCCGGAGGTAAAATAGTCCCCCATTCGGCTCTCCGGGCAGGGACTATTCAGGAGGACGTTGTTATCAGGAGAAAGAAAACTGGCGTTCTACGTATTGGAGCATGGAATGTCAGATCCCTTAATTGGGCAGGTAGGTTAGAAAATTTAAAAAGGGAAATGGATAGGTTAAAGTTAGATTTAGTGGGAATTAGTGAAGTTCGGTGGCAGGAAGAACAAGACTTCTGGTCAGGTGAATACAGGGTTATAAATACAAAATCAAATAGGGGTAAAGCAGGAGTAGGTTCAATAATGGATAGGAGAATAGGAATGTAGGTAAGCTACTACAAACAGCATAGTGAACGCATTATTGTGACCAAGATAGATATGAAGCCCACACCTACCACATTAGTACAAGTTTATATGCCAACTAGCTCCGCACATGACAAAGAGATTGATGAAATGTATGATGAGATAAAAGAAATTATTCAGATAGTGAAGGGAGACGAAAATTTAATAGTCATGGGGGACTGAAATTTGATTGTAGGAAAAGGGAGAGAAGGAAAAGAAGTAGGTGAATATGGAATGGGGTAAGGAATGAAAAACGAAGCCTCCTGGTAGAATTTTGCACAGAGGATAACTCAGTCATAGCTAACACTTGGTGCAAGAATCATGAAACAAAGTTGTATACGTGGAAGAAGCCTGGAGATACTGGAAGGTGTCAGGTAGATTATATAATGGTAAGACAGAGATTCAGCAACCAGGTTTTAAATTGTAAGACATTTCCAGGGGCAGATGTGGACTCTGACCACAATCTATTGGTTATGAACTGTAGATTAGAACTGAAGAAACTGCAGAAAGGTGGGAATTTGAGGAGATGGGACCTGGATAAACTGAAAGAACCAGAGGTTGTACAGAGTTTCAGGGAGACCATTAGGGAACAATTGACAAGAATTGGGGAAAGAAATACAGTAGAAGAAGAATGGGTAGCTTTGGGAGATGAAATAGTGAAGGTAGCAGAGGATCAAGTAGGTAAAAAGATGAGGGCTAATAGAAATCCTTGGGTAACTGAAGAGATATTGAATTTAATTGATGAAAGGTGAAAATATAAAAATGCAGTAAATGAAGCAGGTAAAAAGGAATACAAACGTCTCAAAAATCAGGTCGACAGGAAGTGCAAAATGGCTAAGCAGGGATGGCTAGAGGACAAATGTAAGGATGTAGAGGCACATATCACTAGGGGTAAGATAGATGCTGTCCACAGGAAAATTAAAGAGACCTTTGGAGAAAAGAGAGCCACTTGTATGAATATCAAGAGCTCAGATGGAAACCCAGTTCTCAGCAAAAAGGGAAAGCAGAAAGGTGGAAGGAGTATATAGAGGGTTTATACAAGGGCGATGTTCTTGAGGACAATATTATAGAAATGGAAGAGAAAGTAGATGAAGATGAAATAGGAGATATGATACTGCGTGAAGAGTTTGACAGAGCACTGAAAGCCTAAGTCGAAACAAGGCCCAGGAAGTAGACAATATTCCATTAGAACTACTGACAGCCTTGGGAGAGCTAGGCCTAACAAAACTCTACCATCTAGTGAGCAAGATGTATGAGACAGGCGAAATACCCTCCGACTTCAAGAAGAATACAATAATTCCAATCCCAAAGAAAGCAGGTGTTGAAAGATATGAAAATTACCAAACTATCAATTTAAGAAGCCACAGCTGCAAAATACTAACACAAATTCTTTACAGAGGAATGGAAAAACTGGTAGAAGCCGACCTCGGGGAAGATGAGATTGGATTCTGTAGAAATGTTGGAACACGTGAGGCAATACTGACCCTACGACTTATCTTAGAAAATAGATAAGGAAAGGCAAACCTACATTTCTAGCATTTGTAGACTTAGAGAAAGCTTTTGACAATGTTGACTGGAATAATCTCTTTCAAATTCTGAAGATGGCAGGGGTAAAATACAGGGAGCAAAAGGCTATTTACAATTTGTACAGAAACCAGATGGCAGTTATAAGAGTTGAGATGCATGAAAGGGAAGCAGTGGTTGGGAAGGGAGTGAGACAGGGTTGCAACCTATCCCCGATGTTATTCAATCTGTATATTGAGCAAGCAGTAAAGGAAACAAAAGAAAAATTCAGACTACGAATTAAAATCCATGGAGAAGAAATAAAAACTCTGAGGTTCGCCGATGACATTGTAATTCTGTCAGACACAGGAAAGGACCTGGAAGTGCCATTAAATGGAATTGACAGTGTCTTCAAAGGAGGCTATAAGATGAACATCAACGAAAGCAAAACAAGAGTAATGGAATGTAGTTGAATTAAAGCGGGTGATTCTGCGGGAACTAGATTAGGAAATGAGACGCTTAAAGTAGTAAAGGAGTTTTGCTATCTGGGGAGCAAAATAACTGATGATGGTCGAAGTAGAGAGCATATAAAATGTGGACTGGCAATGGCAAGGAAAGCATTTCTGAAGAAGAGAAATTTGTTAACTTCGAGTATCGATTTAAGTGTCAGGAAGTCATTTCTGAAAGTATTTGTATGGGGTGTAGCCTTGTATGGAATTGATCGTGGACGATAAATAGTTTAGACATGAAGAGAATAGAAGCTTTCGAAATGTGGTGCTACAGAAGAATGCTAAAGATTAGATGGGTAGATCACATAACTAATGAGGAGGTATTGAATAGAATTGGGGAGAAGAGAAATTTGTGGCACAACTTGACTAGAAGAATGGATCGGTTGGTAGGGCATATTCTGAAGCATTAAGGGATCACCAATTTAGTATTGGAGGGCAGCGTGGAGGGTAAAAATCATAGAGGGAGACCAAGAGATGAGTACACTAAATAGTTTCAGAAGGATGTAGGTTGCAGTAGGTGGGAGATGAAGAAGCTTGCACAAGATAGAGTGGCATGGAGAGCTGCACCAAACCAGTCTCTGGACTGAAGACCACAATAACTACTACTCCTTCGTTCTCTATCCTGTGTGAGCCTTTTCATCTCTGTGTTACTACTGCAACCTACATCCTTCTGCATATGTTTATTGTATTCACTTCCTGGTCTTCCTCTACCATTTTTACCTCCTCCCCTCCCGCCCCCCTCCCCACCCCTCACTCTTGCCTCAGGTATGAAACTGGTGATTTATTTATGTCACAGAATGTGTCCTATCAAGCAATCCCTTCTTTTGGCAGTTGTGCCACAACTTTCTAGTCACCCCAGTTTATTCAGTACTTCCTTACTAGCTATGTGATGTACACATCGAATCCTCGACATTTTTCCATAGCACCACATTTCAAAAGCTTCTATTCTCTTTTTGTCTAAACTGTTTATTGTCTATGTTTCACTTCCATACATGGCTACAATCCAGACAAATACTTTCACAAAAGACCTCCTAACACTTAAATCGCTCTTTGATGTTGACAAATTTTTTTCCCTTCTTCAGAAATGTTTTTCTTGCCATTGCCAATCTGCATTTTATATGCTCTCTACTTCAGCCATCATCAGTCATTTTACTGCCCAAATAGCAAAACTCATTTACTACTTTAAGTGCCTCATATCCTATATTCCCTTAACATCACCTGATTTAATTTGACTGCACTCCATTATCCTTGTCTTGCTTTTTTTATGGTCATCTCATATCCTCCTTCCAAGACCATGTCCATCTGTTCAACTGTTGTACCAAGACCTTTGCTATCTCTGACAGAATTACAATGTTTTGTCAAACCTCATAGTTTTTATTTCTTTTCCCTGAATTTTAATTCCTATTCCAAATTTTTCTTTAATTTTCTTTACAGCTTTTCAATGTGCAGAATGAATAACATCAGGGAAAGGCTATAGCTCTGTCTCACTCCTTTTCCAATCACTGCTTCCCTTCCTTGCCCCTCGACTCTTCTAATTGCCATCTGGTGTCTTTACGAGTTGTAAATAGCCTTTTGCTCCCTGTATTTTACCCCTGCTACCTTCAGAATTTCAGAAAGAGTATACCAGTCAACATTTTCAAAAGCTTTCCCTAAGTCTACAAATGCTATAAACGTAGTTTGCCTTTCTGCAACCTATCTGCTAAGATAAGTCCTAGGGTCTATATTGCCTCCCATGTTCCTACATTTCCCTGGAATCCAAACTTATCTTCCCCGAGGTTGGCTTCTACTAATTTTTCCAGTCTTCTGTAAATAATTCATTTTACCATTTTGCAACCATGACTTTGTAAACTGATAATTCGGTAATTTTCACACGTGCCAGCAACTGCTTTCTTTGGAATTGGAATTATTGCATTCTTCTTAAAGTGTGAGGGTATTTCGCCTGTCCCATACATCTTGCACACCAGATGGAAGAGTTTGGTCGAATCTTGCTCTCCCGAGGTTATCAGTAGTTCTGACAGAATATCGTCTACTCCTGGAGCCTTTTTTCAACTTGGATCTTTCAGAGCTCTGTCAAATGCTTCTCGCAGAATCATATCTCCCATCTCATTTTCATTTATGTTCATTTCCCTTTCTGTAATACTGCCTTCAATTTTGTGTCCCTTGTACAGAACCTCTATATACTCCTTCCACCAAGCAGCTTTCCATTTTCTGCTTAGGACTGGTTTTCCATCTGAGCTCTTGATATTCATACAGCTGCTTCTCTTTTTCCCAAAGGCCTGTTTAATTTTCCTGTAGATGTGATCTGTCTTTGCCCTAGGGAAATATGCTTCTAAATCCTTACATTTGTCCTCTAGCCATTCCTGATTAGCCTGTGTGCTCTTCCTGTCAATTTCATTTTTGTAAACGTTTGCATTCCCTTTCACCTGTTTCATTTTCTGCATTTTTATATTTTCTCCTTCATCAGTTAAATTCAATATCCCTTGTGTTATCCGAGGATTTCTACTAGACCTTGTCTTTTTATCTATTTGATCCTCTACTGCCTTCATTATTTCACCTCTTAAAGAAACTGATTCATCTTCTACTGTATTCATTTCCCCTGCTCTAGTCAACCATTGTGTAATGGCCTCTCTGAAATTCTCAGCTGTCTATGATTCTTTCAACTTAGCCAGGTGTCATCTCCTAAATTTCTAACCTTCTCCCAATTTATTCAGTTTTAATCTACACTTCATAACCAATAAATAGTGGTCAGAGTCTACATCTGCCCCTGGAAATGTTTTACAAAGTAAAACCTGGTGTCTGAGTCTCTATCTTACCATTATATAATCAATCTGAAACCTTCTGCTGTCTCTAGGTCTCTTCCATGTGTACAGCCTGCTTTTATGATTCTTAAACCAAGTGTTAGCAACGATTAAATTATGCTCTGTGCAAAATTCTACCAGGTGCCTTCCTCTTTCATTCCTTTTACTACTATCAAATTCTAGTCTCCTATCACTAATAACTTTTTGTCTCCCTTAACTATTTGAATAATTTCTTTTATCTCATCATACATTTCTTCAATCTCTTCATCATCTGTGGAGCTAGTTGGCATATAAATTTGTACTACTGTGGTAGGCGTGGTGTTCATATCTATTTTGGCAATGACAATGTGTTCACTATGTTGTTCATAGTACTCGTAGCGTACCTGCATTCCTACTTTCTTGGCTAGTATGAAACTCACTCCTGCTGTACCCCTATTTGATTTTGTATTTGTAATCATATATTGTCCTGACCAGAAGTCCTGTTCCTCTTGCCATGGAACTTCACTATCCCACAACATCTCAACCTATTGATTTCTCTTTTTAAATTTTCTACACTACCTGCCTGATTAAGGGATCTAACATTCCACACACTGATCCGTAGAATGCCTAATTTGTTTCGGGACTACTTTCCCTCCGGAATATTTTACCAAAGAGGATGCCATCATCATTTAACCATACAGTAGAGGTGCATATCCTTGGGAAGAATTACAACTGTAGTTTCTCTTTGATTTCAGCCATTTGTAGTACCAACACAGCAAGCCATTTTTGTTTCTGTAGTTTCTCCTTGCTTTCAGCCATTTGTAGTACCAACACAGCAAGCCATTTTTGTTGATTTTACAAGACCAGATCATTGAATCAACAATATTATTACTGCTGCAACTACTGAAATTGGTGCTGCCTCTGTTCAGGAACCACACATTTGTTGTGTGTGTGTGTGTGTGTGTGTGTGTGTGTGTGGTCTGTTGTTGGCGAAGGCCCTAATGGCTGAAAGCTTTAATAGTGAGAGTTTTTTTGTTGTTCTTTTTTGCGACTCAGCATCTCTGCCATATGGTGAGTAGTAGCTTTCCTTTTCATAATATTGTTACATTCCATCCTGGATTTTCCATTGTTTAATAGTTTACATTACTTTATAAGTATAGTGCTTCTGCTGTGTTTGGGAGAATAAAAAAGTTTGAAAGAGAAACGGGTAATATTTGTTCAATGACTTTGGGTGATTTTCAATTTTGATGTATGTAATCACCTCAATAAATTGAAGAGGCACTGATCAAAGAGATGATATTTAGAAAATTGTCTCCCCTTCTTCACATACAGGTGGATCCCTCACATTGTGGTGTCTAAATGACTTAGCCTTTATTTTTAGTCTTTCCCAACCTACCTTCCCTCCTCCCTGAGGAAGGAACTAATAGTTCCGAAAGCTAGCATAGTGTTGTTTACAATTTTGTATGTCTTTCAGGAAGGAAAGTGCTGGCCAGCAATTCAGCTTCAAAAATGGGTGATGAACTGCTTAGTTTTCAGGTCTCTCTCTCTCTCTCTCTCTCTCTCTCTCTCTCTCTCTCTCTCTCTCTCTCTCTCTCTCTCCCCCTCCACCCCTCTCCCATCCTCCCTCTTCCTCTCCCTCCACCCCCTCCCTCTTTCTGTCTTCTCCCCCCCCCCCCCCATGTGTTTGTGTTCATTTGAGAAAAAGACTTTGTGTGAGAGCTAACCATTACTTGGTGCCTGTTTGGTGAGTAATTACCAGTGTCCATATACATTTATATTTCATCTTACGTTTCTTATTGATGTGATGAACTCATTGTTTTAAAAATTTCACTAATACTTGTTGTGTGCATCTAGGTAAACATACTTGTCATTGTCTTCACAAAGAATCTCATTTATTGCTGAAGTTTTAATAGAGCTGCCTTCTGTTGCAGGAAATCTCTCCCAAAGTGAGAAAAACAATGCAATGGACAGTGTCAGTGATCCATATGCTTATGAGCCACGGAGACATCCAGCCTTAAAGCCATCCAGCCAGAAGCCTTTCAATGCAGAGACACCTTTATCATTACTAGTGGAGAGCTTCATAACACCTTCGTATGTGTAGTATAGTAAGGCATTAATGTTATAGTACAGGGTGGAGCAGAGGAAACGTATGTTTTTCACTATTGAATGACTGGGATACGGTTTGATAAAAATAATAAAAACAAGCATTAAGTGATAGAGTTTTTAATGCAGTTTTGAAATATACATACTTTAGGTAGGTTTGAAAAATAATGTCTTGGAGATGACGTCCTTCTTGCTGGATACAAATTTGGATCCTCTCCCGAAAGTTATGCATGGCTCTCTCCAACATTTCATTCAGCATGGCTTCAATTTCCTGACGAATGGAATTCTTCAGGTCATCAATTGTGTAAGGCTTGTTCATATAGACTTTTGATTTTAAATATCCCCACAAAAAGAAGTCGCATATCGACTAATCGGAGAGCGAGGGGACCAGTAAACATCACCACATCTCGAAATAACATGTCCTGGGAACATTTGTCGAAGTACTTCCATGGATGCTCTCACTGTGTGAGCTGTGGCACTGTCCTGCTGAAACCATATTTCTCTCATTTTCACTTGATGCATTTCAAGGTCTGGATGAAGAAAGCTGTTTAACGTTTTAACGTAGCGCTCTGATGTCACAGTAACTGCAGTTCCTTCCTCTTCAAGAAAATAGGGTCCAATAATCCCCATCTCTGAAATGCGGCACCACCCTGTTACTTTTAAACTGTGGAGAGGTCTTTGGTGTAATTCATGTGGGTTCTCCAGTGCCCAATACTGACGATTTTGAACATGAAAATGTGCTTCATCACTCATGAAGCCTGCAGCGTCTGCATCTTCCATAAAAATTTTGTCCATTATGTGACAAAACTCTCTGCACTGCACAAAATCCCCTTCTCTAAGCTGCTGGCCAATCATTATCCCATACTGGTGAAACTTAAGATCATCATGTATGAAATGAAATGTCGTGTGGCTAGGGCCTCCCGTCGGGTAGACCGTTCGCCTGGTGCAGGTCTTTTGAGTTGACGCCACTTCGGCGACCTGCGCGTCGATGGGGATGATGATTAGGACAACACAACACCCAGTCCCTGAGCGGAGAATATCTCCGACCCAGCCGGGAATTGAACCCGGGCCCTTAGGATTGACAGTCTGTCACGCTGACCACTCAGCTACTGGGGGCAGACAGATCATCATGTAAGATGCGGTGAAGCGAACGATGTACCCAGCTCTACAGCCTGTCGTCTAGCCGATTGTTTCAGACTAGCAAGAACTGCCATCCTCACTCGGTCTACACTTTCCAGAGTACAAACTGAACGGGGAAGACCAGGTGGTTTCTTTTTCATCACAGGTCCAGCACATATTAAATGTTACAAACAAATTCGGTGCTCTCGAGTGTGAGGAAAAACACAGTGCAATGAACAATGACAAAAATGCTTTCCCAACCATAGATGTGAACACAGAACAAACTCACGATACCGTTACTACAGTTCTCATGACGAAAAATCAGCCAAAAAGACCTATAATAAGTACAAACAATAGCGTTAGTATAAATCTATCTATGAAAAATGACCCAAAAAGACCCTTAAAAAGTGTAAACAAAAATGAAGTACGCACTGTGAAAAAGTGCGAATCAAAAATCGATGTATATGGGGACAGCCACGCCAAGGGACTCTCTCAAGAACTTAAAAGCATTAGTAAGTAATTGGCAGTAACAGGTATGATCAAGCCAGGCACCGATTTCAAGGAAGCGACGAAAAACATCTTGAAAAATAACTATACTGGACAAGAAAGTGTAATTATCTGTGCTGGAGCTAATGACATATACAAAAACAGAGCTATGTACATGTTTAAACAGCTTGTGAGACTTCTATTACTTCTAACAAACACACATATCATACTCGTGAACTTCAGCCACAGACACGACCTGCCTGAATACTCACCCATAACCAAAGAAATTCGTAGAATAAATGATAAACTCAAAAGCACGTGTAAGATGTTCAGTAATGTGGAACTAATAGATGTCAGCTCACTTTACAGAACATGCTTCACCAGACATGGACTTCACTTGAATCGTAAAAGAAAGTGCAAATTAGGAAAACTGATAAGTGAACCAATTAAAAGTAAGTCTCAAAAGACAGTCAGAGAACTAGGGTAGTATCAACCTTGTGTAAGATCAACAACAGCAGCCCCTTCAACAGAGGACAACAGCAGTGCACCAGCTAGAACTGCGGATACAGCCACATCAACAGCCACGAGGAACAATAGAGCTGCCACTTGCTTATCTACCAGAAGTAAGAATGTGAGTAGCTGCAGTGAAGATTTTTTATGGACTATCATCCCCCAGCCAGTGCCACAAAAACTGTAAATATAGAAGCATCTAATTTTTTGCCTATCCTTCTAGAAAACAGAACTTTAATTATGCACCTAAATGTACAGTCAAAAAAAAAAAAAAAAAAAAAAAAAAAAAAAAAAAAAAAAAAAAAAAATTGATATGTTCCTAAGTTCAAACCCATGCCATGTTTTCTGTGTAAATGAACACTGGCTCACACCAGCTGAAATTGCTCTGTATACCCCAGAAGGATTTGAATTAGCAAGCTCATATTGTAGAACCAAAAGTAGTCGTGGAGGAGTCGCTATTTTTATAAAGAGAAACTCTAACATTGAATATGTAGCACAAAAAGTCAATCATTTTTGCTAAGAGCAACTTTTTGAAATTGCTGCATTATTGCTTCCGAAACTTAAATTAGTGATCATCTATTTATCACACTCCTAGCTCTGATATTCATCAGTTTGTTGACCAAATGAAGACTTTAAATAAGTACCTGCTGGTAAAATACAGACACCACAAGATAGCATACAGTGGTGACATTAATATAGACATACGACTAAAAACACCAACTGTCACCAACTTTCAAAACATGTTAAGGTCTAACAACTTGTCCTGTATGAATAACAAACCAACCAGATTAGATGCCTGCCTGGATAACATAATCTCCAATTTGACAAAAGACGAGTGTCAGTATGGAGTGATAAATCCAGTATTATCCGACCATGACAGCCTATGGCTAATGGTCGACTGTGAAAACTATCCTACTCAGCAACCTGAACACATTAAGAGGATCAGATTATTATATCCTGACAACATTACAAAGTTAAGGCAAAAATTATCAGAACTTGAATGGGACAGAGTATATAATTGTAATAACAACGATAATGCTTTTCACTTATTCATGAACATACTAACTAGCTTAGTTCAAAACTGTTGCCCACAAATAATCAAAAAGATGAAAATAGATGGTGCACGAAATAGAAAAAAGAAGCACAGCTGGTTTACTCCTGAACTGCATGACCTGAGAAACACACTTATTGCTCTACTTAAAATGGCTAAAACTGGTAACCTAGAATTGAAGCAGAGGTATAAAGAAGCCAGGAAGAATTATAGGACTGAAATACAGACAGCAAAGCAGAGAGACAATGATGCTTTCATTGAAAACTCCAGCAACAGATGCAAAGCAGCCTGGCAGGTAATAAACAAAATAGCAGGGAAGCATAAAAACAGACAAGAAATTCCAATAGTGCCAGAAAAATTAAATGAATTTTTTGTTAACAGTACTAAGTTCGAAGCTACTGCTACCTCTGCACCAGATGATGCAACTTCTGAAAGTTTTACCTACAACATTCCTGACCTAAATAACTTATCGTTTACATGGAAACAGGTGACCTCCCAGATTGTATACAAAGTCGCCACAAACCTGCATGGCTCATACAGTGAAGATCTCTATGGCATCTCCAACACCATCTTGAAACAAATAATTGACATTATTGGTGCCCCCTTACTTTACTGATCAATAGTACTTTTACAGCTGGAAAATTTCCTGAGGCCCTGAAGGCTACTATTGTTATCTCAATCTACAAAAAAGGAGAAAAAGCAAACCTGAAAGTTACCATCCAATATCCCTCATACCTATATTATCCAAGATAATAGAATGCTGTATTAAAACACAACTTTGCAACTACTTTGCTGAACAAAATCTTTTTTCCTCCTCGCTCTTTGGTTTTAGGCCAGGATTGTCTACAATAAATGCTGTAGAAACTCTTGTGACAGACATACTTGATGGATTCGAGAACAGTTCCATCACTTGGGCTGTACTCCTAGATCTGAGTAAAGCATTTGATACTGTATCCCATGAAATACTAATAAATAAACTAAGAGTGCTATGTTGTCAAAAATAACGAACTGGCAGTAATCAGATCATACCTGACAAACAGAACTCAGGTAGTTATAGTAAATAGCCAGCAATCAAATGCCCTACCAGTTGTAAGAGGCATGCCACAAGGCTCAGTGCTTGGACCTTTTCTCTTCCTGGTATACATGAATGACTTGCCTACTTTCATGCTTCATAAGTCAATAATATATGCTGATGACACAATCCTGATTACCTCAGATAACAAATTGGAGGAAGTGAAGAAACAAACAAAAGTAATGCTTGAAAAGTCTGCCATATGGCTCCACAGTAACAAGCTGATACCCAACAGTAGCAAGACTGAAACTATGTATTTCTTCTTGCACAATCTACAGGAAAAATTAAATGAGTCTGACTCTGTAAGACTTCTAGGAATCCACCTGGACCCGAAATTAACATGGAACACCCACACGGGACTGTTATGTACCAGACTATCTAGAGTAGTCTTTTTGTTAAGGAAACTAAAAACATTAGTTAGCAGAAAACAACTTGTCCTAGGCATGCCCGATGATAACTGACTGGGCACGGCCCGTGCTGCCTGAGTTGTTGTTGTTACGCTGGCAGAGGTCGCATCCGAATTCTCGCGTGCCCTCTGGTGGATGGGACTCTACTTGCGGCAACTACCGTCCGTGACGCGCCGTGCCGATGTGCGCCTCCTGTGATCTTTCTGGTGGCTACTGCATGATGCCTTCAAGAAGCAGCAGCACAAATTGTCAGCTGATAAGTGTATCTATGATGTAAAGGAATTGGAATGTAGTAGAGAGTAACTATGATGTTAAGGAATTGGAATGTAGTAGAGAGTAACTATGATGTTAAGGAATTATAATGTAGAGAATAACTCTTTATCCTCATGTAATTTAATCTGAATGTACATAGTTTCCCAATTTTGATTCACTATCAAATGTAATGTCAAAACTGTCTATTTCAACAAATGTTGGCTAATGACAAGTAAATAAATAAATAAGTAAAATAAACACTTCTAAATGCTGCAACCCATATGAGTACAGTATTTTGATCAGGCACTGCACCTCGATGTCCAACTCTAAAATTGTGACAGAAAAGATGTTGCACTGCGACTATGGAACCATTGTTTTTAAAGTACTGTTCGACGACGAACACATGATGCTCTATGCTCCAACGCTCCATAGCGACTGAAACTGCATTGTGTGGGCAGTCTGCCAAAATTCATTCGAGGTCAATACCCCCCTCTCATTGCCGCATACCAGTGGTTCAAACAACATGTGTTTCCTCTGCCCCACCCTGTATATGACAGTAAAATCCTAATAACAGAATACAACAGCTTTTATTGTAGGTGAACTATATTGATACAATGTTTTAGATATTCTTGTTGGCAATTTTATTATACATTCTTGAATTACTAGTTTCAGTCATAACTCTGGGTGAGGACATAACAGAACAAATGTTGCCCATGTTATGTACAGAATGCTTATATTAATAATGTATTTTACTGGAATTTTACTGTTGGTATTATATTATAGTCACCCGTGGGGGACAGTTTTAATAGAGAGGTGTTAGAAAAGAAGAATATTGTGAAACAATAGTTTTTCTGGCAGTTACTACTTGTTTCAGTAGATATTAGTGTAAATGTCACACAAAATAGTCACAAAAATATGACTTCATATCAGTAACATCATTGCTCTTGCCTTCAGCAACATATGTTTCCAATTATGACTACTTAAAATAAAATTTATATGCCATAATTAACAATAATGGAAATTCCTAGATTGAAATGTACATAAAATAAGGGAAGGCAGTGACTTATCTGTAGAGTATTGGTGTGTGGTATATAGAAACGCATAATAGAAAACAGTTAGTACTAGTTTTCAAGCACTTGCTCATTTTCTGGTAAGTGAACACACATTCACACACACAACCATGCAGACTCTGTTATGTTGTTAATAATGTTTTTACAGATTGTCCAACCCACTTCCTTTTATTAAGACAGATTGTTGAAAAAATTGATAGCACAAAGCTGCATACCATATGGTAATGTAGCATGTGCCTGCATCCTGTGGTAACAATTAAGCCGTTTTATACACCTAGAAGACTGCTTTCAAGAAAGATATGTTCTTCATTTTGATATTCATTGTGATGTGCAAGGAAAAAATGGTAGTGTGAGCACAAACTTTAGAAAGTAGAATTATTTTCCACGCAATATTAACATGATTTGAATGTAACAATGTTATGAGAAGGAAAGTTGCTACTCACCATATAGTGGAGATGCTGAGTCGCAGATAGGCACAACAAAAAAACTTTCACAATTAAGGCTTTTGGCCATTAAGGCCTTCGTCAACAATAGACACACGTACCAGGTTTCTGGCCATTACTCATATGCCAAGTACAAATAAATGTCCAACTGTCTTGTCTGAAGTAGTTTTTCACAGGGCAGTTTTCACTGGCCAAACGACAACAACTAGTTCTTCGGACCAGCACTGATTATTGTCTTAGACATAGCTGCCGCCCAAGCGTACCACTGGCCGTGAAGTCACTGCACTCGCTACACGCAGTCGATTAATAGCAAGTCACTGACTGCACCCTAACTGAGTCTACTGCTGCCCACTGCAGCTGCATTTAAATAGTCCATCAGGAGATGCTGGGTCCCCTCTGGTGGTGGAAACACTGCTTGTTGCTCAGCCACCACCCGTGATGCTGCCAATCAGACACACCTATCAATAGTATGCAATAAAGAAAGAAGTACCTCGCATTGCACAATTTTAACCCCCTGTCTCACCATTTTGATGTAGATTTTTTGGAGTTAGCTTTGTCACCCAATCTGAATAAAACAAGTGTACCACATAGAATGACCTAGACATTGGCAGGATGTACTGACAAGCATAGGTATTGTCCAGCTAAATTCATGTCCAGCCTTTGTTAGAGCGCGCATAGAATAAGTTAGCCAGTATCAACACAGATAGCACCGTAGGAGAGAGAACACCGGTAGTAGTGTGGGCTCTGGCCTGAACAAGCCCTGTGCGATAGAGAAGCAGCAGTTCAATAGCTGAAGACTATGCACAAATGCATATCTCTCATAACTTACAAGCTACAGGTACCAAGTCTGAAAATGGTAGTATTAACAGTTATGTTAGTACAATCAGTAATTCAACAAATAATATAGATTTTCAAAGTCAGTAGTTTCTGACAAGGCTACTGAAAAAATAAATGCAGATAGCCACATTAAAAAGAACAGGATCAACCAAAGCAAAATAAGTCCAACATCGCACTGTCTGAAGGAAATCTCATAAAACAAAAAAAAAAAGGGTAAATAATGTAGCATAACAAGCAATGTCACTCGCTGCTATATTGAAAATGAAAAATAAACCACAGGGGTCACATGAATATAGTGTCAGTCCTGTGACAAAGTGTTCAGTAATATTACCTAAAAATAAAAGTTTCTCTCCTTTTTCTGCATCTTTTGGAAGCAGTGAAGCCTTGGAAAGCACTTGCATATCTGTTTTACCCCTCATTTACTCTTCTTGTTGTGCAATTTGAATAGCTGGCAATTCCTGCAACTTTCTGAAGCACAGTTTTTAATGAGATTATTGCTTCCTCGTTTGCCTCTCCAACATAAGTTTAATGACATTGCGTACAATGACACATCCCTGATTATGAAGAGCTTTCCCTGCATGCATGGTGCTTGAAGACTGTGGTTCCATGTTATATAGTGAAGAGACAGCAACAAGAACATTCAAAGTGTGTAGGTCAGCAGGTGACAGGCAACTGTGGCGACCGCCCCTAAGAAAAACGAACATTCAGGACAAAATGCATTTCTGTGCAAGTTCCACCTTATATTTCGCAAGCTGTACCTCACTTGTTTTGATGTAAATAGTTTAGTTTGATATTTCAGAAATATAAATGCACATCTTTCCTAGCATTATCATGTTAATTTAATATTGTTTCCTTTCATGATGAAAATCTAGTTTCACGTAACTAATCATCATTATACCAAACATCTTTATTTATATACTGTGATGCAATCACTTTTGAGTGAGTCCATTAACTTGTTTCAGTCATCTGTTTTACGTACGCAATCATTTACCCGTACCTGATGTTGACCTGTCAACTTATGAGTTAGAGGTCGAAGGTCTTGATGCTAAAGGTTTGGTGCTATCACTTGATGAGTTGAAGACCAAGTTTCCGAAACATACTGTCACAGCTGCTGTGCAGTGTGCTGGAAATCGACGAAGTGAGATGGCTAAGGTAATAAGTAGTGTTTCAAATGTAATGTTACTACATGTCTTTGATGTGTAGACATTGGTTAATCTCTGTGTTGCTTATTTGTAGGTGAAAGCAATAAGAGGTCTGTCATGGGGACAGGCAGCTATAGGTAATGCAGTATGGTCTGGTGCAAAACTTGCTGATGTTCTGAAAGCTGCTGGATATAAAGACAATCATCCGAAGGCACAGCACGTACAGGTGAATATATTGGTAACTAGCTTAGTTCCTGCTGCTTCACTTGCATAGACTACATGATCTGCACAGTTTTTTTTTTCTTTAATCAAAATTGCAAAAAATTCTACACTTTTCATGCTAATTAAGGTCCCAGTAGCATGGTCTTTTCCAAATGCACATCTGACCAAAAGTCCAAGATTTTTGTTAATCGTGCCTCCTACCATCTTGAGGTGATATTTCCACAGGAAATTTCATTCTGTATCACATATTTCTTTATACCCAACTGAGAAGTAAAATAGGAATTTTCATTGATGTAGCTTTAAAATTTTTTTTAATGTAATGAAATATTTTCTTAGTCAGCCACTATTTCACTCCATTATGGGTTGAATTTCCAAAAGCAGCGCAACACATAATTTTTTGTTCCTAATAGTGAAGCAAAATACATATTTTCACAGATTTAGCTTCAGATTTTCTTGCATAAGAGAATATTTTAAAAAATCCATCCTTGCATAAAAAATATTTTTTAAAAAATTTTCTTACCTTATCTCGCCCCCTTATGAATGGAATTCTGGACAATACCTTCTTAAATGATGCCAACAGTATAAGGTTCACACCCACACCAAATGTTTAAGTTTCTATCCTTATTAATTGGGGACGGGTGAGGATGAGTCAGTGAGTCAGTATGGTTCTATTTCACCCCCTTACATGTTGAATTTTCAAAAACACTGAAACATGTATTTTTTTATTTCTAATTGAGAAGTCAAATATATTGAAAAAAAAAAAAGAAACCCTTCCACCCACTACTTCACCCCCATAGAGGTAAGATTCCAAAAAATGCTGGAACATGTATTTCTGACCAAGAAATCAAATACCAATTTTCGTAGGTCTAGCTGCAAAATTGCCTTAGGAGCAACATATTTTCAAAAGCCTTTCATCCCTTATTTCACCTCGTAATGTGTGTGGAATTTCGAAAAATCACTTCTTAAACAATGCCTACAGTATACGATCAACACCCTCACCAAATTTCAAGTTTCCATCCATAGCTGGGCAATGACGAGTCAGGACTCAATCAGTCGGGACATTGCCTTTATATACAGAGATTATAGCACATAACGCTCACAGAAAAAAAAGTTTCCATCCCAAATTCCTGTAACTGCATATTGAGAACGATATACTGATTTAACTTATTATAAACTACACTGACTTTCAAGCATTACGAAAAGTCATCAAAACAGCAAATACACAGATAAAATATGAAGCAATTGATTGGAAAGCTGAGTATGGTGTTAGAGTGGAAACTTGGGACATAGTTGCACATATAACTGTGCTTGTGGGGAAACAGTGGTGTTGGTGGGTCTTCCATTGCAAGTAGTCGTGATGTGGTAGGACAAGTGTGAACTTCCTCACTTTTCTCTTCTGACAGAGTCTTAATTGCATTAGAGGCAAAATGTAACATTCCAGATTACTGACTACTCTACCTGAAACTTTTGTTCTGAGAGACAGTGATGCTGAATTGTGTATGGAATGAGCTCGCAGAAAGCCAACTGAGGTAGCACACCTTAAGAAACAAAGAACCCAGTGCTTAAGGTGATACCGTCACTACTGCACATGAATAGTGCTTCACAATAATACTGTGCAAACTGCAACATTCCATCATTTGTACAGTTGCAGAGTCACTTACTTGACCAGCTGTGTTGGAGGATTGGCAGATTGGAGGAGACCAGTTTCAGGCAGAGATGTCTTGGTGGTTAAGCATTTGTATATTTGTACATGCTTGCTTGGTTCCCATCTACCAACAATGCACAGCTCTCATTAAACAACCACAAAACAAGTTACAGTTCACATAAACCTGAATATGCTGGTATTGCATGAGTGAGAAAACTTGATGGTGGAAGAATGATACCAGAAAGTTGACAAATTCTTGTAAAGTCAGTATCAGTAAACGAATAAATAATTAAAGAGTGGTCTACAGTCCAATCTAGTGGCTCGAAAAACCCTCTTACAGGCCTCAATTGTGAATTACTGTGTAGTCTTTTAGATGTAGATGTAGCAGTAGCAGGCAGCCAGGCTCCAATAGCACTCAGTGGCCAATATGAATGTGGGAGACTTACCGTTTGGCAAGTCTCCCTAACCTGGGGTTGTGAGTGACTTTTCTGAACTCTATCCTATTTCCTAAACCTCTCCAGTCCTTTTCCTCACCTTTCTTCCTTCCTCTCCCACCATTCTACCGGAAGGAGGAGCCACTGGCTCCAAAAGCTTGCATATGCAAAACCTTTCTTATTGTGTGTTCTCCTGCTGCCACTTGGTGAGTAGATTTTTTATCTCTCCATTTACATTATATTGTCAAAAACTGATTTTTTTGCTGTTGTTTGATGCACAGTACAATAGCAAGCCCATTATTATGGAAGGGAAAATGAGTCACAAATGAATAAAGCCCATGCTCCGTAATTGAGTGTCTGTTGTCACACTTTCTAAAGAGATAGTGGTAACTGCTGTAGTATTATCTTACTGCGATCATCCACATAATGCTAAAAGAGAGGCTTTGGAGAATCACTGGGAACTTTTGCAGAATTCTGCAGTGAATAAAAACAATGTATTCCAGATTTCAAGGAGGAAGGAGAGGGACAAGTTCTACCCCCCCTCCCACACACACACACACACACACACACACCCTCTTATGGGTGCCTAGGCACCCACACCAAAAGCATTAGTAGCCATTAACCAGAGTTCAGTGTGAGAGTCATATGTAGCTACAATATACCCAAGTGATATTCCAGTTCCTCCCATTTCCAGCACAACATGTCCTCATTAATGTTTGAATTGCAACTCTGATGCAAGCTTGCAGTTCTTGTATGTCCCACATTCACAAAAGCTGCCTGTTGGGGCAGTAAATGGGCCCTCTCCTGCCAATCAAGTCACCTGGAACTGTGCCGTCCAGAGCCTTCCTCATGATTCAAGTCCAGTGAGAAGTGGCACCATCCTGAAAAGCATGGTGTCAGTTTGTAGTTATTCAGTCTGTGAAAATGCAAATTATTCTAACATATCCGTATTACTGACACCTCTGCAAAGAAAAACATTCGCATCACATGGTCCTGAAGCAGATCACACCACATATTTGTCTCTGGACTGTCGTGTACAATTTCAACGATAAAATGGGAGTTTTCAGAGCCCCAGATCCTCATGTTGGGTCAGTTTGTCAATGCAATACAGAATCTCAATCGCAAATGCTTTGCACTTTGGTCTGTCATCAAGTTGAAGCAACACGCTGAAGCTGCACGTTGTAGGCATGAAGCTCCAGTCTCTTGTTTAGCATCCTATGCATTGTGCTTGGTGGTACCTGCAACTGTCGAGACACTTGATAAATTGATTTGGTTGGACTCCAGATAAACGCTTGCTGCATCTGTTCCACATCTGCATTACTCACACTCAGATGTACAAAACTTATACTCTTCATGTCACTTTCAGAATCCTTGAACCTTGTGTGCCATTGTCTTTGAATGGAAGACACAGAGTTGTTATTACTAGGAGTTTAGCAGAGTGAGACCTGGTTCTGCAGTTTTCTGAGGGAACGGGATGAGCTGTCAGTAGAAGGTATGTCTTGTTCCTCAAACGAATGCTGTAGCTCACATGAAACTTTGTGAACTTCAAGTGTGAGAACCTCCTCTAGGGCTGGATTGTCCATTTGTAGTGCTTGTGAAAGTTTCCTAGTCTGTAGCAAACGGAATGATAACATCTTGCACAAGAGACTCTGCATACGATTGATTGCAGTTAAAATGGCATTTTCTGGAGAGACCTTGAAGTTCAGCTGCCCATGTGGCATATGACTGATTAATGCGTTTATGGTATTGTAAAATTTCTAATATTGTTTACATGACACTTCTGTTCATGATATAAAGACAGTAACTTACAAATTTCTGAACATTCTTATTTCTGGGTCTACTAAGGACCTGCATTTGTGAAGCAAATTCAACAAGTTATGATTAGTAGACAGAAAACATGCACATTACAATGCCACACCAGAAGTTGTAGGAATGGAGAGGCACCTATTATAGCTGCCCCATTCCTAAGTGTCTGGCTGGAAAGGTGGAAATGGCTGCAGCTGGTGTACCAACTTTGCTGCTTGAAGCAGGAGTTGCTGCATTAGCTGGGCATGTGAGTCCATCCACTGTTCCAAGCAATCCTATTCCTGTTGAAGTTGTTGCTGTTGCAGAATTAATTGTTGCTGCCAAAGTTTAAGAAACTCTGGGGCCATGTTTGCCTTACTGACTGTGGTCTGGGTTCGAGTCCTGTGCCCTTGAACTATGACCAGAATCCTCCTTGCCCGTTTTGTATATGCTTGTTCGGTTCTCATGTACCAACATGCAGAACTCTTATCAGTAACCAATGGAAAAACCACAGAACAAGTTACAGGTCACAAAAATCTGAACAAGCTCTGTTGGCATGAGTGAGCAAACTAGATGGTGGAAGAAAGATACCAGAGGGCCTGTAAGGCCTCAGAAAGTCATTATCTGCATGGCAATAAATAATCTGATAGCAATCCTCTGTCCAGTCAAGTAGCAAGCAGCAAGAGTTCAATAGCTTGTCACAAGGATGATGTGCACTGTCTTCACTCAATGAATGGTATAACTGTAGAGCCACTTGCCACTGGTTATAGGAGTATTCTGGCCTCTAGATAGTGTGACCAGCCAATTTGAAGGAAGTGCTGTCGTACCTGAGTTGGTGGGCTCCTAACCTCTTTCACTCAATTATGTTGGTGTTTTCCATTGCAGAATCAATATTATTATCTACAAGAGTAGACAGATTCATTGTTAACCACACATTTAGCATCCATAAGGTTTCATTGTGGCCTTGAACAAGTGTATAAGTATTCACCCTACTATGATGGCAGTGAATACTATGTCCTTTTCATATTAAAAACTAAAAGCATAACAACTGAAACAGAAATCTTCAAGAATAGGTAAAACTCTCCATTGAAGAGTTACAGTATGTCTGTGCAAGTTTTGTTCTGCTGCATGTTGTATGTTGTTGTCATATATGGATGGTTCATTTGTTTCAAAATTGTAAAAACCGTAGAAAATTTAAATGAGTAGAAGTGAAATGAGGATGATAAGCAGTGAAAAGAAGAGGAGGCAAAAAGCTTTGGAAATGTGGTGTTATGGAAGAATACTGAAGATTAGATGTGTCAACTCAATAACTAGTGAAGAGGTATTGTATTGAAATATGGAGGAAAGAGCTTTATGGCACGACTTGACAGAGAGAGGTATCAAGAAGTGTCAAGTTAGTTATCTAGGGAAGTGTGGAGGCTAAAAGTTGTAGAGGGAAACTAAAGCTTTGAAATATTTTGCGATAGCTATGCGGAAATAGAGGAACTTGCACAGGATACACTGTCACGGAGGGCTGCGTCAGATCAGTCTTCAGACTGAAAATTGCTACAACTACCATCACTGATGGCATTTCAGCATGTTGATTTGAGAGGATCACGAATAGAATGAATGCAAAGAGCAGAAAGCTGGAGTGCAAGGAGAAAAAGGGATCAGCTCTGGCTAGGCAGGTACGTATCAAGCGGGAGAGAAGGAATATGAAAGGAGGAATGGTAATGTGATGTCAGGATGGGAGAAGGGGGACAGAAAAGGAAGCTATAGGAAATAGTGAGAGCAAAGGGGTAGGAAGATGTGGATTATGGTTGTGTGGTTTTGAGGAGCTGGTGCTGGAAGGAGAGATCACATTGGTGTGTGTTTATAGGTACAAATTTCAGCAAGTGGGTGGTAGAGTTTCTGGCTAGTGTGGTGTTGGGCATTCGTGAGGGTAAACGTCTGGTTAGTCATCATACCCACTTAACGTGCTGTGTAGTAATTGCAGTGCAGCCAGTGTTTGGTGTGGCGGCTTTCGTATATAGTCCTATTTGAACGGGCAGGGAATGCTTGTGACAGCACTGCTGACAGATGGACATATGGGGCATGTTTGGTATTTGTGTCAGTCACAAAGTAAGACACATGAGGAGCAGAATCATGTGCAGGGGTGGCATTGGGATAGACCAAGATATTTTGCAACTTGGATGACCAACAGAGAACTACTTACAAGGGTAGGCCACGGCATTTGGAATGCGGATTTACTGTAAACTTTGTACACTAGTAGTACTCCATGAGGACAACAAAATGTGTAAACAGTAGCGCGTACCTCTCAAATGTTATTGAGAAAATCGCATGATAATTTTGGTCATCAAATATATACCTGTGCATGGCCATTTTTACCATGAAGCGGCAGCAGCCAAGTGGTTAGCGTTCAAGCCCCGTAAATGCTGGGTCGATGGATTGAGTCCCATTTGTCAGTTTTTCTTTTTTTTATTTCTAACACAGTCATTTTCTTTACTATTTATATTACAGTTGATATAATGGGAAAAATACGTGTAATCGGATGAACTTTTATTAAATTTACAATGTTATTTGGCAGTCTACAAATTTTTATTATCGCAAATAATATAATATTCATAACTAGTGAATGACCAAACACATAAATTGATACTCAAAATGAATGCTTGTCCGCGTCTTTAAAATTGTTCATATTTAATTGAAAGAGAATGAGAAATTGCTTCTCATGAAGATGCTACTAAAATACAGTCGATACTGCATGGCCAATTATCAGTGCCGATATTTAAGGAAGTGCTGCGTTATGCATTGTTTGCTTCCAAACTATCGTCTGAAAGAGACGTTTTTGAAAATTTTTACGAGGTTTGTTTTTCCACGGAAAACCTCAAAAAACCTTGCATTTGCAGAAACATAGCATTTATTCAATGCAGCTGGTGCCGTTTAACCTTGTGTCTCCCATGTTTTTACAAAAAATACCATCGTGCAACTTGTACTTGTAATGTCGAAAGTGACGATTAATTGTACATCTTTCTAAAGCCGTCTGTGCCGGTCAAAACTTGAAGGTAACAAGTAGTTTTGGGCTCCTTCCAGGTATAAGGGATTCCTCAAATCATGGCCAAGCATACATTTTCAGTATCACTATATGTGTTTGGCCATTTACGAGTCGATAGTTATGAATATTATATTATTTGTGATAATAAAAATTTGTAGTCTGCCAAATAACATTGTAAATTTAATAAAAGTCCCTTCGATTACACATATTTTCCCATTATATCAACTGTAATATAAATAGTCAAGAAAATAACTGTGTTAGAAATAAAAAAACTGATGAATGGAACTCGATCCATCGATCCAGTGATTACGGGTCTTGAACGCTAACCTCTCAGCTGCTGCTGCTTCATGGTAAAAATGGCCATGCACAGGTATATATTTGATGACCGAAATTATCTTGCAATTTTCTCAATGACGCTTGAGAAGTACGTGCTACTGCTTACACATTTTGTTGTCCTCATGGAGTACTACTAGTGTACAAAGTTTACAGTAAATCTGCATTCCAAACATCGTGGCCTCCCCTTGTTAGTGGATGAGGAAGGATTTTGTACAGGATATCCCCTATCTCAGGCATATGTGCATGGTCAAAGCTTTGTTGAAGGAAGTGGTTGAATTTTTCCAGGCTTGTGCAATGATAAGCCGGTTCTTAGTGGTGACAGCTTTATTGATGTAATGAGATGAATAGTGCAGGGTATTGCTGGTTTAATTGGATGAATAATGCAGATGATTTGTTTCTTGTCTAGCTAGGAAAAATATTGTGTATTTGAAAAACTGTGACTGGATAGAGGTTTTTTGATAGGGATGCAGCAGCAACTGTGAAGATATTAAGCAGCCATTGTTCTCAGGCTCTATACATGAAAGGAATGGGGAAAAAGTGTAGTATAACATGCAATGGAAGTATCCTTTGCCATGCTTTTCCACTCTGCAGCTGTGTATGTACTGTTTTAAAGATTCCTGGCTAATTAAAACTGTGTGCCAGACCTGGACTCAAACCCAGAAATGCTCTTACTTATTGAGCTATCTGGGTGCAGCTGTGGAGCTTCTGTGAAGTGTGGAATGTAGGAGAGAAGTACTAGCAGAAGCGAAGCTGTGAGTGTAATTTGAGAGTTGTGCTTCAGTAGTTTGGTTGGTAAGAGCATTGCACACAAAATGCCAGGTTTTGAGTTCTTGTCCTGGTCTGGCACACGGTTTTGCTCTGAAAGGAATTTCCAGATCCACAATGTGATAAATTGGACACATAAATTTCTATAAGGATTTTTCCCTCACGAAATTTACAAGCCCTCACCCATTACTATACCTGCTTGGGATTATGCACATGGGTAGGCTTTCCATAATGAAGAGAAGGAAATGTTCCTACCAAAGGTTCAGTTTTAATTAATGTTTCATAATCAGTAATATTTCAGTTTCAGTTTTATGCTACTTATCTTTGCTGTGATTTGAAAATTACTATTTCTCCATGTTTATTGTATATAATGAAAATGATTTGAATCTATATTATGACTTCTATCTATTTTTCCTGTCTTCCTCTTCTCCTTTTTCTTTCTGTTCTTCCTGTATGTAGGAATTCAACAGAATTTCATTGCTGAGAAATATTTCAGTTTGAAGGTCTTGATACAGATGTTTCGAATATGCCCTATGGAGCATCAGTACCTTTTGAAAAAGCCATTGATCCAAGAAATGATGTTCTCCTGGCTTATGAAATGAATGGAGAACCTTTATCAAGAGATCATGGATTTCCTGTCAGAGTTATTGTTCCTGGGGTGATTGGAGCACGGCAAGTGAAGTGGCTGGGTAACTATTTATATTTTGTTATACCATTATTTCATTTAATTTTTTTTCCATTCATGCAGCAAATCTTAAGTCATTACCTGAAACAGTCTTATGCCTTCTATGTAATTAATTTATTTGTTCATTCATTCATTCATTCATTCTTGCATAGACCTATAGTTTTGCTGAACCCTATGTTGTTATACTTATTTGCATTAATGCAGATCACAGGATATCAAAATCAGGCTGGCTTGACTATAGCAGAACTGCCAATGAAATCAAACATTGTAAGAACCATGATGAGATACAAATAAATAAACACATGCCAATACAAATATTCGCCAAAATAAATACTCTCCAAGTAGAAGATACATGGACTAGCAGACATGCACACAGAAAAGGATGATAACTCGTTAAGCATTTGAATGAAGTTCATATATCCTGTGTGTGAGTGTGTAAGAACTTCATCTAAAAGTGTAGCAAGTTATCATCCATTTATATGTGCATGTCTTGAGCTCCATATCTTTTTTGTTCGATGAGTGACAGGTCAGCACCCGTATCTTCTATTTATTCCTACCAAAATTTATGTGTGTTATGTGTGCTGGATGAAACCTGAAGCAGAATGTTCTGAAATATCTAGTGAGACATAGAATGTATATAAAAAAATGGATTAGTCAAACAATAGACACTCCAGGCCAGAATATCATCAGTATAAGGAAAAGATAGATCGATAATTACCATAAAGATGACACATTAAGTCAAAGACAGGTACAATGAAAAGATGCTTACACAATAGCTTTCAGCCAAAGCCGTCAACAGAAAAGAGAAAACACACACACACACACACACACACACACACACACACACACACACACACACATTCATTCACACAAGCAAGCACACCTCATACACCCATGACTATTATCTCCAGCAGTTTGGACCAGAATGCAACTGTCACATAGAATGGAACTCGCAATCTGGAGGGCAGAAAAGGTGAAGGGATAGCAGAGTAGCAGAGTATCAGAACGTGCAGGGACTAAACTGCCAACAGGGTCATCGTCGGGAGGCTGGTGGGCAGGGAGCTGGGGATGTTTGGGGTTGGGGGAGGGAAATGGGGAATGAAAAAGAGGAGTGGGGAAGGGGAAAGATGGATGGGTGCATTGCCAGAAGGCGGCACACAAAGAGGGTGACCAACGAGAATAGGGAGGAGGTCATGGGACAAAGGAGGTGGAAACTGTTGGGTGGATGGTGTGGGGACAGTAGTTTCCATCAGTTGAGGTAGGGATGATTTTGGAAATGGAGAATGTGTTGTAAAGATAATTCCTGTCTGCGCAGGTCAGAAAATGTGGTGGTGGAGGGGGGGATCCAGATGACTCGAGCCAGGAAGGGCAACAAAATGAGGATAGAATATCGTTGATGTTCCACTGTGCTGTAAGGATACCATGGATGACAACCAAACAGCACCTGCCTTGAAGAGAAATGGCATGCCAGACCACCATTTCTGGTTGTTGGGTTGTTTGACAGGCAACAGTGAGGTTGATATCCCACTACTGTATAGGGTGTCTCCAGACATGTCTTCGCTGACCATCGGGCCTCAGCTTGAAGCGGGACCCATCACTTAAGACAATTCTACTCCAGTCAATGAGATTACAAGTTGAAGACATGTCTGAATATGCTCCAGACAGCAATGGGATGCCAACCTGTCTGTCACCTGCCATACAGCCCAACAGTCAGGAATGATGGTCTGGAGTGCCATTTCTTTTCCTAGTGGTACTCCTTTGGTTGTTATCTGCGGCACCCTTACAGCAAAGTGGTACATTGACAATATTCTATGCCCAATTTTGTTGCCATTCATGGCAAGCCATCCTGAGCTTAAATTTCAGTAAGATAATGCCCACCCACACAAGGCGAGATTTTCTACGTTTTGTCTTCATGCTTACGAAACTCTACCTTGGCCTGCAAGGCTGTTGAATCTCTCCCCACTTGAGAATGTTTGAGGCATTATGGGCAGGGCCCTCCAACTATATTGGGATTTTGACTATTTAACATGTTAGTTGGACAGAATTTGGCACAGTATCCCTCAGGAGGAGATCCAACAATTCTGTCAATCAATAGCAAGCCAAATAACAGCCTGCATAAGGGCAAGAGGAGGACCAACATACTGTTGACATGCTCAGATTGTGAAGCCCTTTCTCTTGAATAAAACATTGATTTTTTTCCAGAATTGTAATAATTTTTTGTCGGTACATGTACATTATAGCTACCAATCCATCCCATGTGGATAATTCCTTTGTGGTACATCTTCTTCTTCTTCTTCTTCTTCTTCTTCCAATGGATTAAGAGAAAACAATACATTTTATTCATAATCGCATATGCTAACAATGTTCCACATTTTTCAATGACAGTAATATTCTAAGAGTTCTATTACGATAGAAGACTGCCTGAAGTAATACAGCTTTCAAACTAAGCTTAGAGAAGTTTATGAAAGCCTTCAGTCAGTTGGATCATGATTCAGATTCAAATATTTGATCAAGCCATAATGTTGCAGGAAACAGCTAGATTGTTTCCCTTGACTGAAAAAAAAGTTGGTATCGGATCCCTATGACAACATCTTCCTCACATTGGAGAAGATTCCACTGCTTCTCATTCAACAAATCAGGGTCTCGAATGAGGTCACTGCTCTATTGAATCTGTGAGGTTTGTGTCCTTTTTCATCAAAATCGGGCTCAAGGGAAGTGGAAAGCTCGATGGGAACTACTTCTTCCACATTGTCTTCATCATGTACTTGAAGCTCATAAGTTTGGGGTGGAGTAGGAACTAGTAACCTATCTACTGCTCTTCTTCATCGACAACCTTGTCTTTGTTCATGGAGTCAAACAAAAATAGGAGTTATCTGTGTGGTTTCTAAGTTTCTGCCAAATCATAGACACAGTGAAAGCCATTTTTTTAAAAAAAAGTTTCTTAGCCATTTTTATTGTACAGTGGAACAAGAGTTGTAACTTGTATGCAGAGCCCTTGACTTACCATGGTCACCACATCAGACTGTGTTATTGTGACGAAAATGTTATTTAACAGAAAATGTAACAAACATGTTCACTGAAATTACACATTTTCACTGTGTTTTGATTCAAAAAATTGTAAACTTCAGGAACACTTGAAAACCAGAGATATTGCACTAATTACAACACAAACAATATGAAACTCACAGTCACAGCTACAGTAATATCGTTTATAATCTACAACCACCTGGAGAATGTTGTGTTTCGTGATTTAACAGGTGTGGCAACCCCAAAAATGTAATTACCACCAAACCAAAAACGTAGATTGGGAAAAAATGACATGTCATTGCACCATCAAAGCACAAGCTATTCAGTCAATTTTTATGGAAATTTTTTAATTCAGCAGATGGAAGCACATAAGAACAATTTATTTTTGAAGCCGAAACATTTTCGCTGTTGGGCATTATTATAAGAGTCAATGAATCTAATTAGCTTAGAAGAGTTTTGATGCTTGTCAGCACCGATAACACTAATTAGTATCATACTTAGAAAATTAATGGACATTATTTAATTTATATGTAACAGACACAGAGGAATTGTGGGCAGAGCATGTACTTGTTGTGCATTGTGCTCCATGTAAATATGTGCTGAGTAAGTTGGTTAAGGACAAGAAAGACTTGCATTGATTTTATAATAGCACAAATGCTGAGGAAAGTGAGATTCTTGTGCTCTCAATCCGGAAATGGGTACACAATCGCTGAAACACAAAAGTTAGGAAGTTCTACTGTCATATGTTAGTGAAATACCTTTCTGAGAATCCTAGAAAATTCTGGTTGTATTTAAAACCACTAAATGAGTCGGAAGCTTCTATTCACTCACCATTGACTAGTCTGATACAGAAATAGAAGACAGCAAAAGAAAAATTAGTCTCACATCTTGCATTTAAAGAATCATTGATGAGGGAACATTGTACAGAGCTACCATTCTTAGGCTGCCACACAACCTGTCAGGTGAATGGATAGAAATAAGGATAGCTAATGTTGAATAACACCTGAGCTAGTTGAAAATGAATAAGACCCCAGGCGCTGATGGAATTTCATTCTGGTTTTACAGAGAATACTTTGTGGCATTGGCCCCTTTCTTTGATTGCATTTATTGTGGACCAATTGTGAAAAGTCCTGAGTTATTGGGAAGATGCACATACTACTCCATAAGTAAGAAGAGGGGAAAACATCTGTGAGCACAATTATGTACCAATATTGTTAACTGCTGCAGGATCTTTGCACATATCTAAGCTTGAATATAATTAGTTTCCTAAAGAGATACAAGCTTCTATTAATAAATCAGCATGGATTTATAAAACATTACTTGTGTGGAACTTGCATTTTATCGTGGATGGATGCAGACAAACAGGAAGATTCTATATTAAAAAATTCACTGTCCAAAACATCGGGAAATCATTCACAATGTTTATCATTTACAAAGATCAGTGCATACTGAATAGGTTCTTATGTATGTGACTGACTTGATGACTTTTCAAGTAATGAGTATGGGTCAGATTCAAAGTTAATTCCAGGAATGCTGCAGGGAAGTATGATATACTATTCGTGATCTCCATGTACATAAATGATTTGAGACAGTTTGCTGTTGATGCTGTTCTGTACGGGAAAGTGTCTTCATTGAGTGATGGTAGAGGCATTCAGGTTGACCTTGACAGAATTTGTATTTGGTGTGAAAATTAGCAGCTTGCTTGAAGTGTGAATGCAGATAGGTATGAGAAACATTTCTGAAATGTTTTAATGCAGTATCAGTGATATGTCTGGCCCAAATGTTGTTGGATTCTATCCATATAGACTGGACAGTGGTATTCCTAAACAAGCCTGCCCAGAACCTGTGCCCAATTAGCCTAATGCCATAGCTACAGGACTTCCAAGAGAGAGAAAGAAGGACAGAGAGAAAGACATGTTGTCTTGAATTTGCTTAAGATGGATCTCAGCTTTTCAGGAAATTATACAAAAATTGTGAATTTGAAGGTATTCATTGTGTTCCATGTAGAATGAGAGAAGCTCGTCAAGTTGAAAAATTGCAAGAGACTGCCAGCGACTTGAGTAACATATTTGTTGTTTGCCAGTGTGACATAGCCTTGTCTGTTTATTCAGCTGTTGGAGGCTGAAGTGGAACTAACGGTTCCTCCTCCATCTGCTTAGCTCTTTGGCATTTCCTTTTATGATTTAGTCCAACTGCAGGTGCGTATTGTGCTAGGCCAGATTTACGTCAGTCCTGTGTATCTCCACACATCCTCTGTTAGTCATTGAGCTGGCTGTGTTGGATTGAACACCTACTGCTCTCCACTAACCACTGCCTCAGGCAGTGTTCTATGTTATGCTTACTCAATTCAAAGCTGAAACTCCACAAAAGCTGCTTGAAAACAGCACCATATCAAGAAAAGTATACATTTGTTCAGGCTGTTGGAGCCACTTTGCATACTGTTGTATGTACCGGTATCATCTAGCTCACACACAGCTTTTATTGTTAAGACATGGTATTCTTCCCCACATTAAACAAAGACTATATCTACAAAGGTTCATGCAAAAGTAAGACCTATACATTGTACCAAAAACCAGATAGGATTACTGTAGGTCCTTACTGCCAAAGTGAGTGTGTTACTAATTTTCTGGATATCTTGTAGGGGACCAATTTCTGTGTACCCTCACCATACAGATTAGTCATCTCTGCTGATAATCACATGGTAAAAGTTACTTTCACCATGCCATCATTATGAAAGCATCCTTATCTTTTGCCCCACTCCCAAATTTAGCCATGCTGTGCTTGTCAAATATGGTGGAAGCACTTTTTTACCACAAACCTTCCCAATCAGACTCAATCCGAAACCAATATTGAACGCAGTCTAACTCAGTTTACTCCACCACTTAACTGTGATTCACTTAACTGTTCCCAAATCATGCCCTGTTAACTTTTCAGAATTCCTAACATCACGCTCACATCTGCAGAAAGAAATGCAACCCACACTTTAAAAAAACTCATAAACATGTAAACACCACCCAGATCTGTTATAACTGGCCAGCTGCTACTTAGAAGGCAATACAATGAGCGATCTATGATTATGGGACATGTGATCGGCATGTTGTCAATCCCTCCAGCTGTTATTACAAGTAGAGGAATCCTAATGAAGCTGCTGCTTTTTTATTTAAGCAGCTCCTTATTTGGCATCACACAGCTGAGTGAATTCCATTCTAGATCTCTACCTCCCAAAAATCTGAGGAGGTAATGTCACTCAAATCCTGTCCTGCACTGAAAGCAACAGTGGTAACCATTTGGCTAAGGAGGTGGATACTGACCTTATAATCCTACTTGCTGATAAAGCCTCCACAGCTGTGGTTATGAAGAGGAGGGATTCCACCAGCTGTCAGATACATCTACATACAAGCTGTCTCTCTCGCACTGTGTCCCCCCCTCCATACTCTTACCTTATAAATGATTTCTAATTATCTTATAAATGATTTCTAAAGCACATAAATGCAACCATCCTGGATGCTACATTGTGGCCAGTTACTGCACCCCCACAGAGAGAGTTTTTGCCCTTGTGGACCTGTACCTGCAGCCTATATAACCTGTAACCTACACTCTTGTATAAAACACACCAAAGATTTCCTCCACTGACTCTCCACATTTCCTGTTCCTTTATGACCCAACCCCCAGGGGCTCATGGTTCTTTCATTAATTCACGCATGGCGGCCCTGAGCTATTGCAGCCCATTCTTCCTCCCGAACTGCATTTCCTTCCGTGTCCCCTCTGTCCCACCCTTGCTCCTTCCCTTCTGCCCCCTCCTCCTCCTCTCTCAGTGTTCTTACTTACGTCAGCCTGGCTATCCATCTTGTTTCCTGTATACCTTGTGGTTTCATACCCCTTGTTCATCCTTCCTTTTTGGTGTTTTTTGGCCCCCTTTGGTGTCTGATCTCCACTTCTAAATTTCTGTCCATTGTATGAGTCATTTGGAGATGAATTCCCTCCATAGCATCTATGGTGTGGATAGCTTTCCACCTTCCTTCCCCACCATTGCCCCCCTCCATCCCACTAGGTCACTAGCATGTGTTGCCAGTCCGTGTGATGGGGTGTTATGAACCCATCTGGCTGGACCACCTGATAACACAGGGCTCACACTTCTGATAGCTTAGCTGCTGCTTACCAATGTATACCTAAGAGTGGTTGCTGGAGTATCGGCACTCTTGCCAATGGCTGCTGTGCCAGGTGGCCTTTGCTACGGCTGGGTGGTATCTGTGGGGAGAGCCCCTGATTAGTGTCAAGGATGATATCAGCGTGAGTGTATTGCATGTGAAACATATTAAGCTCCAAAAAACTGACCATTCTTCTACAGCCATATCTTCAGTTGGTAAATGGATCATTTAATGCTACTCCTTCTGACCCTCTCCCCTCCCCCCCCTGGCTATACCCTAGGAGAAGGGCCAGGCTCACTGGCTTGGGGTAAAACACTTTCCCTGTTACCTGATCTGCATTAGCACAAACAGCCATTATTTTTTGTGGAAAATGTTGAAGACAAGTTTGGTGAAGTGGAGTCTCTCAGTAAGATGCGGTTGGGCTCAGTTATGATCAAAACTTCTTGTGCCGCACAATCTGCAGCCCTTCATGCTTATGGTCATCTTGGCGACATCCCGGTATCCATTACTCCTCACCAGTCTTTTAATATGGTTCAGGGCATCATTTTTCATAGGGATCTCATCCTTCAAACTGATGAGGAACTCTGGGCCAATCTGGAGCAACAGGGTGTTTGTTTAGTTTGGCATGTTCAGACAGGTCATAAAGACAATCGCACTGACACTGGTGCCTTTATTCTGGTATTTGAGGGAGGTACCCTCCCAGAGAAGATCAAGGTTATTGTTACCGGTTTGATGTGAAGCTGTACGTCCTGCCGCCCATTAGGTATTTTCAGTGCTTGCATTTCGAGCATGTTTCCTGACGTACGGCGGACCCTCTATGTGGTGACTGTGGCCACTCCATAAGAGGAGTCCCTGTGTTCCACCACCCGTGTCTGTTAATTGTCATGACCGTCACTCTCCATGCTCACTGGATTGCCTGGCTTATAAGAAAGAAAAGAAGATACATGAGCATAATTCCTTTGATCGTTTATCTTATACTGAGGCTCGTCAGAAATACGACTGACTTCACCCTTTGTCGATCGCTTCTACATTTGCCTCTGTTAAGTCCTTTCCCCCTCCTCCCTGTTCCTTACACCACTCTCTCCCCCTTCTCCTCTCCTGCTTCCCAGCAGTTCACACACACACACACACACACACACACACACACACACACACACACACACAAACACACACACACACACACACACACACACACACACACTCCCCTCCAAGTGCTGCTGCCCCTTAGTGGCCGGAGAAGTGTCAGTTCCAGATCTTGCAGAAGCCTATTCTCCCTCCATACCCTGCTCTCCTCGTCCTATGAAGAGGAGGAGGAGGAGAAGAATAAGAAGAAGAAGAAGAAGAAGAAGAAGAAACATATGTCTCAGAACAAGACCTCCCCCACTGCCCCTCGAGGTGTCAACTCCCCCTTCACAACCTGAGTGTGAGCTCTTATTTATGGATGTCACTCCATCATCGTTGGTGATGGATGGCGACCCAGCCTGCTTGCCTCCCATTTGGATACCCGCTCCATGCTTCTTCAGTGGAATTGTAATGGATACTACCACCACTTCCCACAGCTGCAATCCCTTATTGCCTTTTACTCAGCAGCTTGTGTTGTTCTCCAGGAATCTAATTTTGATTTACTCACTCATCAACCCTTCACGGGTTCCATACTTTCTGTCAGGACCGGATCAGCTTCCAATGAAGTAGTTGCCATCTGGGTCCACTTGGACTCTGCTGTCACAGTTTGAAATCTATGTCTTCCCCCTGACAGGCCTCCTGCACCTGCTGCCCTAACTGATCTGCAGCAACTTCCCCCTCCCTTCCTCCTTTGTGAAGATTTTTAATACCCATCACCCTTTGCGAGGCAGAGCATTTTGATCTAGTCAGGGGCTCCTCATTGACCAATTTCTTGTGGATCACAAACTGTATCTTCTTAATGATGGTTTCCCTACTCATTTTAGTCCCACAAGTGACACTGTCTCTTACATTGATCATTTACTCACTCCCCTTCTTCTTCTTTGATCCTTAGACTGGTCTTTTTCCATTGATTCTCTGATTCCCATCCCACCTCCCAATGACCAAGTTACCCCGCTAGGCTTTCCATCATGCTGATTGGCCTCTATGTATCTGCAAGGTCATGTTCACACTTTTTTTTTGTCAGGTGGTATTGATGAAGTCTACATGATCTGTCCAAAAAGATAATCTGAACTGCCAGAATTGCCGTTCCCCACTCGACGGACCCAGTTTACCGACAGCCAGTTCTTGCCGACAGCCAGTTGCATGGTGGAGCACAGCTATTGCTACCGCCATCTGTGATTGTCATTATGCCTTGCAACATCTTAAGCAGCACCCATCCTCCACTGGTCTTATTACCTTTGAATGTCTTCACACCAATGCACATTACTTAATCAAACAGAGCAAGCAGGTGTGTTGGGAACACTTTGTATCCTCCATAGGTTTTTCTGTCGCATGTGTGGGCTACATTCCACACCCTCCAAGGTTGCTAGTGGCAGTCTTCCATTCCAGGCCTTGCCCTTCCAGGTTGCATTTGTATAGATACATCAGTTCTCATGGAATGACTCGCAACCATTGGTGTCAGCCTCTGTCCAGCTTCCTTCCTCATCCAGAAATGGTGGACTGAAGATTCTCACTTATGTTTTACCCCTTATCAGGTGGAATTCTTCAATGAACCTTTTACAGAATGGGAGCATCTTCTGATGCTCTCTTCTTCCCATGATTCAACTCCTGGTCCTGCTTCCATCCATAACCAATTGCTTCAACACCTCAATCCTCCACAATATCTCCTCCAGGTATTTAACCATACTTGGCTCCAAAGCATTTTCCCCTCTCAGTGGAGAGATAGCAATATGGTTCTTATCCATAAGCCTGGCAAGGATCCATTTTCCCTTGATATTTACTGGCTAAGCAGCATGATCAGTGTCCCCTGCAAGTTAATAGAGCGGATTGTGGCTCGTTAGCTCAGTTGTGTCCTTGAATCTCAGATCTTTTATCGTGTTACCAGTGTGGTTTTCGGGAGGGATGGTCTCTGGTCGATCACCTGCTTGTATAGGAAACTGCAGTTTGGCAGGTCTTTTGTCAGTGCTACCATCTTGTTGAAGTTTTCTTCAATTTTTGTAAGGCCTGTGACACAACTTGGCACCATTACATCCTCCTTATGCTCCATGAGTGGGGTCTTCAGGGTCTCCTCCCTGATCTTTATTCATCAATTCTTGTTACACCAGTTGTTCAGAGTCCAGGTTGGTACTGTTCTCAGCTCTCTGCGGATCCGGGGGATTGGCATCCCACAGGGCCCCGTATTAAGTGTCATCCTTTTTGTCATCACTGTCAAAGGACTTGTGGCCTCCCCCTGCTCTGTAGGTGGATGATTTCTGTGTATGGGCTAGCTCCCAGTCGGTAGCCTTTGTAGGACGACAGCTCCAGGGTGTCATACGGCATGCTTCCACATGGAAACTTTTGCATGGTTTTTAATTCTCTTCCATTGAGTGTGGTGCATTTCTGTGCCATACTATGGTCCATCTTGATCCAGAGCTCTGCCTTGATACCCAGCATGTGACCCCCAGTCTTATTTCTTGGGTCTTCTTTTTGACAACAACATTACTTGGTTGCTTCAGATCCGTCATCTGAAGGTTGGCTGTTTTCGTAAACTCAGTGTCCTTCACTTCCGTGCTCGTGGCTCATTGAAACCAAATTTTTCAACCCTTCTCCATCTGTATTGGGCATTAGTTCTGTCTTCTCTGGGCTATAGTTACTAAGTTTATGGATCAAATGCCCCTTCCACACTGCTCCTCTTGGACCCAGTTCACTGTCGTGGTATCTGTTTAGCCACCAAGGCCTTTAGCACTAAATCTGTCGATAGTCTTCTGGTTGATGTTGGGATCTCTCTCATATGAGTCGGTGGTCCCAGCTTCTAGTTTCCTATGTCATCACTATCCACTCTTCCCCTGTTACCCTTCCTATCCTATTCTTTTCACAGCTTTGGGCTGTCACCTGCCTGCTGCTCATCCTCGGGTGGGCTTACTGATTGGGCTCTGCCTCACTTCTCTCTGCCATGATTTCCATCTCACCTCCTTGTCCTCTTCCCCACAATCTCTGCCGACCACCTCCCATTGGTTATTTCCTTGGCCCTGGATTTGGATGGGTCTCTTAGGGGGTCTGAAAGCCTCCATCACTCCAGTGGTGTACCATTGTTTGTTCGAAATGCTTTTAGGAGGAGTTTCAAGATGCTATTGTTCTTTACACCGATGGATCTAAATCTGCCAATCATGTGGAATGGACCTTTATGTCGTCTTGTGGCATGGAACACCATCTCTTGCCTGCCACATGTGGGGTGTTTATTGCAGAATTGATGGCCATTTATCAGGGCCTCTGCTTCAGTAAATGGTCCTCACTCACCCGAGTTTTGTTATGTATGGATTCAATGGGTGACCCTCAGGGTATTACAGGAATCTAACATTCTCTGTTATCTTTGCATCAGTCGTACTTGGTTGATTCATGGGTTTTTATGCCGCAATCAGCTACCACCCTTCCCTTTGTAGTTGTGGGACTTCCCTCATGGTGATCCATATTATGCTAGACTGCCCCCACCTTCTGGCCCTTTGCACTAAATATGCCCTCCTGCCTTGCCTCAGGTGTTAGCAGGCGACCATCACATGGTTACATCTTCCTCAGTTTTCTTCGCAAAAGCGGTTTGTCCTCTCAGGTTTAATTCCTTGAATTTTTCTTTAGAATTTGAGTCCCTCAGTTAGCGTAGGTGTTGTTTATGGAGACCTTGGCCTTGGCTCCACACCAGCAAGATTCTCCCTGCCTTTTTCCTAACATTTTGTCTGGTCTGTTGTGCAGTTTTGTTTTCCTTTTTCTCGTGTCTTCTTCTCCTGGTATTGTCCCCCCTGTTTTGTGATAATGGTATGGTGTGGGTATCAGAACGGATCGGTGGCAGAGCTGGTGCCCCACTGCAAGCAGCATTTCTGGGGCTCCCCTGCTTTCCTGTTTCCATCCAACCCCCTCCTGTTCTTTCCTCTTCCTGCTGCTGTGATGTTCATTTTCCCTCTTTGTTTGTCTTTTCCCTTCCCCTTGACTGGACTGTGCTGTTTGTGTTGTTCCTCCCATAATGACTGCAATCTTAGACCATGGAACCGATGATGTCACTGTTTGGGCCCCTCTTCCCAGTCAGCCGACGAATCATTTGCCATCCAACACCACTGTCAATGGCACACCCCTCTACAGTAACATCCCCAACCCCTTTCTGCTATTGGACACTTCCTGTCTCAGTGCCCTATTGAATCCAAAGCATCTTCCTGGTCATCGTGACCTACTGTATCCTCACCCACAATTACTTCCCTTTGAGGGTGTCACTTACAAACAAATCCATACTACAGCAATTGGCACTGTCATGGCACCATCCTATGTTAACATATTCAGGGGTCACTAGAGGAATCTTTCCTAACCATGCAGAGTCCCAAAGCTCTCATGTGGTTCAGTTTCATTAATGACATTTTCATGATTTGAACTGAGGGTGAGGACACCCTATGCACATTCCTCCACAACCCCAACACCTTTGTTCCCATTCGCTTTGCCTGGTTCTCCTCAGCCCAACAAGCCACCTTCCTCAATGTTGACCTCCACCTGAAGGATGGCTACAACAGTACCCCCATCCACATCAAACCTACCAACTACCAACCATACCTCCAGTTTGACAGCTGCCATCCCTTTCACATCAAGAAGTCCCTCCAATACAGCCTAGTCACCTGTGCTCATCACATCTATAGTGACAAGCAGTTTCTCTTCAAATATACCAAGGTTCTCACTGAGTCCTTCCCAGACTGAAATTGTCCTCCCAACCATGTCCAGAAACATATCTTCCATGCCGTGTCTCTCCAGTCACCTACCACCCCCACATACTGACTCCCTTGCAACAAAGACACATTCCATCAGGATTTTGACTATTGTAATTGTTCTTGAAATGAGGAATATCCTCCTATATTACCCCAATATATTACCCATCGCTCCCACAGTGGTATTCCATTGCCCAGTCAATATATGCAACATCCTTGTCCCTAACAGCCCCTTTACTATGTGGCTCATGTTCCTGCAATCCATGTAGGTGCAATATCTGTTCCATAAATTCTCCCACTATCACCTACTCCACTCCTGTCACAGGCATTCCCTTGTCCATGAAATGCAAGGCTGCCTATGAAAGCAACCACGTGATCTGCAAACTTAGCAGCAATCACTGTACCACATTCTACGCAGGCATGACTAACAAGTTGTTTGCCCAGTTGAATGACCACCATTAAACTGTGGCAGATAGACAGTTGGATGACCTAGCTGCTGAGCATACCACCCAACACAATGTGCTTCACTTTAATAACTGCTCACAGCCTGTGCCATGTGGATTATTCCCAACAACACCAGCTTTTCTGAACTGTGCAGATGGGAAAGCTTCCTGTAACGTGTCCTTTGTTCCCATAACCCTCCTCCCGAGGCCTTAATATTTGTTGGTCTCTCTGCTCCACCTGTTTAGCACCTTCCTTTCCCTGCTCCCACACCAGTACTGCACATGCCATCTGTCCCACCAATGTACATATACAGTCATTTCTCCTTCCTTGCTTCTCTCCACTCACCTCCCCGCTCCCACAGCACAGCCTCATGACACTGCACTATGCAACCCTACCCTGTCCACCCCTGCACACTCTCACTTGTAGCACTAGGATCTTCCCCCTCCTCTTCCCTGCTGTCCCACATCATTTGTGCCCCGCCCTTCTTTCCCATCCTACTGCCTACCCTAGCTAGATTGCTGCTTATCAAAAGATGCAGTTGTCATTGGACTTTCACCCAGATATGGCAGTTTCAGTTGTGTGTGTGTGTGTGTGTTTATACTTCTCATGAAGGTCATAGTCCGAAAGCTGAAGATTTCTCGCATTCTTTTTCATTGTTCCTGTTCTGTGTCTCAATGGCTACTCTTATGTGGTGAGTAGCAATTGATTCTTTCCATATTGCTGTTATTTCTTCCTGGACTTCACATTATTTGAAGGAATGAGCTGACATGTAAATTGAGGTGAAAATCATTGGCAGTTGTAGGAGGACTGAAAAGATGGTGAAGAAATTAGTCACATCTAAAAATGTCATTAACCATGTTGCAGTTATGATACACAGTGTTATGTTTATCATAAATCAGAAGATCATTTTTGGCAAGCATGCAGCATGAGTTTCCAGTGGTTCCAGCACACCACTAGACATATTTGCATTGATGGTGCTACCATGTGATATACATTATGATGCAATTGGCATTTTAGTTAGTACCACTTTTGTATCTAATTTATACTTGAGATGTTCTTTACTTTTTGAACAGGCCGTATCATAGTTTCTGAAGTGGAAAGTGACTCACAGTGGCAGCAGAGAGATTATAAAGGATTTTCCCCCAGTGTGGACTGGGATACTGTGGATTTCAGTAAATCACCTGCTATTCAAGAATTTCCTGTAACTTCCGCAATCTGTACACCACTGCAAGGCGAGACAGTTTCCCTGGTAAATGGGAAGCTTGTTGTAAAAGGTATTATAATCTCTGTTATGTTAGTGAAATTAATTACATGGTCATATACTAAAACAGTGAAGACTGTAAATATCAGATGAATGAATATATAAATTCCTTCTTTTGTCACAGGTAACTTCAAGTTCTGGGCAATGACTTTTTGGATTTATTTTCAGATGCTTTGGTTTCCTTTCATATGATTTCTTGCCAGTGTGGCAGATTCATAGCACTTATTTTTAATAACTCTGAATACAGTGGTATGTCCATAATTATTAAAAACACATTACATTTTGTGCTCTGTTCCTACTAACTACAGCCACTACATTGTATCCGGAGTTACTTAGCCACACTGCCCACATGTGCTTTGGTCAGAAACCAGAGCACTGAAAGATGCATCTGCAGGGTGTGGAATGCGTTTACATACAATTTAAAATAAAATTATACCTGACTGGTGGTGGAATTTGTATACACATTCATCTGAATCAAGTTGGTATGCTATATGCACAAAATAGATGAGGCACCAAGTGGTACACAGGCACATTCAAAAGAAGATAAACTGCATAGCATTCAGCATTCAGAAATATCTGTCATAGAGTGTGCACGTGCACTTGCGCGCACGCGCGCGCGCGCGCGCACACACACACACACACACACACACACACACACACACACACACACACACACACACACACACGCGCGTGCGCAGGGGAAACAACTCTTTCTCTCTCTCTCTCTCTCTCTCTCTCTCTCTCTCTCTCTCTCTGTGGAAGGGATGGGGGCTATACATGCTTTTCAACTCTGAAGTCTGAAAACTGTGCAGTTCACCGTCCTTCCTTCAAGCCTGTCTGCTTGTCAGTAGGTCATTTTGTTCAATAAGCAGTTATCCATTCTTATATACAAATTTAATTTTCATTCTGGAATATCAAGTTTGTGATTTTTAACATAGATAGTAAAGACATATTCACCATACTTTTTATATTCTTCCAGAATAACATTATACTTTATTTGATAAAGCTGATTATACTTTGCTTTAGGTTTCCACTGGACTCGATGACCAATTTATTTTGTTGGATATTGTTTTCAGTTTTTGTTTGCCATTTTGTTTTGTTTGTTACATGTTTAAAAAAATTGTTGGTGATACTTTATAACAAATTGTTTTAGTTGTATACAATTTGTTCTTCAGGCTATGCATGGTCTGGTGGTGGTCAGAAGATAATTAGAGTTGACATTACAGTAGACCAGGGTAAAACATGGCACAATGCTGAAATAACTGATGAGGATTCAACTGCCAAAGCACCACACAATTGGGCTTGGTCATTATGGAAGGCTGAGATACCAATACCTCCAAGAACTAAAAAGGTACATCTTCATAAAGTAATCAAGCCAAAAATGAAAGTCTGTGCTGAACAGACACTTAATAATGAGGTTCCTAAACATAATTATCAATATTTTATCAGTAGTTAAGATGAGTAAGAAATTTGTACTCGCTGTATGAGGACCATACCAAGACACAAAAGATTATAACAAAAATCAAGTGACAGAGATGGGGTATACTTCTCTTCTCTCACCCAAACGCCTTGCTTCTTTCTTGAATCTGAAAAGAAAGATGAGGAAAAAGATTTGAAAATGTAACCTAGACAACAAGGTCTTACGTACAGTTAGCAAAGAGAATTCTAAGATACAGTAACTATGTAGTGCAATGAACAAGAGATTGTCACATAAATAGAATGTAAACAAGATAGATTAGCTTATGAACTTCCTCTGAGTATATACAAGAAAAATATAGTTCATAAGCAGAGTTACCATGTTCCAGTTCTTGCTTGTGGATGCATTGTGATCTATCTCACAATCTCACTTCTGCACAGAAATGGGTATTTTTATTAGTTCTATTATTTTATACCAAAGAGAAACAGACTGTCTTTCAGTATTGCCTGCTTGGTTCTCAACCCAATTGTCCTTTCCCCATTCTACAGTTGTGATTATTTTTACATACCTTTCCAGTAATTCATAGCATTTAGTTCCTGTTTGTATTGGTTGATGACATTCCTTCTTAACATTCGATTGTTTACCAAGGAAGAATAATGAATTACTATTCTAAAGTTGTTTCTATTTTACATCACATCTATACTCTGCAAACTTTAATGAAGTGTGTGGCAGAGGTTACTTCAAATTGTATCAGTTTTCTCTCTGCTGGTATGGTTTTCCTGTGAAGGAGCCATCTGACAGAGCACCCAGTCTTACTGTTACTCTGTCATTTCATTGCCAGGACATCTTATAGGAACACGTAACAATTTTCACATCAACAGTATTATTTGACGGCGTATCAAAATAAACAGTTGTCTGATCAACATTGCCCATATGTTTCCTCAAATTGATTATTTGATGCTGATACACAAGCAGTTTCTCATCAAACACTGTTGGAAGTCACTGAGCTAGCATTTTTCTGCATTGTTATGTAAGCTCTTAATCATGCTCGGGCAGCAGCCTGTGCTTACTTTGAATTTTGAGAGGCATGCAGTTGGAAAATTCCTGTCTCTGGCGCGTTCGAGTAATTGGTAATCCTTCGCATTTTTATCATACATACTGAACAACAATTCATGTAACCTTCCTGGTCATGAAAGTTTGACATGTAGAACAGACATTCTTTAATTTATTCTTTCTTTAATTTATTCTTCATCTAATAGTGCATACAAACAATCACTTTCATGACAACCAAGTTTCTTCCTGCTGCAAGTTGATTGACCCCTGATTCATCAATCACCATTGAATTAAAATTAGTGTCACATTGTCTGTGTGAAGCAGTTGTGAAATCTGAGCTTGTAGGTCCACATCTCTGAAAAGAGCCACAGCTGTAATTTACAATTATTATTGAGTGCTAAAATTCACTTTCTATAAAGCACAGACAATCTAAGCAAAGTGAATGACAACAGTATGTTGCTCTCTCAGCTTCCTATTGTTGAGTTGGTAGAAACTGTGACACTGTGTGTTAATAGTGCTGTTCATTATTTATTGCCAACCTTGAAAATCAACAGTACCGTGGAGTAATAGCAGCTTTAGTGGCACTGTCATTGAACATCAAGCTTCATTTGTTGTGCTGTGATTTGAGTGTTCTTCACTGATATATTTATCTCACTCTCTCTCTCTCTCTCTCTCTCTCTCTCTCTCTCTCTCTCTCTCTCTCTCTCTTTCCTTGTGCCTGTGTCACGCACTTTTGCAGGGTTGGCATTGTTATGGTCTGATTTGGCAAGGTTAATTGAAGGGGTGGCAGGATGTACTTCCTGTCGCCACCTCGGTGGATGAGAGGATTAGGAAGACAACACAACACGACGACAAGGACGAGGACAACACAACACCCAGTCCCTGAGCGGAGAAAAATCCTCGACCCAGCTGGGAATCGAATATGGGCCCCTTTGCGCGGCATTCTGTCGTGCTGACCACTCAACTATCAGGGCGGACTTCACTGATATATTTATGCTGGAATTAATTTATCTCTTGTCTAAATGTATACTGCTATTCAGTATTTGTCCATTTGTAAAGTCAGTTAAATTCTGATTACATTTGTATCCAGCAAACAGCAGTTTAAGCACAGTAGATGTTCATAAAATGCAATGTATCTAAGAAGGTTGGCAGCATAATGAAATTTGGTGCCTGCTTACCACTTCCTTCCCCACATTTGTCCTAGTGCTCAGCTGAGGTGTTGACACTGGTCCCCCACACACTCCTCTGAAATGATCAAATTAAATCTATGCATGACCTCAGCTACCAAATGTTTCATCTGCAAGTTTAAGACACCTCCTTATTGCACAATATAAAAATTTTCACCTTAGCAGACAAAGCTTAATCCACAAATGTATTCCTGTATTTTTAAAAGGCTGAATTTTGGAAAAGCCTGATGTTAGAATTAGGTAAATATTGTACATAATTCCAATGTGAAATGATAGCAACAATTTTTCAGTTTGTTTTATTCTAGGCAGTTCATCAAAATTATGGTACAAGTATCGGCATCATTATGTGTCACCTCATTTATAATATTTACAAAGACAACAATCCAGCTATCCAACATTTTGTCTTCTAGGTTGACATCTGCTGTAAAGCATTTTGTTCTCATTCCTGGATGCACCAAACTACTAACTTGGATATTGTTTAAAATTTGTAAAGTACCAGCTTACTTTCTTCTCTATCTACCTGCAAGCAATGCCACATCTAACTTCATTGTTGGGAACTTTTCACAGTAGTTGCTGTTTCCTTCACACTGTCACTGTGATTGTTATTTTTGTTAATTGATTTTTATTTATTTATTTATTTATTTATTTTTTTTTTTTTTTGTTCAAGGAGGTCACTGCACTTTGTCACTCAGAATTGATTTCTATTGGATTTTCTTTTATAAATTGGTCTGTTTTTCTATCCATGTGCTGTTAACTACATTATAGAAACAGTTGCAGTATCTTCAAAGGTTTTATAAAGCAAGTTATACATGCAGATGATTACTTAATTTGATTTTCCCTCAATTCAGTAGAATCATTTAAAAAATAAAAATAAAAATTCAGTTATATTCCCGGAGACTTTTAGTTTCCATTAACCTCTTTTTTTATATCAGTATTTTCAGTATTTCTCAGAATATGCAGTTGAAAAGTAAAACTGAATAGCTTTCTTGAGATGATCTCATTTAATACTTAGTGACAGTTCTGTTTCTTATTTTTTGCAAATTTTAAACACAGTGGGATTGCAGTGCTGTTGTTAATAGCAGGTGAAGTAAATTTAACAACTTGCTGAATAGTTAAATCACTGAGTTGTCAATATACTATTATTTATACTCCACCAACAACTTTCTATTACCACAGTGCTTGTGTTAATCTGTGTGTTTGTGGTTTGTATATACTAACATATTAGTAATTCAATGATATACTTCAAGGGTAGAAGAAGTCATTTTAATGACTCTTTGTGATAAATATGACTGCAGATTTTCATGATATGATTTTGAGTATGGCTGTTATTTCTAATCCATTGAAGCTCTTTTGTGATATGCATATTGTAGGCTTCATTATTTTCTTTATTGTGGCATTAGTAACTTATATATTATCCTTTGTGTTACTATATAGGTGGAGATATGGGCCAAAGCTGTTGATTCTGGTTACAACACTCAGCCAGAATCATTTGAGAATATCTGGAATCTCCGTGGTGTTCTAAGCAATGCCTACCACAGAGTGAAAGTAAACATTAAGTCTTGAAATTATTAAATGTGACTGAAAATATGTTCCTAGTAATTTAAATAATGGTGCTATTTTATTTTTTCATCTCAATCTGTTATTCAGTAATAATGCAGCAATCTTATTTATAATGTAACTGTATAAATGCTGTAAAATGCAGTGAAGGTCATTCAAACTAGATCTGTATCATAATAAATAAGTTACCATTGAGATATGCATGGATCAGAATTAATAATAGATCGTTTCCCAAGAAAATTGATCATTTCATAAGAAACACAGTTAGATAATGTTAATATCTGGCATGGAGATGCGTATGTCATTATATATCATACGAGTACCTTACCCATTTCATTTCACCTTTCTTAATATCAACAGATGTTTACTCTTTTATCCTGTTAATGTATGCCTTAGAGACAGGAGAATATGAAGGGCTGGGTGGTGAAAGTTCAGTAAGGGGATAAGTGAAAATGGCTTTTTGAAAAGTAATCTGGGGTGGGGAATGGAGACCAATTTTTTGTAAGTTTAAATTTGAGACTATGCCTGTACAGTACAAGAAAAGTGTGATATTTACACTTACATGCAACTGCTTATTTATGTTAAGATTAAGATCAGTACAGTTGTAATTTTTATTATTGGTTGAAAATATGTGTGATATCCATTTGGCATACAGTGCAGCAGTCTGCAGCCCAAGGTGGTTACCTGAGTAAAACATTGAGAAGGTAACTAACCACAGCTGCTAACTGCTGTACACCATGCAAAAAGAGGACCTTGGGAGAATGGCAAAGAAGTAGGACCTGGAAAGCAGCTTACCTTTGTTAAAATGAATATAAAAAGTTATTGTCAAAAAAACATTGGTCAGATATGAGCTTCTGTTGAGAATACACATTTTTTACTGTACCATAGCCTTTTTGAAAAATAAAATGTACTCTTATATGAAAAAGTGTTTATGTTTCATAATCATACTCAATACACATAAAAAGGGTAGATTTGATTATTGTAACTTGGCTTGAAGAGGTATTGTGGAATGTTCTGTCTTCAAAATTTATATTGGATGACAATGATAATATTGCCCTGGGACAAAATATAACAAGAAGTCATGAAGGTGTTAACTGGGGAGGAAATGGTTGTTCTCATAATTTAAAACTGAATAAAAGAAAAATTGAAGGAAGGCAAGTCTTACACTGTTTAGTAAAATCAAGACTTCTGACATGCTTTATCTTCTTATTACTCTTATTTATAAATTGAAATTTTAAGAAATTCCCTTTACCCCATATTGAGGCCATGTGAGGATTACATTTTAATTTCACTTCTTCACATATCATGTTTTGTAATATTTTCCATCCATTATTTCTTCATCTTTTCATTGTGTTGTTTCCTCTCTTCAGTCCACTTTAAACATGTATGATTTTCATTCTTGTCTTGACTTGACACCTGTCCATCTGCAACACTTTCATTCCACAATCTACATGTACAATTACATGCATACTCCGCAAGCCACTGCGCAGTGCATGGCAGATGGTACCCTGTTCCATTATTACTAATTTCCTTCTCTGTTCCACTCACAAATAACTGTCTAAGTGCCTCTGTATGAGCCCTGATCTCTCTTATCTTATTTTCATGGTCCTTACACAAAATGCATGTTGGTGGCAGTAGAATTGTTCTGAAGTCAGCCTCAAGTGCCTGTTCTCTAAATTTCCTCAATAATGCTCCTCAAAAAGAATGTCGCCTTCCCTCCAGTGATTCCAATTTGAGTTTCCAAAGCATCCCCACAATACTTGAATGTCGTTTGAACCTACTGGTAAGTAATGAAGTAGCCCACCTCCGAATTGCTTTGATGTCTTCCTTTGATCCGGCCTGATGTGGATCCCGAACACTCAAAAAGTACTCAGCAATAGGTCACACTAGTGTCCTATATGTGGTCTCCTTAACAGATGAACCACACTTTCCTAAAATACACCCAAATAAATAAAAGTTGACCATTTGCCTTTCCTACAACAATCCTTACATGCTCATTCCACTTGATATTTCTTTGCGATGTTACATCTAGATATTTAAATCAAAATGACTGTGTCAAGCAGCACACTACTAATACTATATTCGAACATTATGGGTTTTTTTTCCTACTCATCTGCATCAACTTACATTGTTTTAATGTTTAAAGCTAGCTGCCATTCATCGCACCAACCAGAAATTTTGTCTATATCCTTTTGTTTCCTCCTACATTCACTCAATGATGACACTCCCATACACCAGAACATTTATGTACATAGAAAATGACAGTGGTCTTATCACACATTTCTGGGGCACTGCTGATGATACTCTTGTTGCCAAGGAACATGTGCTATTGAGGACAACATACTGGGTTCTGTTCCTTAGAAGTCTTTGAGCCACTTGTATACCTGGGAACCTATTCTGTGAGCTTGTACCTTCATTAACAGTCGGCAGTGTGGCACCCTGTGAAAGGCTTTCGGAAATCTATGAATATGGAATCCGCCTGTTGCCATTCATCCATGTTGTTGTTGTGGTCTTCAGTCCTGAGACTGGTTTGATGCAGCTCTCCATGCTACTCTATCCTGTGCAAGCTTCTTCATATCCCAGTACCTACTGCAACCTACATCCTTCTAAATCTGCTTAGTGTATTCATCTCTTGGTCTCCCACTACGATTTTTACCCTCCACGGTGCCCTCCAATGCTAAATTTGTGATCCCTTGATACCTCAAAACATGCCCTACCAACCGATCCCTTCTTCTAGTCAAGTTGTGCCACAAACTTCTCTTCTCCCCAATCCTATTCAATACCTCCTCATTAGTTACGTGATCTACCCACCTTATCTTCAGCATTCTTCTGTAGCACCACATTTCGAAAGCTTCTACTCTCTTCTTGTCCAAACTAGTTATCGTCCATGTTTCACTTCCATACATGGCTACACTCCATACAAATACTTTCAGAAACGACTTCCTGACACTTAAATCTATACTCGATGTTAACAAATTTCTCTTCTTCAGAAACGTTTTCCTTGCCATTGCCAGTCTACATTTCATATCCTCTCTACTTCGACCATCATCAGTTATTTTACTCCCTAAATAGCAAAACTCCTTTACTACTTTAAGTGTCTCGTTTCCTAATCTAATTTCCTAAGCATCACCCGATTTAATTTGACTACATTCCATTATCCTCGTTTTGCTTTTGTTGATGTCCATCTTATATCCTCCTTTCAAGACACTGTCCATTCCGTTCAACTGCTCTTCCAAGTCCTTTGCTGTCTCTGACAGAATTACAATGTCATCAGCAAACCTCAAAGTTTTTATTACTGCTCCATGAATTTCAATACCTACTCCGAATTTTTCTTTTGTTTCCTTTACTGCTTGCTCAATATACAGATTGAATAACATCGGGGAGAGGCTACAACCCTGTCTCACTCCTATCCCAACCACTGCTTCCCTTTCATGCCCCTTGACTCTTATAACTGCCATCTGGTTTCTGTACAAATTGTAAATAGCCTTTCGCTCCCTGTATTTTACCCCTGCCACCTTCAAAATTTGAAAGAGAGTATTCCAGTCAACATTGTCAAAAGCTTTCTCTAAGTCTACAAATGCTAGAAACGTAGGTTTGCCTTTTCTTAATCTTTCTTCTAAGATACGTCGTAAGGTTAGTATTGCCTCACATGTTCCAGTATTTCTACGGAATCCAAACTGATCTTCCCCGAGGTTGGCTTCTACCAGTTTTTCCATTCGTCTGTAAAGAATTTGCGTTAGTATTTTGCAGCTGTGACTTATTAAACTGATAGTTCGGTAATTTTCACATCTGTCAACACCTGCTTTCTTGATATAGTGGGAATTAGTGAAGTTCGGTGGCAGGAGGAACAAGACTTTTGGTCAGGTGAATACAGGGTTATAAATACAAAATCAAATAGGGGTAATGCAGGAGTAGGTTTAATAATGAATAAAAAAATAGGTGTATGGGTAAGCTACCACAAACAGCATAGTGAAGGCATTATTGTGGCCAAGATAGACACAAAGCCCATGCCTACTACAGTAGTACAAGTTTATATGCCAACTAGCTCTGCAGATGATGAAGAAATTGATGAAATGTGTGATCAGATAAAAGAAATTATTCATGTAGTAAATGGAGACGAAAATTTAATAGTCATGGGTGACTGGAATTCGAGAGTAGGAAAATGGAGAGAAGGAAACATAGTAGATGAATATGGATTGGGGGGAAGAAATGAAAGAGGAAGCCGCCTTGTAGAATTTTGCACAGAGCATAACTTAATCATAGCTAACACTTGGTTCAAGAATCATAAAAGAAGGTTGTATACCTGGAAGAATCCTGGAGATACTAAAAGGTATCAGATAGATTATATAATGGTTAGACAGAGATTTAGGAACCAGGTTTTAAATTGTAAGACATTTCCAGGGGCAGATGTGGATTCTGACCACAATCTATTGGTTATGAACTGCAGATTGAAACTGAAGAAACTGCAAAAAGGTGGGAATTTAAGGAGATGGGACCTGGATAAACTGAAAGAACCAGAGGTTGTACAGAGTTTCAGGGAGAGCATAAGGGAACAATTGACAGGAATAGGGGAAAGAAATACAGTAGAAGAAGAATGGGTAGCTCTGAGGGATGAAGTAGTGAAGGCAGCAGACGATCAAGTAGGTAAAAAGACGAGGGTTAATAGAAATCCTTGGGTAACAGAAGAAATATTGAATTTAATTGATGAAAGGAGAAAATATAAAAATGCAGTGAATGAAGCAGGCAAAAAGGAATACAAACGTCTCAAAAATGAGATCGACAGGAAGTGCAAAATGGCTAAGCAGGGATGGCTAGAGGACAAATGTAAGGATGTTGAGGCTTGTCTCACTAGGGCAAGATAGATACCGCCTACAGGAAAATTAAAGAGACCTTTGGAGAGAAGAGTACCACTTGTATGAATATCAAGTGCTCAGATGGCAACCCAGTTCTAAGCAAAGAAGGGAAGGCAGAAAGGTGGAAGGAGTATATAGAGGGTTTATACAAGGGCGATGTACTTGAGGACAATATTATGGAAATGGAAGAGGGTGTAGATGAAGACGAAATGGGAGATAAGATACTGCATGAAGAGTTTGACATTCATCCATGGTGTGCAGGATCTCATGTGAGAAAGGGGCAACCTGAATTTTGGATGAGTGATGCTTTCTAAAACTGCTGATTTGTGGACAGAAGTTTGTCCCTCTCAAGGAAATTTATTATGTTTGAACTGAGAATATGTTCAAGGATTTTGCAGCAAACCTATGTTAAAGATATTGGTTTGTAATTTTGTAGGTCCATTCTTTCACCTCCTTATATACAATATTCACCTGCACTTTTTTCATCACTTGGGATTCCATTAGGGCCTTGGGACTTACTTGCTTTCAACTCTTTCAATTGTATCTCTACATCAGTGATGCTTATTATGATGTTGTCTATCAGGAGTCTGCGTGATGTTTGTACGATTATCCTGCATGGATGATTTCTTAAATGTGAAATTTAAGACTTTAGCTTTACTTTTGTTATCTCTTGCTGCCACATAAGGACGGTCTATTAATTTTTGCCTGTCATCACCAGCACATTCTCTTGTGCACCAAGAGTGAAACACCTTTCCTTCGTCAGTATTTTTTGCATTTTGTCATTAAACCATGGTAGGTTTTTTTTCTATCCTTAATTGGCTTATTCAGTAATGGTAGGTTTTTCTGTCCTTAATCAACTTACTTGGTATGTACTTCTCGAGAGTATGATCTACAATCCATTTAGACCCTGTCCAAAATTCCTCTACGTCTACGTACTGGAATTAAATGATGTCATTTCATTGTCTAAGTGTTATTCTAACAACTCGCTATCCATTTTTTCTCACAGAAATATTCTCCTACCTTTCGTGATTGATTTATTAACTTTAGTAACCAAAGTCGCTATGATGAAATCGTGGTCACAGATCCCTGTATCTATCTATACTGACACCACCAATAAGGTCAGGCCTGTTTGTAGATGCAAGGTCGAAAATATTTCCATTGTGTGTGGGCTGTCAAAATAGCTGCTCAGACAGTATTTGGAAAACATGTTCAAAAGAACTTTGCAGGACTGACTGTCTGTACCCCCTATAATGAATCTGTAGACGTCCCACTCTACACTTGGAAGGTTAAAGTTGCCTCCAACTAATACTGCATGATCTATGTATTTTCACACTACTGACCCTTCCTTATTTTGTTCCTTTGTATCCTCTTTTTGGCCCCTTAAATCTGGTTTGTAGTTAACTTCTTTTGCCAAGAGTATTTGAAGGTCTGTTTAGTTAATATTTGTCATCCTTTCTATACTAACCACCAAATAATTTTTCTCTTTCTTATAGTTTCTGTTATATTTTCTGTATTTTATTATATTTCTACATGACTTCTCAATTGCCCGGAGAGTACAGTTTTTAGTGGCCCCAGTATTTCCCTTACAATTCTTCTTTGCAGTACCTTTAGTTTTTCAAAATTATAACTCAATACTAGGCTTTGGCTTTCATATGGTCATTCCGGTTTAACCACTGTATTGTATTACTTTATTTTAAGGTTGTTAGATAAGCAGTTTTTGTTGTAAACGTTTGTCGTTATAATGTGGGCTTTTTCCATTACATGTATTCTTTCTTTTACGACTGATTTCCATTTGTTCTAAATATTCACTATTTTATCACTTTTACTATTAAAACAAAATGTTGTCTTTAGTCCAAAGAATGGTTTAATGCAGCTTACCACCACAATCTGTGCTATAAAGGACTCCTGATCTTTTTGCAACTACTGAATTTTTACCTCCCACACTTTTTTCCATGGCTCGGGTGCCATCTGGATCCTCCCCACCACCACCAGCTTTTCTGAGCTGCACAGATGGTAGCTATCGTTACAGCACATCCGTCGCTCCTGTAACCTCCCTGGTGCAAACCTAAGGTTGCTCGCTGTCCCACTACCTCACCAAATAGTGTGTGTGTGTGTGTGTGTGTGTGGTGTGTGTGTGTGTGTGTGTGTGTGTGTGTCCAGCTTGAGAAAGGAATTCCATTCCGGGAATTCCGACAGCTAGCAAAGTAAGGCTCTGTACCTTTTGTGTGTGTACCTGTTGACGACACAGTGCTTCTGCCGTTAGGTGAGTAGTCACCTTTATTCCTAAATAATTCGTTATTCTCAACCAAAACTTTTCATACATTAAGATTTTACTAATACATAGAAAGTGTATTTTTTGTGCAAGTACACACTTTTTTAAATGGAGCATTGCGTATTATCATTAACAGACTAAAATTAGGGTAAATTAGAATCTCATGTTTGTTGCAGGATTATAGTGTGAGCCGTTTATGAGATATTTTATTTTGAAAAGTTCCCACACTGATATTTGTGCCATTCAACCTGCATAGTTGCTAGGTACGATGTTATGTTTGCTTACAGTGTGCTTATGTGTTCCTCAAGTCCATTGCGAGTTGCTAGTCAGTTAGTGTGTGACACACCAAGCAGTGGGTTGTGAGTGGATGATGGGATTTACCAATGCAGAAAAATCTGGCATGCCCATGGTGTATGGAAAGTGTAGGAAGAATGCAGTTCATTCCTGTATGATGAATGTGACAGGGTGTCACAATAGATGTCAACTCTCTCGGAGGTTGTTTACTGACCTTGTCAAACAATTAAGTGAATGTGGTGACATAAGTCCTCGCCAGCGTATCAGAAGGAAACAAGTGATGGAAGAGGAGGCAGAAATTAATGTTTTGGCTGCTGTTGCATTTGATCCGCATATTAGCTCCCTTACAATTGCATAAGGAAGTGGTACGAGTTAGGCAAACATCCTATGCATTCTCGATCAATGTAGGTTCCATCCCTATCACATCTCTCCACCAAGAGCTACACGGAAATGATTATGAAAATTGTGTTAACTTCTGTACAGGGTCGTTAAGTGAGGCTACTCCAGATATGTCAGGTAGCTTGTTTAATACTGAATGCACGTTTACTAATAACGGCCAGGGAAACTGCCGAAACATGTGCTATTGGTCTGTTGACAATCCCCATTGGCTTCGTCAGATGGAACATCAGCATTTGTGGAGTGTAAACGTCTGGTGTAGGATAGTGAACCATGAGCTCATAGGCCCATTTTTCATAGACGGCACACTGAATGTGCACAAGTATCACAGCCTGCTAATGGACCATCTTACATGGATGCTAGATGATGTTACTCTGCAGACTTAGGAGGAATCTGTGGTACCAATGTGATGGCTGTCCAGCCCACAGTGCACAAAGTACTACAGCATGTGTTCATGAGTTGTTTCCAAATCACTGGATTGGTCGCAGACGACCTGTACCTTTGGTGGCCCATTCCCGGAATTTGACGCCTGTACACTGCCAAATATACGTGATTATATGCAATGATGTATTACTGCAACCTGCTCAGACATCTCTGCAGCAGTCATTCCGAACAAGACCGGAAGCGTGTATTGCCACTGCTATGGTTATTTTGAACACAACCTTTGATAGTCAGTTGTCTTCTTACTGGTCAGAATCCACATAACTAGTGCATGCACTTATCTTGTCGTTTAGTGTGTGCTACCATGGGTATTGTGTAAATTTCTGTGTGGGAACTTTTCAGAATACAATATCTCATAAACAGCTTGCACTAGCATCCTGCAACAAACACCACTGACATTCTAACTTAACACATTTTTAGTTTGTTAATGCCAACAGACATTGTTTCATTTAAAAAAGTGTGTGTTTGTACAAAAAATATTCGCTCAATAGCACTTTCCCATTTCTGCAACATCTGTGGTGCAATTTTTAGATGATTCACCGTACATATTTCAATAATAGATAGAAACAGTGGCTAATGAACAACATTTTTTAATTGTCTTTTGAAATGGTTGGAATTCCAAATTTCTTGCCTTACATTGCATGGCAGTTTATTGGATACTTTACCACCAAAGTACATACCATAAATCCATTCTGAACCCTGTACACAGAGGCAAAGTCTACATTTACTGTAACAGTTTATCATAGTTTGGTTAAAACTTATATTTATTATCAGCACCGAAAAGCCATTAAGGATTAAATGTATTGGGAAGTGGTATAAGAATTCCAAGATCCTTCAAAAGGCTTAGCTGCAAGATTTACAGTTGCCCTCTTCATACAGTATTCTTACTGCTTGCTTCTGCTGGATGAACATTGTGTTTACTTTAGGTGTACTGTCCCAGAAGATAATTCTAGATGTACTGTCCCAGAAGATAATTCTGTAAGACAACAAGAGTGAACATATTCAGAGTAAGGTAACACTCTTGTCCTTCAGCCAACTACATGAGATATGCTTTTAAAGGTTAAACACACTGAATTGGGCTTTTTGATTAGTTTATGTGTATGTTTTACTGGACCACAGCTAATGTGGCACAGTATGTTTAATGTAGTGTGTGGTCATTAATGTCTCTTGGTTCTAGCAGGTTCTTGTTGTTGTTTCAAAATTCAATAATAGGAGTTGTTACGAGATTATGACTTAATAATTTTAGCTTTGAACTGCTTCGTGTCATCAACTGTTCTCTATATTTGTCTGCTAAGCTTGAGTGTGGACCCTCCATTACATACTTGTGTCATGAGCAAACATGAGAGGTTTTCAACTGCCTTTTAAAGTCAGTGGAAAACTGTTTATCCAAATTAAAACAAGAGTGGGCCCAATACCAAATCTTATGGAACCTTATGTTTCTGTGATCTGAGGTTAGTTTCATGTTCATGACACAGTCTGTCAATGAGACCCTCTGCTTTCTGCTGTGAAAGTAAGATTCCATCAATGCAAGAGAATGTCATTACACTTGAGTTTGCCAAGTAGAATTTTGTGATCCATATAATCAAAAGTGTATGCTGAGACATCAGCACAACATATTGTAGTTTTTAATTATGTGGTATTTTATGTGTGACATGGTGGTGTTACTTGCAACTTTTTATCACAGTTTGACATGACATCACTATGTGACTTTCAGTGATGTAAAAAGCATGTACAACCTAATGTTAAAAAATCCAATGATGACAACACAGATCTGTTGAAATCAGTAAAAAAGCATGTACATCTAATAATGTTACATAATCCTATGATGGCAGAATAGATCAGCTGAAACCAGTAAGAGTAATAAAAGAATTACTAGTGATCTTGGCAAACTTGATTTTTCGAGAACAGTACATAATCAAAAGCTTTAGCCAGGTCACAAAATAACCCAACAGGACAATTTATCTTGTTTAGCTCTATTAACACTTCATTTGTGACATCTTGCATTTTATTGCTTTCTTTATAGAGAATCCTTTATGAAAGCCGGACTGAGAGGCAATTTACTATGCTCAGGTAAAAGAATCAATATTTTATCATAAGCCCCTTCCTCAAAATGGGTGGTAAGAGTGGCAGGGATGAAACAGGTCCGTAATTAGAGATGGTTTTCTTATCTCCAGTTTTATAGATGGGTGTTACTACAGCACGTTTAACTCTGCCAGAAAATATGCTGTAAATTTTTTATTTATGAGGAGTATAAAGATAGCTTAAGGGTAATCTTATCAAGTAAGCACAAGGTTTTAATTTTCTGATTGAAACACCTTGTTGTTGTTGTTGTTGTGGTCTTCAGTCCTGAGACTGGTTTGATGCAGCTCTCCATGCTACTCTATCCTGTGCAAGCTTCTTCATCTCCCAGTACCTACTGCAACCTACATCCTTCTGAATCTGCTTAGTGTATTGATCTCTTGGTCTCCCTCTACGATTTTTACCCTCCACGCTGCCCTCCAATGCTAAATTTGTGATCCCTTGATGCCTCAAAACATGTCCTACCAACCGATCCCTTCTTCTAGTTGTGCCACAAACTCCTCTTCTCCCCAATCCTATTCAGTACCTCCTCATTAGTTATGTGATCTACCCATCTTCTGTAGCACCACATTTCGAAAGCTTCTATTCTCTTCTTGTCCAAACTGGTTATCATCCATGTTTCACTTCCATACATGGCTACACTCCATACAAATACTTTCAGAACGACTTCCTGACTCTTAAATCTATACTAGATGTTAACAAATTTCTCTTCTTCAGAAACGATTTTCTTGCCATTGCCAGTCTACATTTTATATCCTCTCTACTTCGACCATCATCAGTTATTTTACTGCCACCTTCAGAATTTGAAAGAGAGTATTCCAGTTAACGTTGTCAAAAGCTTTCTCTAAGTCTACAAATGCTAGAAACGTAGGTTTGCCTTTTCTTAATCTTTCTTCTAAGATAAGTCGTAAGATTAGTATTGCCTCACGTGTTCCAACATTTCTACGGAATCCAAACTGATCTTCCCCGAGGTCGGCTTCTACCAGTTTTTCCATTCGTCTGTAAAGAATTCGCGTTAGTATTTTGCAGCTGTGACTTATTAAACTGATAGTTCGGTAATTTTCACATCTGTCAACACCTGCTTTCTTTGGGATTGGAATTATTATATTCTTCTTGAAGTCTGTGGGTATTTCGCCTGTCTCCTACATCTTGCTCACCAGATGGTAGAGTTTTGTCATGACTGGCTCTCCCAAGGCTGTCAGTAGTTCTAATGGAATGTTGTCTACTCCCGGGGGCCTTGTTTCGACTCAGGTCTTTCAGTGCTCTGTCAAACTCTTCACGCTGTATCTTATCTCCCATTTCATCTTCATCTGCATCCTCTTCCATTTCCATAATATTGTCCTCAAGTACATAGCCCTTGTATAAACCCTGTATATACTCCTTCCACCTTTCTGCCTTCCCTTCTTTGCTTAGAACTGGGTTGCCATCTGAGCTCTTGATATTCATACAAGTGGTTCTCTTCTCTCCAATGGTGGTCTCTTTAATTTTCCTGTAGGCGGTATCTATCTTACCCCTAGTGAGACAAGCCTCTACATCCTCACATTTGTCCTCTAGCCATCCCTGCTTAGCCATTTTGCACTTCCTGTCGATCTCATTTTTGAGACGTTTGTATTCCTTTTTGCCTGCTTCATTTACTGCATTTTTATATTTTCTCCTTTCATCAATTAAATTCAATATTTCTTCTGTTACCCAGGGATTTCTATTAGCCCTCGTCTTTTTACCTACTTGATCCTCTGCTGCCTTCACTACTTCATCCCTCAGAGCTACCCATTCTTCTTCTACTGTATTTCTTTCCGCCATTCCTGTCAATTGTTCCCTTCTGCTCTCCCTGAAACTCTGTACAACCTCAGGTTCTTTCAGTTTATCCAGGTCCCATCTCCTTAAATTCCCACCTTTTTGCAGTTTCTTCAGTTTCAATCTGCAGTTCATAACCAATAGATTGTGGTCAGAATCCATATCTGCCCCTGGAAATGTCTTACAATTTAAAACCTGGTTCCTAAATCTCTGTCTTACCATTATATAATCTATCTGATACCTTTTAGTATCTCCAGGATTCTTCCAGGTATACAACCTTCTTTTATGATTCTTGAACCAAGTGTTAGCTATGATTAAGTCATGCTCTGTGCAAAATTCTACAAGGCGGCTTCCTCTTTCATTTCTTCCCCCCAATCCATATTCACCTACTATGTTTCCTTCTCTCTCTTTTCCTACTGACGAATTCCAGTCACCCATGACTATTAAATTTTCGTCTCCCTTCACTACCTGAATAATTTCTTTTATCTCGTCATACATTTCATTAATTTCATCATCATCTGCAGAGCTAGTTGGCATACAAACTTGTACTACAGTAGTAGGCATGGGCTTTGTGTCTATCTTGGCCACAATAATGCCTTCACTATGCTGTTTGTAGTAGCTAACCCGCACTCCTATTTTTTTATTCATTATTAAACCTACTCCTGCATTACCCCTATTTGATTTTGTATTTATAACCCTGTATTCACCTGACCAAAAGTCTTGTTCCTCCTGCCACCGAACTTCACTAATTCCCACTATATCTAACTTTAACGTGTCCATTTCCCTTTTTAAATTTTCTAACCTGCCTGCCTGATTAAGGGATCTGACATTCCACGCTCCGATCCGTAGAATGCCAGTTTTCTTTCTCCTGATAACGACGTCTACTTGAGTAGTCCCCGCCTGGAGATCCGAATGGGGGACTATTTTACCTCCGGAATATTTTACCCAAGAGGATGCCATCATCATTTAATCATACAGTAAAGCTGCATGTCCTCGGGAAAAATGACGGCTGTAGTTTCCCCTTGCTTTCAGCTGTTCGCAGTACCAGCACAGCAAGGCCGTTTTGGTTAATGTTACAAGGCCAGATCAGTCAATCATCCAGACTGAAAAGGCTGCTGCCCCTCTTCAGGAACCACATGTTTGTCTGGCCTCTCAACAGATACCCCTCCGTTGTGCTTGCACCTACGGTACGGCCATCTGTATCTCTGAGGTACGCAAGCCTCCCCACCAACGGCAAGGTCCATGGTTCATGGGGGAAGTGAAACACCTTAGGTAGCAGAATTACTGCTCATTAGTGAGCAAATGAACTTTGTAATCTCCTTAGGGGTTGTATTTTTTAAGCTAACATCTGTTGGTGCATGCTGCATCTGCACAAGTAAATCTAACGCATCTGTATTTGCTACTCACTACAGAGAAGAAGCCAGGAATCGCAGGCAGGTACAATGAAAAGAATGCTAGATATTTTCAGCTATTGACTAAGTTCTTCATCAGGCATTCACACAACCACAATTCACACACACATGGCAGCATCTAATGTCTCCGGGCATTCTGATTCCTACACTGGGAACACTTCTTTGAATTTCTCCAAAAAAAGCCAGTTTAATACCAACATCAAGCCTCGTTTGTCCCAGTGTATAACACCATCCATCTGTGATTTCCCTGCCCATCTTCCACAACCACCCCCTTCGTTGTCTTCAATGAATTCCTTGCCTCCAATTTGGTCTCACCATCCTTTCCCAGGTGCCTTCCCAAGAAAAGAACGGCCATTGATAACCACAATACAGACCTGATTTAATCATACTACTGCAGACAAAGGCTCCTCGACTGTCAAAATTAATTGCAGTGAGTACGCAACAGAAGGGTTCTGCAAACTGTCCAACTCGTCCACCTGCAAGTACTGCCATAGTGACCCAATCCCAGTAGTCCAACATAACCTCCAGTCTGTACTCAAATCCTTAGGTCCATCCCAGAACCTTTCCCCTGAAGCCATCTCCCTTCTCACCCTAAAGACCCTGCACACACACACTTTCTGCATGCTTCCCGTACTCTGTAAACCAAACAATTGTGGAAGCCCCATTGTAACTGGTACTGTGCTTCCACTGAAAGAATCTCCACTCATGTCAACAAACAACTCCAACCAATTGCCCGTAGGCTACATTCTAATATCGGAGATACAAACCCCTCCATTCACTGACTCCCAAACATGCCCACCCCATTACCACAAGGATTCCTACTTGTCACTGTTGATGACACCTCGCTACACACCAACATCCTTTATGTCCGTGGATTTGCTTTTATCGAATACTACCTCTCCCAATTTCCTTCAGGCTCCAAACCCACTACCTCATTCCTTACACACCTCACCAATTACATCTTTCCACACAACTACTTCTTCCTTGAAGGGACAATATAAAAATAAATCTGCAGCAGAGCCGTGGGTACCTGTATGGCACCCTCCTATGCCAACCCTTTTATGGAACATCTAGAGTAAACCTTCCTAGCCTCCCAAAACTCATTCATTGTCTGATTCAGATGCATTGATGATATCTTCGTGATCTGGACTCAAGGTCATGACACCCTATCCTCATTGTCGCATAAAACTGATAGAAGCCGACCTCGGGGAAGATCAGTTTGGATTCTGTAGAAATGTTGGAACATGTGAAACAATACTGACCCTATGACTTATCTTAGAGAATAGATTAAGGAAAGGCAAACCTACATTTCTAGCATTTGTAGACTTAGAGAAAGCTTTTGACAATGTTGTTTGGAATACTGTCTTTGAAATTCTGAAGGTGGCAGGGGTAAAATACAGGGAGTGAAAGGCTATTTGTAATTTGTACAGAAACCAGACGGCAGTTATAAGAGTTGAGGGGTATGAAAGGGGAGCAGTGGTTGGGAAGGGAGTGAGACAGGTTTGTAGCCTCTTCTCGGTGCTATTCAATCTGTACATTGAGCAAGCAATAAAGGAAACAAAAGAAAAGTTCGGAGTAGGTATTAAAATCCATGGAGAAGAAATAAAAACTTTGAGGTTCACCGATGACCTTGTAAATCTGTCAGAGACAGCAAAGGACTTGGAAGAGCAGTTGAACGGAATGGACAGTGTCTTGAAACGAGAGTATAAGATGAACATCAACAAAAGCAAAACGAGGATAATGGAATGTAGTCGAATTAAGTCGGGTGATGCTGAGGGAATTAGATTAGGAAATGAGACACTTAAAGTAGTAAAGGAGTTTTGCTGTTTGGGGAGCAAAATAACTGATGATGGTCGAAGTAGAGAGGATATAAAATGTAGACTGGCAATGGCAAGGAAAGCGTTTCTGAAGAAGAGAAATTTGTTAACATCGAGTATAGATTTAAGTGTCAGGAAGTCATTTCTGAAAGTATTCGTATGGAGTGTAGCCATGTATGGAAGTGAAACATGGACGATAAATAGTTTGGACAAGAAGAGAATAGAAGCTTTCGAAATGTGGTGCTACAGAAGAATGCTGAAGATTAGATGGGTAGATCACATAACTAATGAGGAGGTATTGAATAGAATTGGGGAGAAGAGGAGCTTGTGGCACAACTTGACTAGAAGAAGAGATCAGTTGGTAGGACATGTTCTGAGGCATCAAGGGATCACCAATTTAGTATTGGAGGGCAGCGTGGATGGTAAAAATCGTAGAGGGAGACCAAGAGATGAATACACTAAGCAGATTCAGAAGGATGTAGGCTGCATTAGGTACTGGGAGATGAAGAAGCTTGCACAGGATAGAGTAGCATGAAGAGCTGCATCAAACCAGTCTCAGGACTGAAGACCACGACAACAACAACATACTTCTACAGTTTTATTTTTCCCATCTAATTTTTCCTTCTTTCACATTTTCCTCTTTCTGTCCAAGCCATTTTTGAGATCTCTGTATTTTCTTATGTTTGCTTCATTGTCTGCCTTTTTGTATTTTTTCCTTTTGTCAGTGAAATATCCAAAGATATTCACTGGGCTCTTATCTTTTTGTCTGTTTAATCCCTTGCTGCCTTCACTATTTTGTCTCTCAGAGCCACTCATATATCTTCTATTGTATTTCTTTTGCCTGTTTTGGTCACTTTTGCGTACTATTTCCTTTGAGGCTCTCAGACACTTCTGACTGTTCAACACGTTGACTGCCATGAGGTCGCCGTTGGCTACAGCAAAGCTTTATGCCCGGTAGTGGCCACAGCAGAGCCTCATGCATGATGCCACTGCACAACCTAGCCATAAAATGTCTGCATGTGACATTCAACAAACATATCCAGGTTGTGTTAAATTCCTACACGTCTGTTGTCTTCTCTGCTTTTGTCTTTATCAAATGACCAGTATTATGGTCAGAGTTCACATCTGCCTCTTGAAGATAATAATAATAATAAAAAAATAAAAAAAAGATGAGATTTCTAATTCTCTTCCTTACCAGTATACGAGATCAATCTGAGCACCACTGACAAAGTTTTGGAGATTGTTCAAGGATCTTTTCTGAGTATTTTGTGTAAGGGAGCCATCATCTGTGGCGGCTCATAGTAGAGAATCAGTGTATTGGTAATAACGATTTATTTCATTCGTTACCTGGATTACCTTCATTTCTGCTAAAATACCTCCACAGTAGTGAAAAAGCCTGTAATATGCATTCACTATACTTGGATAGGCCCAGTTTCTGATAGACATCTATGTACAGGTACATAAGCACTGTGATGTGGTTACTGTCACTGTGGGAACAGCTTAGCATAGTGTTGGGCGAGTGGTGGTGTGCCACTCTTTCATTACATTCAGTGAGTCCGCACATGATGTGCATATCAGCCAACTTATCATCAGTAAATATGCCATTACTGCTGTTTATCACTGTTAATGTACAACTAATATTTCCAGAAAAGCAAACTGAAGATGGAACTGAGCAGTACTACTGAGTGCAAGTTTGAGAATGAAGAGTAAAGTGGGCATTATTGTCCTCAGTAGCAAGTACCATAAATAAATGGAAATAGTTTGTTCCCAAACAAGACATACTGTCTACATATTCAGTGTTATGCAAATATTTTCAGTCCAGTTCAGGTACAGAGATAAATAGGGGTAATAAATTAAATGAAATGCAATTCCTCTGCAACGAGCTACTAGAGACCAGGGGACCCATAAACTGGAATACTTAATTATCCAATAACAACTTCAGAAATTTTGTTGGTTGGCTTCGGATTGACCCTGTATAATGTGTCTGACATCTTCTGGTTTACTCAGGTCTCCTCCGTGTATGCAGCCTACGTTCATGATTCTGAAACCTAGTGTTAGCAATGATTAAATTGTGTTCTGTGCAAAATTCTATTAAACAATTTCCCTTTTCAGTCCTTTCCTGCCAGTCTATGTACTGTTATTTTTCCATCCGTCATCTTCTCATTATTGAATTTCAGTCCCCCATCACATCTAAATTTTTGCCTCTTCCTACATACTAAATAATTTCTATTATCTGATCATAGATTTTGAATTTCTTCATCAGCTGTGCAGTTAGCAGGCTGCTACTGTGAAGGTAGTGACTATGTCTACTCTATTATGTTAAACCATTCACTTTCATGTTCATTGTAATTCACATGCTTTCTTATTTTCATTATTAGACAAAAATACTGCATTCCTCACATTTGGTTTTGTGTTGTACTGATCTGACCATAAATCTTGTCCTACCTTTCACCACACTTGACTATTTCCTACCATATCTAACTTCAAGCTATCCATTCCTCTTTTCAAGTTCTGTAACCCACCTTCACGATTAACGAGATCTTATATGCCATGCTGTGGTCTACAGGATGCCTGATATTTTTTTATGATAACATCCTCCAGTGTAGACGCCACACAGCGTTCTAAGTGTATGCCATTATAATCAAATCATAGAGCAGTGCTGCTTGTTTTTGGATGATACAGTGACTGTAGTTCGCATTTACCTTCAACCATGCCACAGAATGTTTATAGTGTGGCCATGGTGGATAATGTTACATGCCCAGATCAGTCAATCATCCAGCCTTTTGCTCCAGCAACAACTGAAACCATGTGTTAGTCTGGGCTATCCACAGTACTCCACCAATGAGGTTGCTTTTAAGTATGGCTCTCTGCATCATTGAGGCATGCAAACTACCCCACCGAGGAAAGCTCCATCATTCATGAGGGAAACCTGTTATTAACAAATGTACTTTCTGTAAAAAAGAAACCATACAGGGTAGCACATTGTTTAGTGCAACAGATTTGTATGTGGGAAGATGGCAGCTCAAATCCTCATCCAGCCTTTCAGATGAGTTGCCATGATTCCCCTAAATCACTCAAAGGCCTAGGTGAAATGATTCCTTAGTGAACAGCTGCTTTGTTTACATTTGTAATGGCCTCAGTGTTGTTCTGTAGCTGAGGAATATAAAAAAAAAGCTTTACACGTACCCTGTGAATACAAAAGTTTCAAGACTGGAGTAATAAGAAATAGGGAAATTTAGGACAGTGATTTAAATGCTTCAAGTGTTCCATTTAGTCTCCCCCCACTTGAGGACAATGCAAAGAAAGTTGATACAACCATGTGAAACTGTCAGAAAAGTCCTTCTTTAGGATGTTGTTCAAGTCACGCTTGGCTTGAATGTGAGTTATGTCAGCAAGGTGTCGGTCCTTCATGTGAATTTCTCCACTTTGTCGTTTTGTGGTTAGGTTCATACTGATAACACCAACTCTTATCACCGGCCATAATTTTTCAAGAAAGAAAATTGTCTGTGTTTTGCATTTCAAACAAGTCACAGCAGGTGTCCACACATTTTCTTCTTCGGAATATGCTGGAGAACTGAAGAAATGCTGCATGTCTAAAGGACATCGTATAGTACTCTAAAGACACTAAAAATACAAACACTGGCAAACATTTATTCTTGAGAATGTCCTGAACACTTGTTTTAGATATGTTGTTCCATTGCAATTTGTGATATGATGTTGTTGACACACTACAGCTGCACATAGAGAGGCTGTGACAATGGCTAATTTCGCCACCACCCTGATCATACACTTCTTGGGATTCATCTAATATACTGAAGTGAGTAAGACTGTTTATTTCATAAGGAGCAGAGACAACTCTTAGTTAGGAGACAAAAAAAATACTGTGCAGATTACAAAAGTGAGACACCCAAGCATCATGCGCCTTGTCTCTGAGGCACATATGGGTACTTGTTGCCCTGATGTTCTACGGGCCAAATATTGTTTCTGATTATTCTAATGATCTGCCCTCAGCTTAGTGCTGAGTGCAACTTACTGTGTTTGCAGACACCACCAGCATTGTAATAGGAAATGTGTTAGACATAGTTACCGACATTTTATCCATAGTGTGTTTTCTAGTTAACTCCCATTCTGCCAACCTAATCAAGGCAAGCATTCATGTAAATTACAAACTAAACTGGAACATCACATTCATGAAACAGTGGAGAGATTGAGCTCAGCAACTTTTACTTTAAGAATGCTCTCTTGTACTGGAGACCAAGTGGTCACAAAGGCAGGTTATTTTGCTTATGCACTATACCATGTCACATTGAATTATATTCTGGGGGGGGGACTTCCTTCTTGCTCAAAAACTCTTCATTGCTTGGAAAAGGAGTGATTAGGGTCATATTCAGAGTAAGTCCACAAACCTTCTGTCACAGATTATTTAACCAACTAGGAATACTTACCACTGCTTCTCAATACATTTTTTTCTCAAATGTACTTTGTCATAAAGAACCTCATCCTCTTTGTAAATAACTCAACAGTTCACATGCATAACACTAGATATAAGACTAACATCAATATCAACTAAAAATATGTCCCAGGAGCAGAGGACTGCTAAGTGTGTTGGTGAAAAAATTTTCAGCCCTCTTCCTACTTAACCTAAAAACATAGAAAATAGTGAATCCCGTCTCAAAATTAAACTATGCAAATTTCTCTTGATTCACTCATTTTATTCTGTTCAGAAATTTGTGAAAGAGGCCTTACTTAAGATAAAACATAGCTAAAAATCAAATCTCATCCTGTGCCGTCACCAACAATTTCTTCCTTCTCATTCCATCCGGAAAGACTCCCCCGACCTACGGTTCTGTGTGGCTTTTCCAAACACTCCCCTCTTCCTAAATCTCACCGTTCCTTTTCCTTCATCCATCTTCTTCTCCCTGCAACCCTTGTACCAGAAAAAGGAGCCACTGCCTCCAAAAGCTTGCACATTTCTTTAACCTTTGTACATGTTGTCTCTCTTGCCACCACTTGATGAGTAGATTTTTTAATCTATCCAATTATAAGATGTAGCTATACAGTTTCATGACTGTTAATACAAACAAGGGAAAGTCCCGGTTGAAATAATAACAGTCTTATGAAAAGGATAGATTCTACTCACCATACAGAGGAGATGCTGAGTCACAGACAGGAGCAATGAAAAGACTGCTGTATATTTAAGCTTTTGAAATAGAAAACACGCATACAATTTTTTTTTTCTTCACAGAACTCACATGCACACAGGCTGTTGTGGTATGTTCTACAAGTATTTAGTGTATATTAGATATTTAATTCAGTCATTGCATAATATGAACTTGTAGTTTTATTGTATAAGAGGTGTGAACAAAAAGTAATGGCAATTTTTTGCTTTCTTGGGCTTTATACATCCAATTTTCAATTTTTTATTCCTTGTTTGTACACATTTTTCTGATGTATGTTTGCATTTTCAGTTATTGAATATAATAGTGTACCATTGACAGTTGAAAAGGTTACATGTGTTTTTGAGTGCTAAGTGAATTTTTACTTTTGAAAAAGAGAGATCAAGAATTTGCATTAAATTTTGTGTGAAAAATGGAATTAAGTGCAGCACCACATTTGAAATGTTGGCTGTGGCTTTTGGCAAATCTGTTATGAATAAGACAAGAGTTTACGAGTGGTATAAACATTTCTAAAGGGTCAATAAGACATTTAAGTAGACAACTGCCCCTAATGCCCGAACACAGCAATTACTGACAACAGTGCCAAAGGTAAAGAAAATAGCTCTGTAAAATTGCCGAACCACTGTGAGAGAGGTTGCTGGTGATGTTGGCATATCCTTTGGCTCATGTCAAGCAATTTTTTTCAGATGTTTTGGGCACGAAACGCGCAGGAAGGAAGTTTATTTCGAAATTTTTGTATTTCAACCAAAAACATCACATAGACATGGCTCAGAAATTGCTGAATCAAGTTGACACTGACCCAGAATTCTTAAAGAAGGTTTATAAGAGGTGACAAAACATGTTTATATGGTTATGATGTGGAAACCAAGGCTACATCATCCCAAACTGCCCAAAGCACCAAGGCAGAAAAACATTCGACAAGTTCAATATGTGTGAAGGTTCTTCTCACTGTTTTCTTTGATTATGATGGGATGATGCATCATGAGTTCCTCAATAACGATTACTACCTGAAGTTCTGCGCTGTTTGCATGAAGCAGTCTGAAGAAAACGACCAGAAGTGTGGCAAAAGCACTTGTGAAAGTTGCATCCCGCACACAACTTGATGCTTATTCATGATTTTTTGGCCAAAACCAAAACTGTTACGTTGCCTTAGCCACTTTATTCACCGGGCATGGCTCCCTGGGACTTCTTTCTATTCCTGAGGCTGAAGAGAACCATGAAAGGCTGTCATTTTGCCACCACTGATTAGATAAACACAGAATTGCTGAATGTGACTTCCAGAAGTGCTTCCAAGACAGAAAAAAGTGCTGTTGCAAGTGTGTTATATCTGAGGGGAATTACTTTAAAGGGGACAAAGCTGATGATGATGACTAAATAAAGATTCTTTAAGGAAAACAAAAATTCCTATTACTTTTTCATGATACCTCACATGTTAGTATTGCTGAACTGGTTGCCCAATAGTATGACAATGACTATGGCAGCAAAAATGTTCTGAACATATCATCACTACTAAAGGGTTAATATAATAATTTGTCAAATGTTAAAATAAGTAAGATTTCTTACTTTCATTCAGGTGCTATGTAGTGTGTGTATGTAGTGTTTTGTATCACTCTGGCAGAGTTATGTGTAACCGTACATCTACCTTGCCAATGAATGATACTCCCGATTTATAAAAGATACCGTGATTTAACTGCTGTGCAGATCTGTTATAAATTTTGCATATAGCAAGTCACATCACGGAAAGATGCACGTATTTGATGTAGGACTACGATCACATTAACTTTAGTTGTGGAAGTATCTGCTGGAGCGTATGTGGTGCACAGTCTGTGGATTGTTGGCCCAGGTCGGAGAAGCGCATCAGCCCTGGAGCGAGAGCCACAGGTAAGAATGTTGATAGCAGGGCGGAGGGGCTGGGGGAGTACAAGTGAAAAATTTAAATTTATTCATTTTCTTGTTATGCATCAAACTGTCATCCTGCCATTTGTACTAATATGTCAGATCTGGGGGGGACTAGTATACATTATGTTCCTGTACTGAAAAAGTCTTGCTTAGTAAAATTTAATGTACTATTCTTGACTATACTGAAAACGGCTTTAAAGAACCTCTTCGCTCTTATTTCACAGAACTGGATTTTGAGTTAAATTATCTTGCCTCCTGTATTATTGCAGACTACAGAGCAAAAGAAATCCAATAAATTTACGAAGCCATGATCAACTATATATAGTGACCTAAATCTCGTTCAATAACTACAACTCTGTAGGAAATCAATATGTGCGGAAGATAAGCATACACAAAGTAAGGAACATTGCAATGTAGTTTTACTAATTGCATTGCTGAACCGATTGCCCAGTAGTATGACATCTATGTCTGTTAAACTGTTATTAACGTGTTGCTATTGACAAGTGAAGATTGTTTTAATTATACTACTGTTATAGCTTTTCAATAAATAAATTGCAATTTAATATAAATCTAAATATGTGTAATCATAATCTTGACACATTCTACACCCATAGCAAACTCGTCACTGTGTGGATTTTTGGGACTTGGAATAAAAAAAATAAACTGAAACTTAAGTCATGCAAAAGTAATAAAGTTTTTCGAGAAAAGACATGCACGAGTTTCATTTAGTTAATATCCAATACAGTGTTTCACCAAGAATCCATATTTGAATCCATTAAAATGACACAGATCTCCTGTCTTTCAATATCTACCTTAGTTTAAACCATATTTAAAAACAAAGATGATGTGACTTACCATACGAAAGTGCTGGCAGGTCGATAGAAACACAGACACATACATACACACAAAATTCAAGCTTTCGCAACAAACTGTTGCCTCATCAGGAAAGAGGGAAGGAGAGGGAAAGACGAAAGGACACGAGCAGACATATTTGGTCTTTAAATATGTCTGCTCGTGTCTGTATATGTGTGGATGGATATGTGTGTGTGCGAGTGTATACCCGTCCTTTTTTCCCCCTAAGGTAAGTCTTTCCGCTCCCGGGATTGGAATGACTCCTTACCCTCTCCCTTAAAACCCACTTCCTTTCGTCTTTCCCTCTCCTTCCCTCTTTCCTGATGAGGCAACAGTTTGTTGCGAAAGCTTGAATTTTGTGTGTACGTATGTGTCTGTTTGTGTTTCTATCGACCTGCCAGCGCTTTCGTATGGTAAGTCACATCATCTTTGTTTTTAAATATATTTTTCCCGCGTGGAATGTTTCCCTCTATTATATTGATATCATTAATTTAAAGTATTATTGATCTCTGGAGTCAGCTGAAATTGGTATTTATTAGTCCCATAATTGAAGAATAAACTTAAGATTCAGAAATAAAATACCTTGTTATGAGACTTCATCATAGTTAAGAAATAGGTTTTAACCCATGATTGATCTGCAAGAGAGTACTGCTGGAATGTTTTTAACTTCCCATGAAAACGCCAGTTATGAAGCAAGTTCTAGAATTTACAGCTATAATACCTTCTGCATATGCAAAAGGACCTCTGCAAGACAATTTTTATGCAGTAAACTGTCTTGTAGCTGTTTAAAAATCAGACTACCAAAAATGAAATGAGTTCATCTGAGATGAAATTGGAAGCAGCTAACTGATTTTCATTTGATTTTTTTTTTTCATCTCACCGAATACATTCTTTACACTGATGGTAATATATGGCAGGTCAATGAATACATTATCACATGTTCATTTTCATACACATAACACCTTTCCAACAACAGTGGTAATTTAATTACAATGTGTTTATTTTCTGAACTTAAAATTCCATGTTTCTTACTTACCAGTTTTATTACTTACCATTTTTCTTACTTACCTGAAGTGTGTATTTTACTTACTCAGATGAGAAATGTTTTCTGCCTCTTCTTCAACTCTTGAGTTGTAAACCATGCTACAAACTTTTATTTCATACTGGATCAGCCCCTTATCAGACTCTTGTGAGGGCTGCAGCACATGTTTGGAAATTTTGTTTGTCAGGTGTCATGCTTGTGAAAGCATGTTTGATTGACTGATAGGTGCTCCATAGAAACCATCAAGGAGGAGAACCTTCACAGATGTGGAACAGACATAGGGTGGTTCATCTGTGGGTAAGGTTAACTTATTTTATTAGTGACTGCTCATAGCAAGATACTCCTGTTTGAATGTGGTCGGCTGCCATCTCAGTGATGTAAAATATATATTTTCTTCAATATTATAGACACTTAATTTAATTACTGTAACCACCTAATCCTTCCCCATAAAAAAAGCTTAACCTTGATATGATTACTATGGAAACTATTATTATTGTTCCCATCTGCTAAGACTATGACCATTTTACAATTTGTGTAAGGCAGCTGTAATTGCATTTTTGCTTTTTCACTGAGGTACTTTGCAAAAAAAAAAAAAAAAAAAAAAAAACCAGAAAGAAGATAACCGTCTTACTTAAATCAGAAATTCTTGTGTTTCTTACACCAGAAGCAGATCAAAATACAGAATTAGAAGTAGGCTACACATCGATTAATTCTACTCTTCAGTTTGGTAAATTACACTTCATGTACTGTAATAGCGAATGCACTCATTTAACATCCCAGCTATAAAGATCACATTGATTCAGGTTAGGCCAGTGTTTATTAGACTGTTGCAAGTTTGTCTACGTCATATTACATAAATTAATCATCTGAGGTATTGTAGTTTTAGCAAAAACTACATCAGTGCATTAAGTTGTTTATTCACGACATTGCGTAATTTGTTATTGTTCTCAGTTGAAATAGGCTAAGTATTTATAACGGAGGGTGTATAATTTACACAAATAATTTGTATACCTGTACGGTATATATGTTAATCTCTCGGCCACTTAGCATAATAAAGGGGGGGCATTTACACCGCGAAAACTTATTTTACGTGCCTGGATTCTCAAAATAGTCATGTTATCTGCACTACCCTTCTTTGTTTGCATTGAGTGGATCAGCATTTTTCATGCGTAATCGGCATTTCACGTGTAATTATCGATTTCTTGCGCTATCAAGTGCACTGCCGCTGTAAATTACGAGTCGCTATCATTCGTGAACATGCATCACAATGTCAAATGATAGTATGTGTGTTTTGGTGTAGCAGTTTTAATAATCGATTTCGCTTACTGTCTCGTAACATTCAACCATTATCATGTGTGTGTATGCTCTACAGTGTTACATATTGATAGTGTGTGTTTCGAGACTTGCCGCTTAACGTGTTTGATGTAATACTCCATAGCTGTAGCGCTGTTTACGTGTTCCTTGATATCGACTCGTTTACCAGTGGGCCAGCTTATCCAGTTTTAATAAATTCATACGCCTCAAATGTGATTCACGCAATGAACCGTTTTATACTCTTCCGTCACACTCAAAGGTGAGTCTTTGACTGCTTTCAACCCAGCCGACTTCTGTACCACATCTTTTACATATAACGACCATCAGAACTAGCAAAATTCAGGCCAAGACTGTCTCGTGTGTCGGCATCGATAAATACTATACTTCGTAATTCGTATGTAGTTCTAAATTGACATGTTTATATTCTCATTCTGCAAATATGATAAAAATATATCGATTAATCATGCACTGATCGATAGTTCGATACAACACTCGTTCTAAAATTTGTGACGGTATATAATCGACGCTTTGGTACTTATTTTTCGTTGTTATACAGTACTAACATAAATAATTTATGATGAATGTAATTTATAATACCGCAGCCGGCCCCCTTCTTTAAAGTTCCTTTTTCAAGTAACGAGTACACAATCTGACATGATAAATCGCTAAGTAACTTATCACTGTGCGAAGAATTCCCGCCATTCTCAACATTAACTTCTAGTATGCTATTGAAAGTTAAAACAGAAAAAATACGATATCCAGGCAGTGTTTGGAACTATGTAGGTGATGAAACAATAGTTGGTAGCAAGTGAACTTCGTTATGTACAGCTGCTTCAAAGGCACGAAGGCTGAGAGCCGGCCACACCGGAGCCTCACACTTAAAAGAGGCCAACACACGCACAATATTTATTTCGCACCACTGAGAGTTGTGGTATAATATTGACCGTGTGGAATCGTTATTGATGGTTTGCGTAATATATACTGAAAATCCAGGAGAGCACAAAATATTGACGGTCGATCAACATACTATACTGTATAAGGTTGCACCACTATCGGTGGATTCCGTCGACGACCTTCATCGTCGGAAGGCAGCCAATCTTTTCAAATTAGTACGGCACTACGTGGGCGGTGACAATATAGCCGATCTCGTCGCCCGAACGTACAGACTTCGGACGACAATCTGTAAAATTCAAATCAGTTTGTTTTCGGCCATAATGGCCGACACGACACGAAACATGGACTGTGAGAAACTGATAGGTTTAGTCAAAGGAGTAGTATGTGGCATCCTGAGAATGAAAAATAGAATCGGGATGCAGTTTGGAATCTATAAACTGAAACTGCAGGTTTATTGGAAACCACAAGTAACAAAATCTTTATCGGAAATTGCAGGTGTAGATTATAACCTTGAAAAATAATTTAAGTGACAAGTTTGGTGTATCTTATGATTAACAAAACTCCCAAGCTCAGTCTTGAGGAATCGGCCAATATTGTCTTTAGTGATGTAATTGGTTTGTAAATAATGGGTTATCACGAAACGTTAATAAGACCTAGTTTGTACATTTCCAAGTAAGGAAAAAAGTCGGGTATCAATTAAGTATTACATTGAATGGTAGTGAGTTACTACAAGTAGAGTCAACCAAGTTTCTGGGTGTACACATTGACAACAGTCTAAAATTGTCTGAACATATGTTGCACCTCCACAAAAAACTCAGCTGAGCTACATTCGCTGTTCATATTGAGGGAGATGTTCGGGTTAGTTACACCAAACAACCCCCATTTCGCAGTAGTTCATTTAGTCACCCAAACACAAGCAAGGCTCACAAAGAACTGGACATGGCAGAAGAGGCCAAAGATAATCGTAGCTTAGTTCAAAGATGGATGCATCGGTGCCACATAGCCCCCCCCCCCCCCCGCCCCCCCTGCAGTACGGAGTACTCTTGAAAGGCCGCAGAGGGAGGGGGGGCGGTGACTATGGCGTCGGCAGGAATGGTCCGCGGGAGCCGAACACCACGGTCAGCTCGACAGCGTCGTTGGGGAGCTGTGTGGGTAGATGTCGTGAAGGAAGGTTTGGCCACTGAACCTGGAATTTGTTGAAGCGAGCCGGGCGCCGTACTGGGCGTGCTGGTCGTGCAGCGACAGGTAGGCCGGCAGTTTGCAGGTGGAACGGAGCAACGATGACAATGTCTCCGGTGGTCGTGGCGAACACACGAAGAATGTCCAGGTCGACGTCAGGCGGGAGGGAGCCACATTTTACCAGGTGGCCAGGAATGGTGGAGGTTGTGTCATGAGCACTGGATGGAGAGAAACACACAACAAACAGTGTATAATCACACAGTATTATTGAGATGTCGTGGATTATGTCCAGGGGGACAGGCAGAGATAGGTTCAAGATGGGGGGGGGGGTGTGAGAAACCTCGACAGGGCAAGGCAGGCGACGGTGGAGAGGTCGAAGGGACTGGCGAAGGACCCGGTGGCGAGAGTGTTATCGTAGGTAAGCTCGACATGGGGAGCATGTGGTCACTTCTCGACGGAGTGCGTGAGACCAGAGTAGAGGGCGAGGTCGGAGGAGAGCTCAACGATTGGAGCTGGAAGTCGCTTGACTGAGTGTGCAAGTCCGACGTGGAGGGAGTGGTTGGAGCGTCGTGAACCATGACAGTGAGTGGCGTGGTCGTACCCTGTAGAGGGGGTAGAAGAAGGCTCGACATGGGCCGGCTTAAGTCTGTTGAGAGAGACTGTAAAAGCTGAATCTTTCATCTGGATGTCATAGGTGTTGGTTGAGCGCTGGAGAACATGGTACGGGCCGGTATATGGAGGTTGGAGGGAAGCACGGACAGTGTCATCTCGGAGCATGACGTACTCGCAATTGTCCAGAGATTTCAGGATGTGAAACTTAGGGCGGGGTGGCTGGCGGGTGGAGGGATATGGAGGTTGATGAAGTGGCATCTGATGCAGTCCACGAAGGAAGGTAAGTCAGATTAAGGGAGAGAAGCGGAAGGGCTCACAAGTTCGCCAGGGAGAACGATGTTCTGGCCATATTCGAACTTGACTATTGTGCCTTTGAGGTCTTCCTTATGCATCGCACAAATGCCGAGTAGCACAAGGGGAAGGGCCACCATCCATAGAGTCGTGGCATCGAAGAGCCACCTTGAAAGTGCAGTGTCAGTGCTCAAGTAGCCCGTTACTTTGCGCGTGATATGCTGTGGTATGGATGCGCCGGATGCCACAGATGTTACAAATCTCATTGAACAGGGCCGACTCAAATTGTCTGCCCTCGTCAGTCGTGATGATAGCTGGACATCCGAAATGCGATACCCATGACTCGACGAAAGCTCAAGCAACAGTTTCTGCCATAATATTGGGGAGGGGGCAGCCTTGACCCTGCGAGTTGTTCAGAACATAACGAAAGCCATTAGAGGGGGGAGAAGGCCAACAATGTCAATATCAACAAAAGGCGCCGAGGGGGGGGGTGAAGTGTGTTTATGTACTTTGCAGCATTGGCACGTGACGCAGGAGCATGCCCATTGCTGGCAGTCCTTGTTGACATTTCTCCACACAAAGCACTCCGCTACGTGGTGGGTGGATGCACGAACACCAGGGTGGGCTAAATTATGCAATGCGTTGAAGACAGCTCAACGGAGTTTGGTTGGGATGAGAGGGCATAATTTGCCCGTATTGTCGTCACACCAGATCTCACCAGAAATGACAGGGAAGGTGGTGCGGACAAAGTGTAATGAAGAGGTAGAGTCTGAAATCAGGTTGGAGGTTAGGCAGTTCAGGGAGGCCTAACAGCAAATGGATGGCATCGACTCGTGACAGGAAATCATCAACTATATTGTCAGCACCCTTTATGTGCCTGACGTCAGTAGTGAACTGAAATATAAAGTCCATGTATCTGAAGCGGCAGCCAGGGGTTTGTGGTCCGTTAAAACATAGTAAGGCCGTCCCTCAACGACAGTCTTAAAGTGCTTGATCGCTTTGTAGACCGCGAGCAACTCCCTGTCAGACGTGGAATATTTCTGTTGTGCATTGGTGAGCTTGTGCGAGAAGAACTGCAGAGGTGAAGTTTGGCAGTTGATTGTCTGGCTAAGGACAGCACCGATGGCAGTATCACTCGTGTCTGTGGTGATGAAAAGCTGCGCATTGGGATGAGGATGCGCGATGGTGCAGGCCTCGGCAAGAAGATTTTTGAGGGCAGTGAAAGAGCCAGTCATAGCAGGGGTTCATGGAATGGGCCAAGATCCAGAAATGTTGGTGCCTGCCAAGGCGTCTGTTAGTGGAGCCTGAATATCCGCAGCCCGAGGTAGATGTTGGTGATAATTATTAACCGTTCCCAGAAAGTGCCGGAGCTCTTTGAAAGACGAAGGTCTGGGTAGGTTTAGTATTGTTTGTACTTTCTCAGGGGGCAGTGAAATGCCGTCGCAGAGACCCGAAAACCAAGAAAAGTGACAGCGGGTTGATGTAGCTGCAATTTGTCCTGGTTGGTCTCGATGCCTGCTGCCGCGAAAGTGTTCATAACAGTTTGCACATCTCGAATGTTGTCCTCGATGGAGGAGCTGAACACAAGAATGTCATCAAGATATGCAAAGCAGAATTTTAGGTCGAATAGCACTCATTGATGAAGCATTGCCAGGTCTTGGTTGCATTTTTCAGATCGAAGGGCATGAATCGAAACTGAAATAACCCGATTGGATGGTGATTGCTGACTTCTTGATGTCTTCAGGTGCCATGGGGATCTGGCGGTAGGCCCGTTTGTAATCAATGACCTACCTGTGATTGGCGTTTGGGAAGTAGCAGGGTGGTCTGCAGTTCTGTGCCACCTCACCAAACTGTGTGTGGAAGTAACGTTACGGGTAGTGCAGTTGCATTTCCTGCGGAATGTTCGTTGCCAGTGGCGGTAGCCGAGGTTCGGTGGCCGCAGCAGGCTCAGTAGCAGGACAGGGCGTGACAGTGGGCGGAGCCGATGATGTCCCAGTAGCTTGTTTACTGCTTCCCGGAGTGAGCGGAACGGTCGGCACAGTGAGGCCCCGGCCGCGCGCGTCCGGCCGCAGGATGATGAGCCTGAACCTGAGACTTGTCAGGTTGGCAGTGGCTGGCAAAATAGAGCAGTGATGCATCGTGTAGCTTGTCAGCAATTGTCATTCTTTGCTTGACGGGTTCAGGTGACTTCTGAGCCAAACCAAAGCGGATGTGAGGAGATAGTTTATCTGACCAGATGGCGAGGAGAGCTGTGTTAAGAGAGTAGATCGGCGCTGACCAGGGCATGTAGCTGTCTCCAGAGCTGGAAAGGTTTGTCATTGCCTAGTTGCTCGACGTGGAGCGCTTGCCGTATTACTGCCTCAGTTGAGTGTGCAAGCCAATGTAGAACTGTCTTTCTGGCTAGAGTGTACCGGGTAGAGGAATCTAGAGCGTGGACCAGGTCAGCAATCAAGTCCTCCTGGTCGTGCAGGTGGGTGATGAGGCACAGAAACCTGGTTGACTCGTCAAGTTTGTAATGGTTGAACACTTCGTCTGCAATTTTGAACCAGGTTGTAGCTCTGTCGGGATTAAACGGCAGCAGTGTCAGTAAGTGTTCTAGAATATTTGGAAGAACAGGTTGAGTTGAGTTCGTCGGTGCACTGCCTGAAATGAGCTGTTGTTGCTGTAGTATTCCAGGAGAGTGTGACTCCAGGGGATGTGGCAATGACGGCTGTTTGAGTGGCAGCATGAAGGTGACACGTTGTGGTTGAGCGTGATCTGTCGCGACACGGAAGGCCGACAAGGGTGAGACACCATAATGAGTCGATTGCGGTTGCGGAAGCTCAGCACATTGCGGGTGTGTTCGGATTGACGCGTTGCGGAAAGCTGGACTTATGATCAGAGCTGGGGCCACCTGTGTTGCAGGGAGGCTGCGGAGGTGGGGGCTGTCCAGAAGCACAGTGTGGGAAACGATGTCAAACGTGGGATGGAATGTGTGAATGTTCACTGTTCATAGTCACTCCACTCAAAACGGTGTGCAGATAAGGTGAATGTCTTGGCACAAAACACTGAGGTGAAGCAGTGGAACTGTTCATAGTCACTCCACTCAAAACGGTGTGCAGATAAGGTGAATGTCTTGGCACAAAACACTGAGGTGAAGCAGTGGAACGGAGCTGTTATTGTTCCTGTTGCAGGCCGAGGTATCAAAGTAGGAAGGCATGTGCTAATGCTGAACCGAGGCAGGCGTGGACGTGGTTGGATGCTGGGGAGGTTGACCTGTAAACGAAGCAGTTCCGGCCATGCGGCAGGTATCCGCGTGGGAAATCGTTGTCCTGGAGGTGGTAGGTTGTCCAACGAAGCATTTGCAGAAATCGGCATTGGTCCCGCACTTCATGGAGATCCGAAAGAGATAACTTCACAGTCGATGAGGGAGGTCACATGTGGTGGGAACAAAGGCATTTGATACACAGAGTCATGCACACTCCTAACCTCACTTATTGTTGCAGGCTTGAAAACGTCCGGCGAAATCGGCATAATCGTCGAGTGAGAGGCATCGTGTTGCAATCCTGGCGGGTGTACACCAACCACAACACGATGCATGTCGATCACAAAATCCGGCATTAGGCACTGGGCTGAAGTCATTGTTTGAATGCTGTGTCCATGTAATACACGCGAAAATAACTGACGCGGAGGTCGCGGACACAGTAAAACGGCGAAAACGGAAGATGTTACAACTCGGGGTCACCAGTGAGGGAGACATTCGGGTTAGTTACACCAAACAACCCCCATTTCGCAGTAGTTCATTTATTCACCCAAGCACAAGCAAGGCTCACAAAGAACTGGACATGGCGGAAGAGGCCAAAGATAATCTTAGCTTAGTTCAAAGGTGGATGCATCGATGTTGGTGTTGATTTCATCGGCGCCACAGTATTATTTCCACTGTATGTGACCGAGACACCACAAAAACTTCTTATTTTAGTTATTTCCATGCATTATTGCTATATGGCATAGTCCAGCCTAGACATTCTTGTAGGAACCTTTTCAAAAAATTAGGGATACTAACAACTGCATGCCAATATATCTACTCCCTGTTGTGTTTCATTGGTAAACATGGACAATCATACAAAAGCAATGATTCATACCAAACCCACAATACCAGGAGGAAGATGGACCTCCATTATGAATAAAAAAACCTTACTATTGTACAAAAAGGAGTCCATTACATGAGCTGCAAGGTGTTCAATTGTCTCCCACCATCACTGAAATTACTTATCCATGAGCTTCCCAAATTTAAACAACAGCTCAAACAGTATTTATTAGATAATTCCTTCTATTCGGTAGAAGAATATTTCAGTAGAGTTAACTACAGTTGATTTTTTTCATTTACTAATTTGATGTGCTATTGTGCATTACAATACTCACAATCACTGTTAACATTACTGTGCCTTTCATTTTAACTGTAATTGATTTTTTCATTTACTAATTTGATGTGATATTGTGCATTACGATACTCACAATCACTGTTAACATTACTGTGTCTTTCATTTGGCTATAAAGATCTACCATATTTTTAATGTAATTTTTTCTGTACCTATTAATGTGTATTTCATCTTATATCAGATATCCTCTCGCAAGAGGTACTTTTATGTATTCCTTTTGTACTATTTGTAATAATTCTGACACGTCTTACATCCATGCAAATGCCTCGCGGTATTGGATTTATGGGATATAAATAAATAAATAAATAAATAAATAAATAAATAAATAAATAAATAAATAAATAAATAAATAAATAACGTTACTGTGGTTGATATTTTTGGGTTACAGTAGATGGGCATTAGCTGTCCACAAATTATTGTTACTGCTTACTGGTGTTTCTATGCCAGTAGGCTGGTTATTCTGTTACATGAAGTGGTTTTGCAAATGTGGTGCCCTTATATGTTTCCACTTTACATTGCCTTAGGTGTTCAGAGTATCTTATTCCAGGCTTCGTGTTTGCCTTTCACACATATGCGGAATAAGAGTCATTAAAGGTTAACTGCGTATGTCTGCAGAACTTCAGATAAATTCAGCAAAACAGATTTCCAGTGCTTGTAGAGGTATCGTTTTAGCTGTATTAAAAAAAAGTCCATTACATTAAAGATGCAGTTCTGGCTCAAGTAAAACTAGGAGTGATACTTTGATATTTGACATCTGGCGACTACATCTTTCCAATAATTTGGCCTATTTCTGAAAAGCACAGTTTCAAAGTTTTTTTTTATATGTTGGATTCTATTTATGATGCCCCAAGCAAATTTTTCACTCTTGCGCCCCAAATACTATGAAGTTTCTTTTTTTATTTATTTATTTATTTATTTTTTAATTATTCCATACCGAAGTTTGGAGTTATGCTTCGTGCAAGTGCCCAAAATGACTTAATATAGTTGAGTTTCTTAATTAAAAGCTACACTGAATATGAAATAATACTACCACCACTTGTACTTGTTTGTCCTTTCTCAAATCCATTGGGCAAGTGCTCAAAAATGTAGTACTAGAATCAGACTTTTATATACCAACTGCCAGTACTACCTTAACATTCACCATTTTTAGAGTAAAGTGAGCTGCTGTGAAACCACAAATCTACCTTACATTAATTAAATAATCTACATCTACATCCATACTCCGCAAGCCACCTGACGGTGTGTGGCGGAGGGTACCCTGAGTACCTCTATTGGTTCTCCCTTCTATTCCAGTCTCGTATTGTTTGTGGAAGGAAGGATTGTCGGTATGCTTCTGTGTGGGCTTTAATCTCTCTGATTTTATCCTCATGGTCTCTTTGCGAGATATACGTAGGAGGGAGCAATATACTGCTTGACTCTTCGGTGAAGGTATGTTCTCGAAACTTAACCAAAAGCCCGTACCAAGGTACTGAGCATCTCTCCTGCAGAGTCTTCCACTGGAGTTTATCTATCATCTCCGTAACGCTTTCGCGATTACTAAATGATCCTGTAACGAAGCGCGCTGCTCTCCGTTGGATCTTCTCTATCTCTTCTATCAACCATATCTGGTACGGATCCCACATTGCTGAGCAGTATTCAAGCAGTGGGCAAACAAGCATACTGTAACCTATTTCCTTTGTTTTCGGATTTCATTTCCTTAGGATTCTTCCAATGAATCTCAGTGTGGCATCTGTTTTACCGACGATCAACTTTATATGATCATTCCATTTTAAATCACTCCTAATGCGCACTCCCAGATAATTTATGGAATTAACTGCTTCCAGTTGCTGACCTGCTATTTTGTAGCTAAATGATAAGGGATCTATCTTTCTATGTATTCGCAGCACATTACACTTGTCTACATTGAGATTCAATTGCCATTCCCTGCACCATGTGTCAATTCGCTGCAGATCCTCCTGCATTTCAGTACAGTTTTCCATTGTTACAACCTCTCGATACACCACAGCATCATCTGCAAAAAGCATCAGTGAACTTCCGATGTCATCCACCAGGTCATTGATGTATATTGTGAATAGCAACGGTGCTATGACACTCCCCTGTGGCACACCTGAAATCACTCTTACTTCGGAAGACTTCTCTCCATTGAGAATGACATGCTGCGTTCTGTTATCTAGGAACTCCTCAATCCAATCACACAATTGGTCTGATAGTCCATATGCTCTTCGTTTGTTCATTAAACGACTGTGGGGAACTGTATCGAACACCTTGCAGAAGTCAAGAAACACGGCATCTACCTGTGAACCCGTGTCTATGGCCCTCTGAGTCTCGTGGACGAATAGCGCGAGCTGGGTTTCACACGACCGTCTTTTTCGAAACCCATGCTGATTCCTACAGAGTAGATTTCTAGTCTCCAGAAAAGTCATTATACTCGAACATAATACGTGTTCCAAAATTCTACAACTGATCGACATTAGAGATATAGGTCTATAGTTCTGCACATGTGTTCAACATCCCTTCTTAAAAAACGGGGATGACCTGTGGCCTTTTCCAATCCTTTGGAATGCTACGCTCTTCTAGAGACCTAACGGTACACCGCTGCAAGAAGGGGGGCAAGTTCCTTCGTGTACTCTGTGTAAAATCGAACTGGTATCCCATCAGGTCCAGTGGCCTTTCCTCTTTTGAGTGATTTTAATTGTTTCTCTATCCCTCTGTTGTCTATTTCGATATCTACCATTTTGTCATCTGTGCGACAATCTAGAGAAGGAACTACAGTGCAGTCTTCCCCTGTGAAACAGCTTTGGAAAACGACATTTAGTATTTTGGCCTTTAGTCTGTCATCCTCTGTTTCAGTACCATTTTGGTCACAGAGTGTCTGGACATTTTGTTTTGATCCACCTACCGCTTTGACATAAGACCAAAATTTCTTAGGATTTTCTGCCAAGTCAGTACGTAGAACTTTACTTTCGAATTCATTGAATGCCTCTCACATAGCCCTCCTCACACTACATTTCGCTTCGCGTAATTTTTGTTTGTCTGCAAGGCTTTGGCTATGTTTATGTTTGCTGTGAAGTTCCTTTTGCTTCTGCAGCAGTTTTCTAACTCGGTTGTTGTACCACGGTGGCTCTTTTCCTTCTCTTACGATCTTGCTTGGCACCTACTCATCTAACGCATATTGTACGATGGTTTTGAACTTTGTCCACTGATCCTCAACACTATCTTTGCTTGAGACAAAACTTTTGTGTTGAGCCGTCAGGTACTCTGTAATCTGCTTTTTGTCACTTTTGCTAAACAGAAAAATCTTCCTACCTTTTTTAATATTTCTAATTACGGCTGGAATCATCGATGCTGTAACTGCTTTGTGATCACTGATTCCCTGTTCTGCGTTAACTGTTTCAAATAGTTCAGGTCTGTTTGTCACCAGAAGGTCTAATATGTTATCACCATGAGTCAGTTCTCTGTTTAACTGCTCAAGGTAGTTTTCAGATAAAGCACTTAAAAAAATTTCACTTGATTCTTTGTCCCTGCCACCCGTTATGAACATTTGAGTCTCCCAGTCTATATCCAGCAAAATAAAATCTCCACACAGAACAATAACATGGTGGGGAAATCTACTCGAAATGTTTTCCAAATTATCCTTCAGGTGCTCAGCCACAACAGCTGCTGAGCCAGGGGGCCTATAGAGACATCCAATTACCATGTCTGAGCCTGCTTTAACCGAGACCTTCACCCAAATCATTTCACATTTCAGATCTCCGTCAATTTCCTTCGATACTATTGCACTTCTTATCGCTATAAACACGCCTCCCACTTCACTGTCCAGCCTGTCTCTGCGGTATACATTCCAATCTGAGTTTAGGATTTCATTACTGTTTACGTCTGGTTTCAGCCAACTTTATGTCCCTAGTACTATATGGGCGTTGTGACCGTTTATTAATGAGAGCAGTTCTGGGACCTTTCTACAGATGCTCCTGCAGTTTACTATTAGCACATTAATATTGTTATTCCCTGTTGTATTTTGCCTACTCCTACCTTGCTGCGTCTCAGGAGGCGTCTTGTCGGGCCTAGGGAGGGAATTCTCTAACCTAAAAAACCCCCATGTGCACTCCACATGTACTCCGCTACCCTTGTAGCCGCTTCCGGCATGTAGTGCACGCCTGACCTATTCAGGGGGACCCTACATTTCTCCACCCGATAGTGGAGGTCGAGAAATTTGCACCCCAGATCTCTGCAGAATCGTTTGAGCCTCTGGTTTAAGCCTTCCATTAGGCTCCAAACCAGAGGACCGCGATCGGCTCTGGGAACGATACTACAAATAGGTAGCTCTGATTCCACCCCACGAGCGAGGCTTTCCGCCTTCACCAATGCCGCCAACCGCCTGTACGAACTGAGGATGACCTCTGAACCCAGACGGCAGGAGTCATTGGTGCCGACATGAGCAACAATTTGCAGTCGGGTGCACCCAGTGCTCTCTACCGCCGCCGGTAGGGCCTCCTCCACATCTCGGATGAGACCCCCCGGCAAGCAGACAGAGTGAACAATGGCCTTCTTCCCTGACCTTTCCACTATTTCCCTAAGGGGCTCCATCACCCGCCTAACGTTGGAGATCCCAATAACTAATAAATCCCTCCCCCTGTGTGCCTGCTCGGACCTTGCTGAAGGAGCAGCCACATGTCCACTCACAGGCAGAGCGGGCGATGCCACATGGCCAGCCTCCACATTTACCCTCCGCCTCGCGCACCACAAACACCGCTGAACCCGCCACTCCCCTTGGGGAGAGGGTGGCCCAACCGCGCCCGGTACCCGCGAAGATGTCTCGACAGCAGGGACAGTGGGTGAAGCATGTAACACCTGGGGTGTACCTTGCGACGCACCAGACTCCCCACTGCTGCTACACTCCGAGGCATCAGCCTGAAGACGGCTGACCGCGGCCATCAACACGTTCAGCTGTTCGCGAACAGTGGCCAGCTCCTCCTGCATCTGTGCACAGCAGTCACACATCCTATCCATCCTAAGGAATCAATTTACTGAAGAGAGTTAATCAACTTTTAACTAGACTGCTAATTCACCAAAGGCGGCTGATTATTGACTAAATTGCGATTGCTAGCCACTTCTTGTAGAAAACAATGAAAATAGCATTACCTGTCTCTGGACTGTATTGAAAACAAACACTAGCACTACTGGCACTATGGTTGACTAAAGGGACTCTCTCTGACTGTATTCAAAACAAACACGAAATCTATGGAACACTATTAATAGCACTCAACAATTAAAGCTTCCTAAAAGCAAAAACACACGGAAGAAGAAGTGACAAGTAAGAAAAATACAGTTAATACTTAAATTAAGGTAGCTCGCTGCACAGCAGACGTGAAGCAGATGGCGGTTAGGACGACACTTGCTTACACACAGGCAAATTTGATCCATTCATCGTGTACCGTAATAGAAGCATCTTCTTTCACCACGTAAATTAACCATCATGTGCTCATAACAACATTGGCATAACCTTAACACACTGATGTCGCCACTGTATCATAATACGGTAATCTGAAGTTTTGTAGAGATTACAATAACTCAAAGAGAGAGTGTAGTACAGTACGCAACACATTCTTTTTGAGACAGATATAGTTCATTTGGCGAATTTTTAAAAGCAAACGCCGCACTGCAGCACTGATCTCCAAGCACAGAGGCATCGTGGTATTCATCCCACCCTTGCAGGTTAAAATCTAACATATTTCATACATAGAATAATTTCTAACCTAACCTGCTAGACCTCGCCAGAAACTACCTAATGAGATCCTATGCACTGTGACCAAGCTGCCATTCGATGTTACTGGGCGTCTGACGACCACTGTCGGTACCACTGTGAAGAGTGGTATTGCACAATACACGACAGTTCGTGCTGAAACCAAGAGAATTTACATTCGCCCCGAAAGAATTTACACAAAGAACTGAAAATGTAAATGATAACAGATCAGGAAATGGGCTGGAAGATTTATATGGGAGCATCATGCAACACTTTTACAAATGAATTTCCTGTATGATCAGGAAACGCCACATAACTCAGTATAAATGTGACAAAGACAGATAACTCATTACGCACAATAGCAAAGGAAACTGAAGATCATGGCATCATGAAATTAAGTAGAAATGCTTATTTTCCTTATACCATTCCTCAAAATTTTATTTTTATGTATCAGTTCACACAGCACAGACGTGAGATCATGGAAGCTTTCAACCAGTTACCAGTAAATAATTGTTTACTTTCGTTTGCAACAGTTATCACATTGGAGTAATACATGGAAAACAGCACATGTATGCAATAAATAACTCAATTCACTTATTTAATTTGTAATTAGTCGTTGTGGTTCACAAATGAGATTAGTTGTTGTGGTTCACAAATGAGCCCCTGGCCCACTGAAATGTTCACTGTTAGCTTTTCATACTTGTTTTGTCAGTTCTGCGTACATAATTTCTGCTAGTGTTTTGCTAGTCGAGCTGCTCTGCCACAGTGAAAGTGAATTTTGATGAAATCTTGTCGGGCTTCCATTCAGGTAGCTGCGTCGAACATCAGCAGTATACACTGGGAAAGCCTACATTCACATATAAAGTGAATTTTACTTAGTCAAACACAAACATTTTCACTATGAATGTTGAGCCATAGCACACTCCAGCGCAATAACATTAAGCATTTCACGACTGCTTACACCATGTGCCTTGACCTGGCGATGAAACATCCGTCACTATGTGAATTGCTGTCAACATGTTAAACACACAATAACAACTCCCTGAACAACAATAAACTGCATAGAGACAACCACCAGCAAAAGCTACAGTAACCAAACAAACCGTAAAGAAGAGAAAAGCAAGACTACATTTACGTGTTGGAACATCCCTTTGCTCAGACGCAGGCTTGAATTCATCATGGCATACCATCGACAAGATCATCAAGTCAGACCTAGTCCAAATTGTCTCTATCTCCAGTGACAATTCCACATACTCTGTGAACAACCATGAATTGCCTAGCGGAGGATACGTCCCACTGTACCAGCTATTAGGACTTTTTCCTGTTCCATTTACTTAAGAAGCACAGGAAAAATGGTTGTTTAAATGCCTGTATGCGTGCTGTAATTAATCTAATCATATCCTCATGATCCCTATGGGAGCAATGTTTAGGGGACTGTAATATAATCCTAGAGTTATCATTTAAAGCCGATTCTTGAAGCTTTATTAGTAGGCTGTCTCTTACGGTCATTGTCAACGTCCACAAACAGCTTGTTTCAATTGATCCCCCACAAGTTCGATTGAGTTCATGTCCAGAAAATAGGCAGCCCACTCTATTCTGTTGATCCTAGCATGCATGTCCATGAGAACAGCATGATAAGCAACTGAGTTATCATCCATCAAGATGAAACTGTCACCAGAATGTTGACAAAATTGCCCCACTAGTGATAGCAGAACCTTGTCCCTGTACTATAAATCAGTGAGACTGCCATCAACAACCACAAGAGGTGTACGGTGGGCCAGTATAACGCTCCCCCAGGACATCACTCCACCAGCACCTTGTTGCGCATCTGAGACGCAGTGTTGGAGGCTTTCAACATTACCAGGTTGTCCCCATATATGTTATCTACATTTATCAGGCCACAAACAGAGCCAAGTTTTGTCCATAAACAACAGCTGTCACCAATTCTAGGACGTCCAGTCTGCACATTTTCTTGCTCTTCTGTAATAGAGTCCATGGTATTGTTGAGTACGATGTGGTGTTCGCCACGGTGATTGGGAATGGAGATTACACATCACGCAGTTGCCTCCAAACAATCTGATGTAATACATGACATCCTGCAGCGTCTTAGAGTGCTGAATTTAGTTCTGGAATCCTCAATACTGCTTGTCGACAGGAACTGATTCCATGTCCACACCACATCACTTTGACTCTGGTGCACACATTGATCAGCTTCCCTGGTTCACAAGGCTTCTGCATGTAACATGATGATGCTGACCTGATCGTTGGTCGTGATTGTCTTTCATGGCATGATGGATGTTCTCTCTACTGTTCCAGAGATGTCTAATGCATTCCTACTGGCGCTTTACTTTCAGCTGAAATGCTGTAATCTTTTCAGAGAGCAAAGGTCCATGATTAATATGTTCCTACCTTGCAGTTTGTTATAAATTTTTAGCACTACGTACAATGGAGTCTAAGCATAAAGCTTTAAGTGGTGTGAGGAAAGTTTCAAGTTCTCTGTATGACAAGTATCGTAGCTATGCTTAAGCTTGGAATTTTAAGGATTATATTTATTATCGTACACAAAAATAAAAATTTTAAAAATGTGCAATGATTGAAGGGTTAGTATTTTTAGTTTCTTAAGTAATGGGCAACATGACTCATTTTTATGGGCAGCACACACATTTCTAATGAATTTCTTCTGAAGAATTAAGTCTTTAACTGGTAGTAGAATTTCCTCAGAAAATTTTCCCGTATTGAATACGCAGAACATATAAAACTAAGGACCAGTCTCTTTAATGTTATGAAACAAAATTAATTAAAGTGTGGGCTGTGTTAGATTTTCCAACAGCCTTGCAGCAGTGGTAACACCAGTTCCCATCAGATCACTGAAGTTAAGCACTCTTGGCTTGGCTACCACTTGCATGGTTCACCATCTAGGTCTGCAAGTGGGGTGCATTTAGCCCTTGTAAGGCCAATTATGGAACTACTTGACAAAGTAGCAGTTCTGGTTATGAAAACAGACAGTGATGAGAAGAGTGGTGTGCTGGCCACATGCCCCTTCATATAGGCATGCAATGATGCCTATTGGCAGAGGATGACATGCCGATAGGTCAGTATCATTGGGCCCTACGAGACCTGTTCAGATGGAGTTTCTGTATTAGGTTTATTTAAAGTCTTTGGTCTGGTCAGCCACAATCTGCTGCTTAAGAAACTATATGGGTGTGGTATCTGTGAAGTTTCCTATAATTGGTTCAGTTTGTATCTTTCAGGCAGGCATATCATCTTGAACCAAGTCCAATGTTCATGGGGTGAATTATTCCTCTTCACCTATTCCTGTGAAAGTAGTTATTTTTGTCCATAACTTGGTACATGTCTGGACCTCACACTGATACATCATTCATAATCTGATAGACCCATCCCCTCTTTTCTGCCCTCTTGGCGAGCATCTAGCTATTCTTTGTAGGTTCATTCTTTTTGAAATGACCAAATAATTTCAGTCTTGCAATGCAGAATTCACCAAGAAGTCATTTCTGTTGGACAAATGGTGTATCTTGAACATTTTTATTTTTTACCTTCTTGTTTTCTGAAGCACAGCTCCTAAGTACTTCATCGTCACCACATGCACTTTGGTAATATTTCTGTTGGTTTCTAGACTGTATGTTGTAACTGTTGAAGAGGTCCTTCTGCAGTGTATTAATTTTGATATCTCAGGGAGCTCCTTTATCAAAGAAAATTTCTCTTGAGATATTAAAACTATTCTTCATTGTGAACGTCAATTCAAATTTTTGTAGAACAAATAATGTACTTATTCCAACTTTCTTTTGCGTAGAATGATGCTAGTACAGTTGCTCCATTTACTAATCAGTAGACTACTGCTTTGGAGTTGTTTGTGCAGATATCTAATTACCTGAATATAGCATTTCAGCCATTCAACTTCTGTTGCATATCAGGCTTGGTTTTTGTCCCATTTTGTAATATTGTATGGGTAAATGGGTAAGGATCAGACAACAGGCCCATAGGTCTGGAGTTCAATTTCCAATTTTTTTCTGTTACTTTATTCTTGTTGCACCTCTTTCAATTATATGTTAATTTGTTAAATGGAAAGTAGGACTGTAGCTAAGAGTCCATATTGAATTGCATCTTCTTGTAGCTGGCTGGGTATGTTAGTTTAAAGGTCAGAGAAAGGCAAGAATGCTCCATATCCAATAGGGCCTAGCAAAGCACTGTAGTTTTCAAAACAATCTCCTGGTTGAGGACAACTTTGATGATTTTGAGTACATCATCATCTTCTGTGACAAGAGCCTTAAACTCAGAGTTGCCGATTCTTCGTTATTTCATCCATTGTAGTACTTAATAATCCAACAATGGAAACTCCAGGTAGAAATATCAACAAAGCAGGAAAAGACAGATTGATACTTATCATAAAGGAGACACATCAAGTCACAGAAAGGCACAATTAAAAGACACTTACATAAAGCTTTCGGCCACAGCCCTCATCAGTAAAACAGACACACAAATCATTCACACCACACACACAAACAGCGCACACAAACCCCAGCTCCAGCATCTCTGGCCAGAATGCTACTATAATGTGGGATGCAAGCAGCAATCTGGAGAGGGCAGGGAAGGGAATGTGATAGTAGGGTAGAGGTGGGGGAGAGACGAATGTTGTCTGGTGGAGTGTGCAGGGACTAGATTGCCAACAGGTGCAGTGTCAGGATGTTGTGGGGCAGACAAAAGCACCATTTTCAAGGCACAAGTACCATTTTCTGCTCTTGATCTTTATCTTGTGCAAGAACAGAAGGAAGTCTGCTTTATCCATGTCTCCCTTCAATTCATTGTAGTTATTTACTATTGCAGGCCTAGATTTGGAGATCTTCTCTTTCTTTTTGTGGTCATACCTGTTGCATTGCCCAATTGGCTGAATACCTGTCCAGCTTGCTCCCATATGTATCAGATGATTATCTTCCTATTTGACAGTGATTAATTTTTTATCACTATCAGTGCAGTAATCGTAAGTTTGTGGCACTGCTGGACTCCAGTGCATTCCACAACTACTCATTTTCACAGTGCTCACAAACATGATGATTCCTACAAATTTCTTCATTTCTTTCCTTTCAGTGGGGTGGTTACACTTGCTGTTGAATTTCTGTGCAATGGAGAGATCAGTTTGAAATATGAAAGTTTCCAGAAAGTCATTTGTCAGCAGTGTTTGAAAGAGTTTTATTGGAGGAGTAGTCATTGTAATAGTCTGGTAGTTGGGTTTAATATTTGTCACTTCTCTAATATCAGTTATTTCTAGAATCTCTCTCTTTGGCCGATGGTATAAATATTCCTCTTGTGTATAGTTGGTTATTTCAGGCTGATCACGCCTGTTGCTTGTTACCATTGTGTAATCTGGTTCAGTTTACTGGAGCTGTATTCTAAATGTGGCCTAGGATGATCTATTGGTACTTTCTGCTTCATTATCTTCAATCCCCCCCATGAACCATGGACCTTGCCGTTGGTGGGGAGGCTTGCGTGCCTCAGCGATACAGATGGCCGTACCGTAGGTGCAACCACAACGGAGTGGTATCTGTTGAGAGACCAGACAAACATGTGGTTCCTGAAGAGGAGCAGCAGCCTTTTCAGTAGTTGCAGGGGCAAGAGTTGAGGGACATGAAAGGGAAGCAGTGGTTGGGAAGGGAGTGAGACAGGGTTGTAGCCTCTCCCGATGTTATTCAATCTGTATATTGAGCAACCAGTGAAGGAAACAAAAGCAAAATTCAGAGTAGGTATTAAAATCCATGGAGAAGAAATAAAAACTTTGAGGTTTGCCGATGACATTGTAATTCTGTCAGTGACAGCAAAGGACTTGGAAGAGCAGTTGAACAGAATGGATAGTTTCTTGAAAGGAGGATATAAGATGAACATCAACAAAAGCAAAATGAGGATAACGGAATGTAGTCGAATTAAGTCAGGTGATGCTGAGGGAATTAGATTAGGAAATGAGACACTTAAAGTAGGAAAGGAGTTTTGCTGTTTGGGGAGCAAAATAACTGATGATGGTCAAAGTAGAGAGGATATAAAATGTAGACTGGCAATGGCAAGGAAAGCGTTTCTGAAGAAGAAGAATTTGTTAACATTGAGTATGGCTTTAATTGTCAGGAAGTCGTTTCTGAAAATATTTGTATGGAGTGTAGCCATATATGGAAGTGAAACGTGGATGATAAATAGTTTAGACAAGAAGAGAGTAGAAGCTCTCGAAATGTGATGCTACAGAAGAATGCTGAAGATTAGATGGGTGGATCACATAACTAATGAGGAGGTATTAAATAGGATTGGGGAGAAGAGAAATTTGTGGCACAACTTGACTAGAAGAAGGAATCGGTTGGTAGGACATGTTCTGAGGCATCAAGGGATCACCAATTTAGTATTGGAGGGCAGCGTGGAGGGTAAAAATCGTAGAGGGAGACCAAGAGATGAATACACTAAGCAGATTCAGAAGGATGTAGGTTGCAGTAAGTACTGGGAGATGAAGAAGCTTGCACAGGATAGAGTATCATGGAGAGCTGCATCAAGCCAGTCTCAGGACTGAAGACCACAACAACAACACATCCATTTTAGGCATCGTATAAAATATTTGAAGCATTTATTTTCAGTCCTTATTGAGAACAATTAAGGATTAAAAGGTTTAAAATTCCACATTCACCTGGCTCCATTTCCATGAACTTTTTCCATTTTGAATCTATAACAATCACTAGCCTGTTGATGCGACCATCTGCAGTCACGCAGATATACCAAATATGGAGCATTCCCTGGCCAGAATAGTAAAAGAAGACTTATATCTGTTATAGACTATCCAAATCCTATGTAAAAGTATGTCTACATTCACAGACGTTAGGTAATAAAGGGTTAATAAATGAGATTCCTGTTCCCAATGTCACATATACTTAGGGATGTTATGGATCAGTGGCTCAGCTGCTTTTTAAACCAGCTGTTCTTTGTTGTGAATTTATTTTGCAAGCAATAGGTCATACAATTACCTTCATCTCTAAGAACGGAACACTGTTTTCAGTGCAATAATATAAGTTATGGAGTTTTGTAATGATCATTGCTATTTGTTATGTGGCTATCAAAAAATTTTAGTTCTTGAACTTTGATAATCATATAATGTGTAGGAGTGACAAATTAAGTGTGTTTTTAGTTTTGTTGCAAATTGGTACCTTGGGAACATGAATGGACAATTTGAATTTTGTGTTGTCTTGTTGTCACTGTAGGCTTGTACCATGGGAAGCAAGGAGAGGTTGTTGTTTGGCGGCCGGTATCCTCTTCTATAACACAAACTGCACGCATGTATTAATAGGGTTCCTTATTCATAAGAAAAATAAGTTAGCCTCACTGCTGATGAAGTGCAAAGTCCCACTATTTACACAACTCTGGCTGCTAGGTACTGACTGACTCTGAGCTAGAGGCTGAGCTAACTGCGACTGTCTGCGACTGGACCCATTGACTGGGCTGTCCAGTCTGCAGTGGCAATTTAAATACTAGCAGTCAAGAGGGCATTGGCACCGCATTGCTTGCGAGTCTCTATTTGGCCTTCCTCCTGATAGGCGCATTGGTTGTGCCCACTATCTATCTTCTTGCAACCTCTTTGCTGCCCAGTGTGCAGGCGACAGCTTAGCCAGCACATTCCTCTCCCACAAAATGCCACACCATTGTCATGCAGTGAGGCTGCAAACAACAACAGAGAGAGAAGCAGGATGCTGGATGTAGATACGAGCCAGGAGCTGTGGCTGTGAAGGACAGCATACTCTCGACCGTACCCCGCCATCTGGCCTGTGAGGCAACAGGAACATCCTCAGGAAAACTGCTGCCAGGGCACATGTCCAGGCCTGAGGTTATGTCATGGGATGATGACAGTGACGGTGATAGTGACGGTGATAGTGATGGTGGGTCCACATCCATGGGCTTGGCGAGTGGGGATGGCAGGGGCAAAGGTGACATCCGTGAATTTAGATCTGGTGGTGGTGCTGCAAACCACTGGGACCTGCAATCAAATACATAGAAGAGCCAATGTGGTCCTAGGTTATGCCTCTCTCCCAGCACTCACGGTTGCCATAAATCCTGAAGAGAACAAGATCACACAGCACAAAGCAATACTTGCAGACCATTGGCAGCGCCAGATGCTGCTGTGTGTGTAGCAGTGTTCGATGGAGGTGACCATGCAGAAGTATCACCAGTGATTGTCTGTCTCTTGGGTGGGAGTAATAGGAGGTGAGGTAGAGTTGCAGTGCCTGTTCCCATGTGTGGGTGGTGTGAAGCTTGCCCATCTGCTGCTTAAAAGTGTGTACGAAGTGTTCTGCTTCTCCATTGGACTGCAGGTGAAACAGAGCACTTAATAGGTGACGAATGCCATTTCGTTCACAAAACTGTCTGGCAAAATGTGGAGGAAAATACTTGAAACCTGCTACATGGTGTGATAGAGTTCACAGGCACCACAAATGAGAACTTGCGAAAAGAGTCTACCACTATGAGCCGACGAGTGTTCCAAAATGATCCTGCAAAGTCAATGTGCACTCGTTGCCACGGTGATTGCATCTTAGGCCAAGTTGAGAATGTCTGTGGTGGAGTGGGGTGGTTCTCTGTGCATGCATGACACTGTGGCATCATCTGTTCAATATAGGCATCTGTGCCCTGCCAACTACAGTGCTGTCGCGCTAACTGTTTAGTGCGAACAATTCCACAGTGTCCTTGGTGGAACAATCACAACACATCCTTCTGCAACACTTTGGGAATAAACACAACTGGCTGTTCACTGTCATTTTTGAACTAGAATCACACTCTGTTGAACTGAATGGTTATGCTGATGAGCAAAACACTGGCGCACAACTGAGTTCTGGATACAGTTTGATGAACGAGGCCAAACGATGCAAATGTAATGCAATATAATCTTGATATCTGGGTCTGCTTCCATGGCCTGTGCTACTTTTCTGCAGTGCATGGGAAAAGATTCCAGCAATTCAGAGTCCTGCACATAGATTTGGCAACAAGATATGGCAGATGCACCAAAATCAGAGTCTGGACCAATCAGAAGTGAGATAGGGTGTCTGTATTGCCATGTTTGCTGTATGTCTGTACACAATTTCATACTGATACTGCAAAAGCAACTGTTGTGTACATAGTTCCACGTAGTCAGTGCGTACACAACTTTCCCACTAGAGCGAGCCCCGTAAAGAACAATAGCGCAGGCGCAGCGCTCGTCCGTCTCCGCTCTACGAGATTGCGCTGTCATAGAGACGGACCAAATTCTGCTTCCGCTGATCCGTATATTAATATGTAACGCAGCCAATGAGAGTGCTGTTAACGTAGAACCTTTTCTCCTCGCAGATCACACTCGCGCAGTGATACATGAACGCGTGAGGTATTATAACGAGTGTACAGACCTCCGATTAGTCAGTCTGCATCAGTCTGCCTTAGTCTGCATTAGTCTATAGTCAAGTTTCAGTCTGTGCCTAATAAGATTATCATATCCCTGTACATAGCCATGAAGAGAAATGTATAGACACTTTGTCAAGTATCAGAGGTATGTGAGAATAAGATTAACATATGAAGGCCAAAGGAACTTCAGATTGTCAATTGTAAATAGCATCCAGAACCAAGTTAAGTTATTTCTATGCTTTTTATTATTTTAATAAATGTGTGTGAAAATTAATCTGCTACTCTAAGCGTGCAAGTGGCATTTCTATCGTCTGACCTAACGGCAGAAGATAAACACGCCACGATAAGACCATGAGACATATTGCTGACACTCGCCTACTTCGTTAGAGCAACAAGTCGAATAATCTGATGGTGTGTGTACTGAAGGTCTTACAGTACGCACTCCACAGCAACAAAGCCCGGCACTACAATTTTTGAGTGGTGCTTATAGGAACCAGCTTTGATGGATGAAACAAAGCTGCAAAGGCTTGTGATCTGTCATTAAATAGAACTTGCGGCCATACAAATAGTGATGGAATTTTGTCACACTATACACATTAGCGAGAGCTTATATTTCAATTTGTGAATTATTGCACTGAGTTTGTGTTAACAACTTTGGGGCAAAATCAATAGGTCTGTTTTATGCACCAATTGTGTGTGAAAGCACAGCACCGATTCCGTAGGAAGAAGCGTTGACTTGCAAAACTACTGGCTTGGCAGGGTCAAAATGCCCTAAACATCTGTCACAAAGCAAAGCGTGTTTGATTTTCTGAAATATGTCTTGATAGTCTTTAGACCACATAAAAGGCACATTTTTGTGAGGCAAGCGATGCAATGGACCCATGGTCGGAATCAAATGTAGTATATCATCTTTCCTAGTTCTGACTGCAGTTTAGACACATCGCAAGGAACAGGCAGGTCACAGATGGCAAGCATATGAGATTGGCGAGAGTGCACACCCTGACTGTTTATCACATGACCTAAGTTCTGTAGTTCAGTTTGAAAAAAGTCACATTTTTCAAGATGACACTTGAGCTTTGCTTCTGACAACACTCAAAAAAGAGTACATAAATTGGCAATGTGTTCCTCTGGTATGATGTGAGATGACAATATCAGCAAGGTAGTTTAAACAAAATGGCACTTTTGTAGTCAGCTGTTCCAAGTAATGTGGAAAAATGGTGGATGTGGAAGCACTGCCGAAGGGTGAATGCCAATACTTGAACAGCCCTAAGTGTATATTTACAATAAACTCTTTTTGTGATTCTTCATCCAATGGAATTTACAAGTAGGCATCATCCAAATTGATCTTAGAAAAGTGATGTCCTGCACCAAGCCTGTCCAGGAGTTCCTCAGGACGGGGCTACAGATAAGTGTCAACTAGTGTCTGTGGGTTGTCTGTAGCCTTAAAGTCAACACAAATGCAAATGTGACCAGAAGGCCTAGGCAACACAACTAGTGGACTGGCCCACTGACTAGCCTGAATGGGAGCAATTACACCATTATCTTCCAATTCTTTCAATTCACTGGCAATTTTGTCTCTTAAAATAATTGGAGTGAGGCCAACATGAAAAAACTTAGACTGTGCATTGCCTTTCAATGTAACATGTGCTATAAAGTTATTTGCTTTTCCCATTCATTCTGAAAATTCTTTACCAAGCTAGTGACACTATCTTTTGGTGCAAATGTAGAGACTGAAAGTACATTGTCGTGGATGCTAAGGCCAAACAAATCAAAAGCATCTAAATTGAATAAGTTTTCACTGTCTCTTGATTTCAATACAGTAAAATTCACTGTCCTGGTGTGAGATTGATAAGTGGCAGGCGGACTACACCATCCAAGCGCTGGAATTTCCTGTCTTTTGTAAGCAGTGAGGTGCTTGCTAGATTTAGAATGGTACGGTGAGCCTAACTGTTTATACGTGGCATAATCTAGCAAAGTTATTGAGGCCCCTGTGTCTAACTGAAAGTTCACGTGTTGGCCAGCAATGTGTAATGAGACAAATAGTTTGTTAGAATGTCATCGCACAGCGCTAGGGTGAGAATGAGGTGCAACCTTAATCATACTTTTGTCAGAACCTGTTGTAGATTTGGAAAACACAACGTTCACTGCACGTACACAAACCTTTCCTTTGCTGGGAGCGGGAAAAACTGGCGTTTTTGTGGCATTGGAAACAAACTGGTTGGACATGGCCTTTTTTTCCACATGTGTAACATGTTATGTTACATGATGGGCAATCCTGTCTTTTATGGCAAGCAAAATATCTAGGACAAGACTTCACTAATTTCATAGGACCATTTATCTGTTTATGTGGCTGTCCAGGTGGCTGTGTAGGCACTCATTGTTGTGACTGCTTGGGGTGGTCATGTGCAAGGGGCAACTCAACCTGACAAACTGAGACCTGGTCAAACTTATTGGTCGCTATGGCACCTGAATCATATTGCTCTAAGATTTGCAATACTTGAGGAAGTGATGGATCAGAGTACTTCAGGATTACTTCAGTAAGTGATGGATCAAAGTACTTAGGATCTCTTCCCATATTTTACTATCTGTGATGTTGAATGCTATTGCATCTCTTATCATTAAATCACTGTAAAAGTTGTCACAACTGCACTTAAATGTACACTTCTTAGTCATGCCCGTTAATTCTGTGCACCACTGACAATACATCTGTTCCAACTTTTTCTGCAAGCAGAAGAACTGATATCTGGCTGCAGCTACTTGGACTTGCTGGTCATAGTACTTGGTTAATGCAGTGATTTCTTCGCTAAAACTGAGTTCGTTGGGAGACGCAGTTGGGAATAGTTTTCGTATTAAGCTGAACACTGGGGACCCCACAGTCGAAAGAAAGTATTGTAGCTTTACAGTACCTTGAACTTGATGAACATCACAATGTGCTTGGAACTGTGTCAGGTATTCAAGCCATTCCTCTTCGGTGTTGTTAAATTGCCGGTATGCTGGTCTGCAGCACTTGTCATTCTGGTCTGTTTGTCTGTCGGGTGGCTGACGCAGCTTGTACAGCCAGAAGTTGTACCATCGTCATCAAGGTAGCAATTTGTTGGTTGTGAAACTGAAAAACTTGTGTTAGATCCATCACATTGGGGCAGGGGTGGAGGGGGTGGGGTAGCCATAGTATACAGAAATATGTTTTAGCAAAAAAAAAAAAGCAAACCTGCAAGCTAAAACATAAGAGAAGCAAGCAAAATCTGCACTGAATTATACTTGTCGCCAGTTTTTGTGTCATCTTGTTGTCACTGTAGACTTGTACCATGGGAAGCAAGGAGGGAGGATGTTATTTGGTGGCCAGTATCCTCTACTATAACACAAACTGCACACATGTATTAACAGGGTTCTTTATTAATAAGAACAAGATGTTACTTAAGATAGTCCAGGTGTTGTGGTACGAGCTCTCCATAATAGTCCACACTAGCCTCACTGCTGGTGAAGTACAAAGTCCCACTATGTACACTGCTCTGGTCACCAGGTACTGACTGACCCTGAGCTAACTGCAACTGCAACTGCAAGTGACTGGACTCGTTGACGCACTGGCTGACTGACTGGGCCCTCCGGTCTGCAGCAGTGATCTAAATATTAAAAGTCGAGAGTGTGTTGGCAGCGCATTGCTTGTGAGTCTCTATTTGGCCTCTCTCCTGATAGGTGCTTTGGTTGCACCTACTATCGATCTTCTCACAACCTATTTGTCGTCGGGGGTATGCTGGCATAAGCTGTCCCCAGCACACTGAAAATCACATTTTAATTACATAATATGAGGGCTATTCAAAAAGTAGGGAACGTTTCCATCTGATGCCGATAGGCGGGCGCCGATCATGTATATTTTGGTATGTGCATGCTCGGAATGCTCAGTCGGCATCCATCCGTGACAGCGGGGACGTCTCTGCACATCTGGTTTTTTTTGAAATGTGTACTGCAATTGAATATCCTTCCAGGTGTGAGGTGTGGTCTGTGATACTGTTTTTGTTGACAAAAAACCTAAAACCTATAGAAATTTATTGTGAACTGTGCAAAGTGTACAGAAACAACATAATGAGTAAATGTTTTGTCCGGAAATGGTGCATTCAGTTTAAAAATGGCCGAACCCACATTCACGATGAAGAGAAAAGTGGACATCCGATCATTGTGACTGACGATCTTGTCGCTAAAGTTGATGAAACAATTTGTCAAAACTATCACATCACAATAATGGAACTTTCACTTTCTTTTCCACAAGTTTCATGAACTTTGTTGTTTGAAATTGTCACTCAAAAGCTAGGCTACCACAAATTTTGTGCATGATGCAAAATGAGCACCATAAAGAACAGCAAATGGGGGCAACATTGACATTTCTGGAGGCTTACCACAAAGATGGTGATTCATTACTGGATCGAATCATAACTGGTGATGAGACTTGGGTGAAACACTTCAATTGCGAGAAAAAATTACAGTCCATGAAGTGGGGGCACACAAGGTCCCCCCAAAAACCAAGAAAGTGTTTGCAAATCTTGTCACCAGATCATCAGGGCATGGCAAAGGACAGGCAGTATTTAAATTTTTTTAAAATCACTGCTGAGGCAAAATTTACCTGTAGGTGTTTTCCCCTATAACCAGTGGTTTTTACCATTCTCTGAAAGAAATAAGTCAAATAACATCAAGGGATTTAAGATGATCTAATTTTGCTATTACTTGACCCCATAAAGTTCTGGTACAGGGCAGACCCAGCGAAAACAGGGGTGGGCAGACTGTTTCATCATAATATGAGCCTAAAATTTTGTTGCACAACCCAGTTGAGGAGAAAATAAAGGAGAAAATTTAGCTCAAAGATCATCTAACTGTTGATATGGAATGTGATCAAAAACCGAATGTACTTTGTCATTGATAGAGAATGCAAAAAATTTAAAAGGAGGATCCAAACCAAACAGATTTTCAGTGTAAGCATTGTCCACAACTACGAATGTTAATGAATGAACCACAGCCTTGTAAGTTACAGGTGCAGAAAACTGTTCAAGAATGGGACTGTTGTTTGTTATAACTCACCAGCCTCCATGAAACTGTAACCAGAGGGGGAGAACCTAAATCCATGTAAGTTCGACAATTCACCAACGTTGCTACTGCACTTGTGTCCTCCTGCATTCTCAGTGGTTTGTTAAACACATGCACTTCAGTGTATAACTTGTTTGGAGACATCATCACTGCTGACACACTGTTCACATCCACATTTGTTTCATACTCACTCAGGTTTGGAAGAGATTTACACACAGAAGCAAAGTGTCCTTTTTAATGGCACATATTACTCATTGCCCAGTGCATGGGGTAAACAATCTATTCATACTGAATGAAACAGTAAGAGTGTGAAGGCTGCAGAGCATGAGGCTGTTGCCATTGTGATACGGACTGTTGTTCTCGTGAACAACTATTACCTATAGGTTGCTGAGACATCTGTTGGACTGTGCTGCAATAGCTTCTCTGTTGCCTTGTGAAAGGATTGAAGGCTGGGAAGGATGAGAGGAACTGATTTCTGAAACTTTGGACCAGGCTTCTATCTGTTTACCTGCAGCCTGCGAAACTTCAAATGACTCAACTGTGTTTAATACTTCAATAAGCACAGGATTTTCACACTGTAGAGCTTGCTCTCAAGCTTCCTACCAGCACCAAGACATATGATTGCACCTTGAATCATTTGATCTGCACATTTGTCACAAAATAACAATGACTAAATCCATGTAGTTCTGCTGTCCATGCCCTATATTACTGTTTTGGCTGCTTTTGGCAATGGTAAAACTCCACGCAACCAGCAATAACGTGAGTACATTTACAAGTGAAAACGTAACTTGCACAGCTGATCAAAAGAAAGATTGGGAGGTTCCTGTAAGGAGGCAATCTGACACAACAACTGATACACATTATGTAAGATCCATGACAAAAAAAGAGCCTTGCACAAGTTTACATCTGTCACCCCAAATGCCTTGAAATGTTGTTGCAGGCATTTTTCATAAGTGTCCCAGTCTTCTGCTGTATTGTTGTACACAGGGAACAGGACTGGATACATTATTGGTAGGGCTGTATGTTATGCCAAGATAGTCATTAAACTGGAAATAGCAACTGACAGCTCCTGCTTTTGCTCAAAAAGAGAGTTAAGCATTGCCTCTATGGAAATTGAGTTCATAGGACCAATGATTGAAGTGGCACATGCGGAGTCGAACACCGTAGCCATCGCCAAAGTGTACTAACACTGGAACTTTATTAGATGAAAAAGAATGAACACTTGAGACACAAAGTACATATACAGACAACACACAAGTGACTAGTGGAGTCTTTTGCTCTAGCCTATATAATCATTAGTTCTAACACGGGGTGCAGCCAGCAGGCTGTGCATATAACTACAGTTGTACTAGTAGGCCGGGTGGCCTCTAGTAGCCGAATCAAGTGCAGACGTCACACATGAACTATGAAGTTGCGCACACACAAATTTGTTAGTTACAGCAGAAATGTTGTTATATTACACTCCTGAAAAATAAACACACAAACACCTGTCAACACTATATCGATCACAACTATTGTTGCAACTGATTTCCTTCTCTGAAGATGTGAATTGCATTTCATTTGAAACAGAGAAAACAGGAAACCAACAGCAGAAACATTCTTGTTGAAATACATACCAGCATAGATGGTATATTTGCTTGCAGATTAAAAAAATACACAAAAAGAAATGAGGGCCTGGTATTTCTGTAACTAATATTTTCACTTAGACTGTAGAAACACTACACAACAAGAAATATTTTTAACTCTGCTTTAAAAGCAGTTTCCTTCTTCAGCCTTTTTATGTATGTTGGCGGTGCATTACAAAGAATGAAACCAAAATGGTTCAAACTTTTTTGAGTACGATATACCTTAGAAATAACCAAGAAATGATTTAATTTCAATGGAAATAGTGGCTTCAGGTTTCCTGCAAAATGACTGCAAATCCTCAAGCAAATATTATATTATTTGCTGTACCTCATGCTTTATCAGGAATAATACATAATTTACAGCTCATTAAAGCACCTGTTATCATATGAGTTTAAACACCACCATGCCCAGGAAAGTTAAAAATTTTTCCAAAAACTGGCTTTTCAACAGCCATCACCAAGCGAGATGTAGCAGTGGTTAGCACACTGGACTTGCATTTGGGAGGATGACGGTTCAATCCCACATCCAGCCATCCTAATTTAGGTTTTCCATAATTTCCCTAAATCACTCCAGGCAAATGCCGGGATGGTCCCTTTGAAAGGTCAAGGCCGACTTCCTTCCCCATCCTTCCCTAATCTGATGAGACCGATGACCCCACAGTTTAGTCTCTTCCCCCATAAAACCCAACCCAACCCTTCAACGGTCATCTTTGTGAGTCCTCTACAGGTAAGGGAGTCTGATCAGTAACTGCCAGATGTCTATAAAGTTTGTGACAATCATTCATAGTTTGATGTCTCGAGCATCCTTTCTTATGAGGCCATTTTCCCAACACCTCCGTGTGTGTGTGTGTGTGTGTTTTAAATACACAGTTGAGAGTTACAGAGCAATTGGTTTGTGTGTGTGTGTGTGTGTGTGTGTGTGTGTGTGTGTTAAATATACAGTTGAGAGTTACAGAGCAATTGGTTTACTGAACATGACTGCCATAACAACACGGTAGACTTACCTTGTGTGACTGTTGTCATGAAGCATGACAGTGCTACAGAATCTCTAGTTAAAGTTATTATTTATATGCTTATGTTTACGCAGGTTATTTATTTTTTGTTCTTTACTTGTCGTATTCATTATAGGAGTACATTTTTATAAACCATACGTTCTTCACAGTTATTATTGTTGCCTACTTTCAGAGCATCACAAACCTATGGCTGTTTACTTGTATTCATTATTGAACTAGATATTGAAGTTTGCTGCTAATGCTCTGCACTTTTCTGCAGCAAAACATTTCTAACTACCTGTGGTATTGTGTGTTCCTATGCTAGGTGTTTTATCACTGAAGTGATACAGTGCCAATTTGTAAACTGAATGAAAGGAGTGTAGAAAATTTTCATTAAAATAGTCACAAAGATCAATTGTATTTTTTTTCTTTTGCAACAGCATCCATTCCTATCAACTACTGAAACAGTCGTGTGAAGCCCTTGGAACTGACAAGAAACAGTTGTTGAGATTTTTGAGTGGAGGATACAAACCAAAAGCAAATAAGTATGTTCTCAAGATAGCAGCTGCTACATTGGGAATTACAGCAACATGGGGTCTATACAGCCATTACAGAGGTATACCACCTGACTTAACTCTAGACTATTTTACATGATAGTCTTTCTTAAGTGTTCGCATTAGCTAAAGTGCTGTAGCCATGTTACATAAACCCTAGAGTCTATTTTATTTTGTTTTCATTCAGTTGCATTTGTCTGTCAGTGGTAGAATATCATGATATAGTTGACACACTAACATTTTTGATGCTGATTTAAAGCGTGAAGTAGACGTACAAACTTCCCACTTCTTTTGTACAAGGTGACTCACTTGAGATTTGCAGCTGATCTTCTTTGCTGTCTATCTGGCTGTTGGAAAACTCTCTTGACTTCTTCTCCGTAGAATGATGCTAGGAACAGGAATATTTAAGCCTTTCTCTCTACTTGTGATAAGTAGATATGCAAACTTTACTTTTTCAACCAATGGTATATTTGAACTCCATACAGAATAAACTTCTCACTTTCCTCATACATATATGACTTCCAGTAAGCCACTCGCTCCATCCAATGTCAGAAACAAATTTAATTACATTTATAAAAGCGTTGGCTTAATAACCATGACTCTACTTCACATGCATCATAAAATAGGTCCTGCCTCTAACAAGATTACTTTTTCAACTGTTCTTCTTTCACATAACAATAGTCAATGACACAATAGAAACAGAGCTGCATAAAAACTCCATGGTTCTTCCTCTAAAACATCTATGGATTGCCCTACAAGTACTTGTTGGTGCCGTTTGACCACCGCATCTATTTTCTTCTCGGGATTGACTTTAAACCTGCACGCACAAAAATGTGACACGCTGTGGGTAGGATTCTACCATCCCACAGTCATAACTAGAATATCGTGTGTTCGAGACGGTAGAAGGCTGAGACATTCTAGAATTTACGCAGACATTCTCAAATCACAATCATTATGCAACTAATGTCACACATAATAACATTTTGTATTTCAACAGTATACATTTCTTTTCTTTGAATAACTGTGAACAATCTTTCGGTTACTGTTTCTCCATTCATTCTTATTTTACTTTGACATTAAGATATGAGCATTTAATCATGGTTTTAGTCAGCTTTACTAATATTCAGGAATTGTGAGGACTTTTTCTCTTTTCTTTATTTTCTTTTTCAATTGAAAACTTAGGTGTTTATTACACATGAGTAGTCTATTTTCAATTTTTGTCTTTTTGTGCTACCTTTTTCTTAGTATGTACTATTTTCATTAGTTCTAGCTTGGGGGAACTCTGGGTGAAGCAAATGTGTTCTTTTGACTCTCATTTATTTCTTCAAAACATAATAATGCTAGTCATTCATAGAGTTTATACTTTCCAGAATAATTCCTGTAAAATTTGTGACTTAAGTCATGATACTGTCCCCTTCTCCAAGGACCAGCACCTATTCCTTGCTTGTGGGTTGACCTTATGAGAGCACTTCCTCTTTCCATTCTGGTAGGTATGCCCCTTACAAAACATCTCAATTCTTTAGGCCACAGACCATCCTATCTCCACATAGCTACGTCTTCCCTTTATAGTTAGTGAATGCCGGGTATGGTGCCCTTATCCTTTCTGAGTAGGCCTCACAGTTCATTACCATAGTATACATTTCTATGTATAATATAATTAAGTATTTTCTGGTAAAAATATAAATGTATCTTAAGCTTCACATTTATTCTTTAATACATCATTTACTCCCTAGAGTCCTCCTCCACTTATCAACTTCTATACTTTCAATAGATACTATGTCAATATCTACTATTCATGTCCCACTATCCTTCAATTCATTGGAGTATTTATTATACTGACATTTCTTATTGATCAGCTTTCATTTTCTCTCTTTGCTCATGCCTCTTTCTTAGTTTATATACACCTTTTCTTATATATATTTAATGTAGAACTGTCGTAGCTTCCTATATTTGTGTACATATTTCTAGATGTATCCACATTTTCCCCTACAACACTTGGCGGTTCTCACATCGTGACAGACTTTGTAGTCTGTAATTGAATGTTTGTGTCCAAGTGTATACTTGTGTATATGCAGATGTGTGTTTGTGTAGTCTGATTCTTCAGCCTTCTTATATAAAGATAAGATGTAGGTTATTAGAAACCACAGAAATAAGGAAGGACTTCAGCAATAGAAGTTTATGAATATGGAAAAAGGGAAAAATAGACAGGTCCTCAAATGAGAAGTAAAAAAGGAAAAAATAGATGTGGATGCTAGGATCAAAGAAGAGAAAGAAGATAGACCCAAAGATAGGAAACCCCTTTCCCTAGGATCCCTACCTCTCAGGTACTTGAGTGAGACACTGGAGGAGGTTTGGTGTTAAATTGTCTCCTACAGAATGGACTTGTCACACATCCACCATCGAGTTCCCCAAAGGAAATCCTAGCAACCCTCTGAAATGGCAAATGATGATGAATCAGGCACACTTGTTTGCGAGGGTTGTTTGAAAGGTGTGCTGTGTGTTTTGTGTTAGTCATAATTTATCTGTTCGTGTGAATCATGCTCTTATCTTCATTACCCACCCCTTTTAAAATTTATACAAACCCTCCCATCTACACTCCTGGAAATTGAAATAAGAACACCGTGAATTCATTGTCCCAGTAAGGGGAAACTTTATTGACACATTCCTGGGGTCAGATACATCACATGATCACACTGACAGAACCACAGGCACATAGACACAGGCAACAGAGCATGCACAATGTCGGCACTAGTACAGTGTATATCCACCTTTCGCAGCAATGCAGGCTGCTATTCTCCCATGGAGACGATCGTAGAGATGCTGGATGTAGTCCTGTGGAACGGCTTGCCATGCCATTTCCACCTGGTGCCTCAGTTGGACCAGCGTTCGTGCTGGACGTGCAGACCACATGAGACGACGCTTCATCCAGTCCCAAACATGCTCAATGGGGGACAGATCCGGAGATCTTGCTGGCCAGGGTAGTTGACTTACACCTTCTAGAGCACGTTGGGTGGCACGGGATACATGCGGACGTGCATTGTCCTGTTGGAACAGCAAGTTCCCTTGCCGGTCTAGGAATGGTAGAACGATGGGTTCGATGACGGTTTGGATGTACCGTGCACTATTCAGTGTCCCCTCGACGATCACCAGTAATGTACGGCCAGTGTAGGAGATCGCTCCCCACACCATGATGCCGGGTGTTGGCCCTGTGTGCCTCGGTCGTATGCAGTCCTGATTGTGGCGCTCACCTGCACGGCGCCAAACACGCATACGACCATCATTGGCACCAAGGCAGAAGCGACTCTCATCGCTGAAGACGACACGTCTCCATTCGTCCCTCCATTCACGCCTGTCGCGACACCACTGGAGGCGGGCTGCACGATGTTGGGGCGTGAGTGGAAGATGGCCTAACGGTGTGCGGGACAGTAGCCCAGCTTCATGGAGATGGTTGCGAATGGTCCTCGCCGATACCCCAGGAGCAACAGTGTCCCTAATTTGCTGGGAAGTGGCGGTGCGGTCCCCTACGGCACTGCGTAGGATCCTACGGTCTTGGCGTGCATCCGTGCGTCGCTGCGGTCCGGTCCCAGGTCGACGGGCACGTGCACCTTCCGCCGACAACTGGCGACAACATCGATGTACTGTGGAGACCTCACGCCCCACGTGTTGAGCAATTCGGCGGTACGTCCACCCGGCCTCCCGCATGCCCACTATACACCCTCGCTCAAAGTCCGTCAACTGCACATACGGTTCACGTCCACGCTGTCGCGGCATGCTACCAGTGTTAAAGACTGCGATGGAGCTCCGTATGCCACGGCAAACTGGCTGACACTGACGGCGGCGGTGCACAAATGCTGCGCAGCTACCGCCATTCGATGGCCAACACCGCGGTTCCTGGTGTGTCCGCTGTGCCGTGCGTGTGATCATTGCTTGTACAGCCCTCTCGCAGTGTCCGGAGCAAGTATGGTGGGTCTGACACACCGGTGTCAATGTGTTCTTTTTTCCATTTCCAGGAGTGTATATCACATCTCATAAAAGGGATAAAATACTCTACACAAAATATTCATTGTCTATTGTCTTATGGAATTATTTTCTTGGCAATACAAATTACGTAAATAAAGTGCTTATTCAGCATAAGTGCCCAGTAAGAATTTTGTCTAAAGCAGATAACAACATATCTTTCAGTGACCTCTTTAAGGAACTTGGAATTCTTATGCTCACTTCCCAATATAGTTACTCTTTAAGAAAATCTGCTTCTGATAATAAAAATCAGTTTGAACTGAACAGTGACTTTTGCAATCACAGTGCAAGAGATAAAAACTGTTTTCATGTTGTCTTCTCCCCCTTGTCTAAGGTTCTGAGTGGAATTATGTATTCTGGTGCAATTATCTTCATGTTGACTTCTCCCCTTTGTCTAAGGTTCTGAGTGGAGTTATGTACTCTGGTGCAAAGAAAGGTCAATGACAAGTTTCCATATAACATAAAACGAGAAAGTGGTTTAACATGAAATTTAAAACTTCAGCTTTCCTGTTATTGTCTTCTTCTGTCACACCAGGATGATCAATGAGAGACTGAATGGAAGCCTCCAGCTCACTTACCATTCTTAAGAGGAGCAGAATTTTCTCAGATTCTTGGCAAGATCTTTCACCAATGTATGATGGTGGAAGTTGTATGCATCATGCATCAATTTTTTTATACACACATGAATTTCTGCTAACTTGTACCTGTTGACATTTCTGAATCAAGAGTACAACAATCTCTGTTTCCTCAGCATTTTCCAAATTTTGTTACACTACTGGCCATTAAAATTGCTACACCAAGAAGAAATGCAGATGATAAATGGGTATTCATTGGACAAATATATGATACTAGAACTGACATGTGATTACATTTTCATGCAATTTGAGTGCATAGATCCTGAGAAATCACTACCCAGAACAACCACCTCTGGCCGTAATAACGGCCTTGATACACCTGGGTATTGAGTCAAACAGAGCTTGGATGGTGTGTACAGGTACAGCTGCCCATGCTGCTTCAACACGATACCATAGTTCATCAAGAGTAGTGACTGGCATATTGTGACAAGCCAGTTGCTCGGCCACCATTGACCAGACATTTTCAATTGATGAGAGATCTGGAGAATGTGCTGGCCAGGGCAGCAGTCGAACATTTCCTGTATGCAGAAAGGCCCGTACAGGACCTGCAACATGCAGTCATGCATTATCCTACTTAACTGTAGGGTTTTGCAGGGATCGAATGAAGGGTATAGCCACGGGTATAGCCAGGAGTGTATATCACATCTCATAAAAGGGATAAAATACTCTACACAAAATATTCATTGTCTATTGTCTTATGGAATTATTTTCTTGGCAATACAAATTACGTAAATAAAGTGCTTATTCAGCATAAGTGCCCAGTAAGAATTTTGTCTAAAGCAGATAACAACATATCTTTCAGTGACCTCTTTAAGGAACTTGGAATTCTTATGCTCACTTCCCAATATAGTTACTCTTTAAGAAAATCTGCTTCTGATAATAAAAATCAGTTTGAACTGAACAGTGACTTTTGCAATCACAGTGCAAGAGATAAAAACTGTTTTCATGTTGTCTTCTCCCCCTTGTCTAAGGTTCTGAGTGGAATTATGTATTCTGGTGCAATTATCTTCATGTTGACTTCTCCCCTTTGTCTAAGGTTCTGAGTGGAGTTATGTACTCTGGTGCAAAGAAAGGTCAATGACAAGTTTCCATATAACATAAAACGAGAAAGTGGTTTAACATGAAATTTAAAACTTCAGCTTTCCTGTTATTGTCTTCTTCTGTCACACCAGGATGATCAATGAGAGACTGAATGGAAGCCTCCAGCTCACTTACCATTCTTAAGAGGAGCAGAATTTTCTCAGATTCTTGGCAAGATCTTTCACCAATGTATGATGGTGGAAGTTGTATGCGTCATGCATCAATTTTTTTATACACACATGAATTTCTGCTAACTTGTACCTGTTGACATTTCTGAATCAAGAGTACAACAATCTCTGTTTCCTCAGCATTTTCCAAATTTTGTTACACTACTGGCCATTAAAATTGCTACACCAAGAAGAAATGCAGATGATAAATGGGTATTCATTGGACAAATATATGATACTAGAACTGACATGTGATTACATTTTCATGCAATTTGAGTGCATAGATCCTGAGAAATCACTACCCAGAACAACCACCTCTGGCCGTAATAACGGCCTTGATACACCTGGGTATTGAGTCAAACAGAGCTTGGATGGTGTGTACAGGTACAGCTGCCCATGCTGCTTCAACACGATACCATAGTTCATCAAGAGTAGTGACTGGCATATTGTGACAAGCCAGTTGCTCGGCCACCATTGACCAGACATTTTCAATTGATGAGAGATCTGGAGAATGTGCTGGCCAGGGCAGCAGTCGAACATTTCCTGTATGCAGAAAGGCCCGTACAGGACCTGCAACATGCAGTCATGCATTATCCTACTTAACTGTAGGGTTTTGCAGGGATCGAATGAAGGGTATAGCCACGGGTCGTAACACATCTGAAATGTAACGTCCACTGTTCAAAGTGCCGTCAATGCGAACAGGAGGTGACCGAGAAGTGTAACCAATGGCACCTCATACCATCACGCCGGATGATACGCCAGTATGGCGATGACGAATACATGCTTCCAATGTGCGTTCGCCACGATGTCGCCAAACACGAATGCAACCTTCATGATGCTGTAAACAGAATCTGGATCACCCGAAAAAATGACATTTTGCGATTCGTGCACCCAGGTTCATCGCTGAGTACACCATTGTAGGCGCTCCTGTCTGAGATGCAGCGTCAAGGGTAACCGCAGCCATGGTCTCCGAGCTGATAATCCATGCTGCTGCAAATGTCGTCAAACTGTTCGTCACGCAATCGTCCCCATCTGTGGACTCAGGGATTGAGACGTGGCTGCACGATCTGTTACAGTCATGTCGATAAGATGCCTGTCATCTTGACTGCTAGTGATACGAGGCCATTGGGATCCAGAATGGCGTTCCATATTACCCTCCTGACCCCACCGATTCCATATTCTGCTAACAGTCATTGGATCTCAACCAACGTGAGCAGCAATGTCGTGATACGATGAACCGCAATCAAAATAGGCTACAATCTGACTTTTATCAAAGTCGGAAACGTGATGGTACGCATTTCTCCTCCTTACACGAGGCATCACAACAACGTTTCACCAGGAAACGCTGGTCAACTGCTATTTGTGTATGAGAAATCGGTTGGAAACTTTCCTGATGTCAGCATGTTGTAGGTGTCGCCACCAGTGCCAACCTTGTGTGAATGTTCTGAAAAGCTAATCATTAGCATATCACAGCATCTTCTTCCTGTGGGTTAAATTTCGCATCTGAAGCGCGTCATCTTCGTGGTGTAGCAATTTTAATGGCCAGTAGTGTATTAAACCACAGTGGGTCTTTTCCATCCTTAATCCACTTACTTGGCACACACTTTAATAAGTTTAAATTTTGCCCATAATTCCTCTACATCCATCACATTAGAACTAAATGATGCTCATTTGTTGTCTAAAAAGGATGCTAATAACAGCTTATTTGTACTTACAGAACAAAAACTCTTCTAATTGTTGACATAATTATTAACTTAAGTATCCATTGTCACTATGATGACATCATCATCATCACAAATCTCCGTCTCTATACTGACGCTGTCAGTAACATCACGCCTGTTTGTAGCTACAAGATCTAAAATATTTCTGTTGTGTGTGGGTTCTTGAATTAGCTGTTCAAGACAGTTGTCAGACAATTTGCTCAGAACTACTTCATAAGAATGCCTTTCTGTACCACCTGCAGTGAATCCATAGATGTCCCATTCTATACTTAGTAAGTGAAAATCACCTGCAACTAATAATGCATGAACACAGTGGAGTCAGGTAGTGGATCAAAATGTCTGATGATTAACTTGGGTTCACCAAGTTTGTTTACTCGTGTCCAGTCAAACTCAATTTCAAACTTGGTAGACAGAATATTTTTGTTGATTGCAGTGAGTACTCCCCCTCCCATGACATCTAATCTGTTTTTACATACTGAGCACATTGACCTCTGTCCAGCCCTGGATGTTGTTTCCTGAGGGGCTCCATAAAGTATCTGCATTGGAGGTCCTGCAAACCTGCTTCCCCCCCATCTGCCTGCTCAGACCCTGCTGAAGGAACATCCACTTGTTCACTTATTGCCTTTGGCAACACAAATGGGTTACAACCTGCCACTCACTCTGCATGAGTGTAGTTCCCTTGTGTGGGGTACAAATGAAGGTGGCTCAGCAGCAAAGCCCATGGGAGAAACAAGCTATACTTGAGGTGCCCCATGAGACATGCCAATTTCACCACTGCTGCTAAACACAGAGGAGCAGCTTGAAAATGGCTGACCATAGCCAACAGCATCATCAGTTGTTCACAAACTGTTGCCAACTGCTCCTATATTCATGCAAATCAGGCACAGTCCAACTATTAAAACTTGAATGAGAACAGTAAACAAAATAAGTAAAATAAAAAAATTAGCCCTTTTGCCTTTGGACAAGGATTATCAGTACCAAAAACACAAACGTGAGTAACTATGCAGTGATGGTCACTGACGCTATTTCACTACAGGTTGGCAGACAAAGAAATAAGCATATGGTTGACTGCATTACTCCATTCAAAATTATGCAACTGTGGCACTGCAGGCCATGTTAAGCTACATTACAAAAACTAGAAGCTACAAATAATTAAAACAATAATGATCTTTGAGAGAACAGATTACTTTTTTCCTATTTTTGTGGTCCAGAAATGTGCCTGCAGGTTAGTTTCAAAGGCAAAACAGAAGGAAATTCCAAAAATGCCACTAGAAGGCACTATTTTGCCACAGAGCCATTGTGATAGTGTTTCGAGCATTGAATGTTAATTATTTTTTATCATGGGGGAAGTTCAAATTTAATATTACTAATCTTTGAATTTACGAGTTTTTCAAATATTCATAGCAGTAAAAATTATTATTTTTTCACACACACATGTCATACAAAAAAGTTTTTAAGAACCTTGCAGAAGATGGCAAGCATGGTAAATATAGTTTCACATTTTGACAGCACCAGCTCCGTTCGGAAGCTATTGGCACACATCAATATACATAAAGTCAGTTCTCAATGCTGCCATTATTTGCAGCATATCAATAATAGTAATCACTGCTGTAATTCAATTTTATATTCATGAAAATAAGTTCCACATCTGAATATGAGCATCCTTGTAAATAAGCTTTTACAAAACATTGTTACTTCTAAGGTGATCAATATGAATCATGCAGCAACTGCACTGCACACAATGGGTGAAACTTTTCCACTGCACCAACCTACCCCCCTCCCCCTCTATCAAACTTCATTTGAGTTTCTTCCAATGACCCCTAGGCCAGTGAGAGTAGTGCTCACTAAAACATTGTCTGCAGGTGGTATATACAGATTTCACTCTTTGTTTTAATCTACTTTCATGCTTTTGTGAAATGCTAGTTTTAGTCTGTCATATTGAAGCTTGTTCCCTGTACCGGAAAGTTGAAAAGGGAAGTGATTTCCCTATCTCACCAAAAAGAACATCAAATTGTACTTCAGGTTAGAGGTATGGTATCAATGAAAGTAATACGAAACAGTGAAGACAACAAAAATAACACGGTAACTACTATGAATGAGAAGATGTGTCTGTTTCTTATGTTCATGTTTATGTCGTTGTTGTTGTGGTCTTCAGTCCGATGACTGGTTTGATGCATCTCTCCAGTCTACTCTATCCTGTGCAAGCTTCTTCATCTCCCAGTACCTACTGCAACCTACATCCTTATGAATCTGTTTAGTGTATTCATCTCTTGGTCTTACTCTACAATTTTTACCCTCCATGCTGCCCTCCAGTACTAAATTGGTGATCCGTTGATACCTCAGAACATGTCCTACCAACCGATCCCTTCTTCCAGTCAATTTGTGCCACAAACTCCTCTTCTCCCCAATTCTGTTCAATACCTCCTCATTAGTTATGTGATCTACCCATCTAATCTTCATCATTCTTCGTAGCACCACATTTCGAAAGCTTCTATTCCCTTATTATCTAAACTATTTATCATCCACGTTTCCCTCCCATACATGGCTACACTCCATACAAATACTTTCAGAAACGACTTCCTGACACTTAAATCTGTACTCGATGTTAACAAATTTCTCTTCTTCAGAAATGCTTTCCTTGCCATTGCCAGTCTACATTTTATATCCTCTCTACTTCAGCCATCAACAGTTATTTTCTCCCCAAATAGCAAAACTCATTTACTACAAGCGTCTCATTTCCTAATCTAATTCTCTCATTGCTTTTGTTGATGTTCATCTTATATCCTCCTCTCAAGACACTGTCCATTCCGTTCAGCTGCTCATCCAGGTCCTTTGCTGTCTCTGACAGAATTACAATGTCATCGGCAAACCTCAAAGTTTTTGTTTCTTCTCCATGGATTTTAATTCCTACTCTGAATTTTTCTTTTGTTCCCTTTACTGCTTGCTCAATATAGCAAATTGAATAACATTGGGGGTAGGCTACAACCCTGTCTAACTCCTTTCCCAACCACTGCTTCCCTTTCGTGCCCTTCAACTCTTATAACTGCCATCTGGCTTCTGTATAAATTGTAAATAGCCTTTTGCTCGCTATATTTTACCCCTGCCACCTTCAGAATTTGAAAGAGAGTATTCCAGTCAACATTGTCAAAAGCTTTCTCTAAGTCTACAAATGCTAGAAACGTAGGTTTGCCTTTCCTTAATCTATTTTCTAAGATAAGTCGTAGGGTCAGTATTGCCTCATGTATTCCAATATTTCTACGGAATCCAAACGGATCTTCACTGAGATCGGCTTCTACCAGTTTTTCCATTTGTCTGTAAACAATTTGTGTTAGTATTTTGCAGCCGTGGCTTATTAAACTGATATTTCGGTAATTTTCACATCTGTCAACACCTGCTTTCAATGGTACTGGAATTATTATCTTCTTCTTGAAGTCTGAGGGTATTTTGCCTGTCGTATACATCTTGCTGACCATATGGTAGAGTTTTGTCAGGGCTGGCTCTCCCAAGGCCGTTAGTAGTTCTAATGGAATGTTGTCTACTCCCGGGGCCTTGTCTTGACTTAGGTCTTTCAGTGCTCTGTCAAACTCTTCACACGGTATCATGTCTCCCATTTCCTCTTCATTTACATCCTCTTCCATTTCCATAATATTGTCCTCAAGAACATTGCCCTTGTATAGACCCTCTATATACTCCTTCCACCTCTCTACTTTCTCTTTGCTTAGAACTGAGTTCTTGATATTCATGAAAGTGTTTCTCTTTTTTCTCCAAAGGTCTCTTTCATTTTCTTGTAGGCGGTATCTATCTTACCCCTAGTGATATATGCCTCTACATCCTTACATTTGTCCTCCAGCCATCCCAGCTCAGTCATTTTGCACTATCTGTCGGTCTCATTTTTGAGACGTTTGTATTCCTTTTTGCCTGCTTCATTTACTGCAGTTTTATATTTTCTCCTTTCATCAATTCAATCTCTCTTCTGTTACCCAAGGATTTCTATTAACCCTCGTCTTTTTACCTACTTGATCCTCTGCTGCCTTCACTATTTCATCTCTCAAAGCTACCCTTTCTTCTTCTACTGTATTTCTTTCCCCCATTCTTGTCAGTCTCCCTGAAACTCTGTACAGCCTCTGGTTCTGTCAGTTTATCCAGGTCCCATCTCTTAAATTTCCACCTTTTTGCAGTTCCCTCAGTTTTAATCTACAGTTCGTCACCAATAGATTGTGGTCAGAGTCCACATCTGCCCCTGGAAATGTCTTACAGTTTAATACCTGGTTCCTAAATCTCTGTCTTACCATTATATAATCCATCTGAAACCTTAAAGTATCTCCAGGCTTCTTCCATGTATACAACCTTCTGACATTATTCTTGGACCAAGTGTTAGCTATGCTCTGTGCAAAATTCTACCAGGGGGCTTCCTCTTTCATTGCTTACCCTCATTCCATATTCTCCTACTACGCTTCCTTCTCTTCCTTTTCCTACTATCGAATTCCAGTCACCTATGACTATTAAATTTTCATGTCCCTTCACTACCTGAATAATTTCTTTTATCTCATCATACATTTCATCAATCTCTTCATCATCTGCGGAGCTAGTTAGCATATAAACTTTTACTACTGTGGTTGGAGTGGGCTTCATATCTATCTTGGCTACAATAATGCATTCACTATGCTGTTTGTAGCAGCTTACCCGCACTCCCATTTTTTTAAATTCATTATTAAGCCTACTCCTGCATTACCCCTATTTGTTTTTGCATTTATAACCCTGTATTCACCCGACCAGAAGTCTTGTTCCTCCTGCCACCAAGCTTCACTAATTCCCACTACATCCAACTTTAATCTATCCATTTCCCTTTTTAAATTTTCTAACCTACCTGCCCGATTAAGGGATCTGACAATCCATGCTCCAATCTGTAGAACACCTGTTTTCTTTCTCCTGATAACGACATCCTCCAGAGTAGTCCCCGCCCAGAGATCCGAATGGGGGACTATTTTACCTCCAGAATATTTTATCCATGAGGACGCCATCATCATTTAACCATACATTAATGCTGATTGCCCTCGGGAAAAATTATGGCTGTAGTTTCCCCTTGCTTTCAGCAGTTCGCAGCACCAGCACAGCAAGGCAGTTTTGGTTATGTTACAAGGCCAGATCAGTCAATCGTCCAGACTGTTGCCCCTGCAATTACTGAAAAGGCTGCTGTCCCTCTTCAGGAACCACACGTTTGTCTGGCCTCTCAACAGATACCCCTCCATTGTGGTTGTACCTATGGTACGGTTATCTGTATCACTGAGACATGCAAGCCTCACCACCAATGGCAAGGTCCATCGTTCATGGTTCATGTTTATATGACAGTTATTTATATCTCTTTGTTTTGTTATCTATTGTAATTTTGTGTTCTTGTTTACCATGTTATTGGAGGTTTCTCCATACAGGTCTGTTTGGTCTACCATAAGCCTGAGTGAGCCTCACTCCCTCTTCCCCCAATGGAAAAAATGGCTCCTAGATGGTGAAAATGGCTGCTGTTCTTAGAAAGCTTTGTACTAGCCTTTCACTAACCACATCAGAAAACATGAGAAGTCCCAACTGTGTTCACGCATGCGGTCAGCAAGGCTTGACTGTGATGTCACTACCCATAACCAACCTGTGTGTAGTTCCTAATTACAGTTGCCTGTATTCTAGATGAATGAGCCCTCACTTGTCTGCTGAAAAACAATGACAGATGTAGGAGATGCTGCAGGAGAAAGATTTTACGCAATGATGACAATTCTTATAGCTCATACGGTGTTTGGAGTACTTATGCTGGAAATTATTGTGCAGACAAATTAAATTGTTTAGAATGTTAAAGAAATAATCTAATAAAATACTCTATCTAACTTCTACCAGTGAAAGTACAGATCAGTGTCTTTGATACACAGATTTGTCAAATTTCTGTCCTTTAAATCAAGCCAAAATCTGACTTTCTTTGATGAAAACACCATATTTCTTTGAAGGAAAGAAAAGCTTTGGATGACATTCATGTGATACGGAAATACCAATGAATAACTTGAACAAGAGTTGCAGTACAGTTTGTAAAAGTCTTGGCAGCCCCAAATACCCTAGTTCCATATGGGATATTTTCACAGTTATCATGAATTCTCACTACTGCCAGTGTTTGTAATGTAACAGTAATTTTAAGTATTTGCAGACTATTCCTTTGGTTCTTGGAGGAACATAGACATATTATCAACTTAAATACACAGTATTAATGTTCCACCATAATATTTATTTAATAGTTAATTATGAATTGTCTTTCAGCTTCTGCGGCCATCATCACATAACTTAGTACTAAACAGATAGTCCACACAACTTCAACAAGAATTCACTGCTGTACAAAAATATGTGACATTTTATGACTGTATCTATACAAAACACAAGAATAATATAATACTTGAATAGACTGTGAACAAATATTCCACTATATTCAAATATTAAAACTATATGAAAGTATATGAATCCACAAATGACAATATTTGAAAAGAATAGCTGCTACTTATCATATAGCAGGGATGCTGGGTCACAGATAGGCACAGCAAAAAGACAGACACACACACCTTTAGCATAAATGCGTGCGCGTGCCCACGCACAGGCGCACGCACACCCGCACCCGCGTGCCCCCCCCCCCCCCCCCCCCTCCCACACACACATGATTACATTGTCTGGCTGCCGAGACCAGACTGGGAACAGCATTGCATAATGTGAGAAGCAAACTGGTTGGTGTGTGTAAGGAGGAGGCTGTGGTGGGGAGGGGGAGGGATAACAGCTTGTGGGAGCACATAGGGATGAGGTGGGGAGGATATAGGGCAGTTAAGTGCAGTTATGAGATTTGACGGAGGGCAGTGGAGTTGGGGTGGAGGGAGGGGGGTGGGGGGGAGACAGCAGAAAATAAGTAAAAAGACTGTGTGGCATAGGTGGAATAGAGGGCTGTGTAGTGCTACAATGGAAACAGGGAAGGGGATAGGTGGATAAAGGCTAATGACTAATGAAGGTTGAGGCCATGAGGGTTACGGAAACATAAGATTTTTTACAGGGAGAGTTCCCACCTGCACGATTCAGAAAGACTGGTGTTGGTAGGAAGATCCAGATGGCACAGGCTGCGAAGCAGTCAATGAAATGAAGAATGTCATGTTGGGTGTATGGAACAGTCTTGTGTTTAGGTCTAGTATAGGGATATATACCCATGAGGCAAGGGGTTGAGAGCAGGGGTTGTGTAGGGATGAGTAAGGATATTTTGTAAGTGCAATGGGTGACAGAATACCACTTGACGTGGAAAGGATAGCAGATAGTACATTCCTCATTTTAGGGCTCTACAAGAGGTAGTCAAAACCCTGGCTGAGAATGTGATTCAGTTGCTCTAGTCCTGGGTTGTACTGAGTCATGAGGGGAAGCTTATCTTTGGCCATACAGTGGGAATTTTGAAGGTGGTTGGTGACTTGAGAGATAAGGCATGGTAGATCTGTGTTTTACAAGATTTGGAGGGTAATTATGATCTGTGAAGGCCTCAATGAGACCTTTGGTATATTTCGAGAATGACTGCTTGTCACTACAGATGCAACAGCTAGACTGTATGAAGAAGACTTCTTGGTATGGAATGAGTGGTGGCTGTCAGAGTTGAGTTATTGCTGGTGGTTGGTAGGTTTGATATGGATGGAGGTACTGAGGTAGCCATCTTTGAGGTGGAGGTCAACATCGAGGAAGATGGCTTGTTGGGTTGAGAAGGACCATGTGAAGCAAATGGGGGTGATGGCGTTGAGCTCTGGAGCAGATCCCTAAGACATCATCACTGAATCTGAACCAGGTGAGGGTTTCAGGATTCTGGGTGGCTTAAAAAAATCCTCTAGATGGCCCATGAATAAACTGGATGGAGCATGGTGCCATGTGGGTGCCCATAGCCTTACCTCAGATTTTTTGTAGGAGATGCCTTCAAAGGAGATTTGTGGGTCAGTAGGAAGGAGGTTGTATGTTTGGAATCTGTTTGGCATTGGGAAAGGTAGCGTTCAATAGCAGTAAGGTCATGGGCATGAGGGAATTAGTGCAACGGGATGTGGCATCAATAGTGATGAGCAGGGCATCATGTGGGAAAGTAACAGGAACTGTGGAGAGTCAGTGGAGGAAATGGTTGGTATCTTTTATATAGGAGGGTAGATTGCAGGTAATATGCTAGAGGTGTTGGTTTATGAGAGCAGAGATTCGCTCAGTGGGGGGAACAGTAACTGTCCACAATGAGGCATCCTGGGTGGTTGGGTTTATGGACTTAAGGAAGCATGTAGAAAGTAGGAGTGTGGGGAGTGGTAGGGTGAGGAGACAGATGGACACGAGGGAGAGATTCTGGGATGGGCCTAAGAATTTGAGGAGGGACTGGAGATCCTGCTAGAGTTCTGAAATGGAGTCACTGCGGCAGGGTTTGTACGTGAATGAATTTGACAGCTGGCAGAATCCTTCTGTCAGGTAATCCTTGCAGAGCAAAACAACAGTGGCATGTGGCCTCTGTCAGTGTCTAGAATTATAGGGCAATGAAGGCCTTTTTGGCCAAAAGCTTTCTTGTTTGACTGTCTTGTTGTTGTGCTTATCTGCAAGTAAGTATGTCCACTGTATGGTGAGTAGCAACTATCCTCTTCATAATATTGCCATTATTCCAATCTGAATTTTCCATTGTTTAATACAAGCTATAAATGTTATACAGATGAGAAACAGCACAGGCTATTACATGACAAACTGGTGAATAAGATGAAAAGATTCAAAAAGGGGGAGGGGGAGAAAGAAGGCTATGGAATGAGGATATGAAACAGTTATAACAAGCTTATTATCTAATGATGAGAGAAATAATATCTGGCTGTTGCTACTTTAATAAAGGACTAGTAATGGAACTGTGTTTGGTCATTGGGGACAAGGTCAGGATTCTTTGAATGGTGTTTATTATTGGCCAGAATTTCATGTAATGCTAGTTGTTTGCCATTGGTTCCTTTATGGAGAACATGACATTTCACATCATATGAATGACATTCATTCAGAGCATGTTCAGCAAATGTGGAATCTTCCTGTTTAGGTCTCCAACTCCTTTCATGCTCCGTCAGTATAGTAGTTATAGCTCTACCTGGTTGATCTACTTATAATTTGCCACACACACACTGCAGGAAATTCTATAAATCCTACTCTGTTCTAAAGGTGGAATCTTATCTTTACTGTTGAACAGAAGGTTGGCAACAGTATTCCTAGCACAAAAAGCTGGAGTATATTTCCTGGATTTTAGTTTTCTGGCAATAATCTGTGAAGTGTTATCTACATATAGCATGGAAGCCCACTTGTTATCAGTTTGGTTTTGTGCTTTCTGAGGTGGATAAAGGATTGCTGTTATCCTCTGTCTCTTCTTTTTGCTGAGTATGTTGTCAATTAGGGCAGAACTGTAATCATTGTTGTGTGCTATTATTTTCGATTCCTTTTGAAAATCTGGTCTGGTTTGTGGTATAGAAAGTAGGCAGTGCACCATGGAATGGAAGGCTGCATGTTTGTGTGGTATGGGATGCTGGGGGAACTGGCTGATATTACTGTGTCTGTTGAAGTTACTTTCCTGTATATGTTCAATAAATGCTGTTGCTTACTGATTTCAATTGTGAGATCTAAAAAGTTGATAGTCTCTCCTCTGAACTCCACTGTAAACTTGATTTTACTATGGTGTGAATTCAAATTTATTTAATTATCTGATGGTACCTGTCCACAAGCACAATACATTATCCACTTATCTGGTCTGATGTTGTATTTTAGAACTTAGAGGAACTTTATCTAGAAATTTTTGTTCAGAATTATCCATAAACATTTCAGCTAATAAGGGGCTCAATGGGGACCCCAATGTTAACATATGAAACTGACTGTACAGAGCCTGTTGAAATTGGAAATGATTTTGCCTTAAGCCTGTTTCCTTTGCTATCCTTATATCTTCTGTTTCCACAGGATTTGTTCAGATTTTATGTGCCAGTTCTGTTAAAATTTCCACTTTCCTCTGCAACACGAATATTGGAAAATGGCAGCTGATATCACAAGAGACTATAATTGCACTAGTTGGAATGGCTGCATTTTTTAGTTTTTTCACTGTTGCAAGTGAATTAGGCATTCCAAATCTTTTTTTGAAATTTATTTTTTGAAATTTATTTTTGAAATTTATTTTTTGAAATTTATTTTTTGTTTTAATTTATGAATCTAAGTCTTTGCTAATTTATGGCAAGGTGCTGAAACTGAAGACATTACAGGTCTTATTGGAACACTTTTGTGAAATTTAAGTAACCCAATAAACCTATATTTACAGATACAACAATACGAGAGAAGGAAAGTTGCTACTCACCATATATCGGAGATGCTGAGCCATGATAGGCACAATAAAAAGATTCACACAACCATAGCATTCAGCCATTAAGGTCTTTGTCATATATATATAAAAAAACAAAGATGAGGTGACTTACCGAACGAAAACGCTGGCAGGTCAATAGACACACAAACAAACACAAACATACACACAAAATTCAAGCTTTCGCAACAAACTGTTGCCTCATCAGGAAAGAGGGAAGGAGAGGGGAAGACGAAAGGAAGTGGGTTTTAAGGGAGAGGGTTAGGAGTCATTCCAATCCCGGGAGCGGAAAGACTTACCTTAGGGGGAAAAAAGGACGGGTATACACTCGCACACACACACATATCCATCCACACATATACAGACACAAGCAGACATATTTAAAGACAAAGAGTGTGGGCAGAGATGTCAGTCGAGGTGGAAGTGCAGAGGCAAAGATGATGTTGAATGACAGGTGACGTATGAGTGGCGGCAACTTGAAATTAGCAGAGATTGAGGCCTGGTGGGTAACGGGAAGAGAGGATATATTGAAGAGCAAGTTCCCATCTCCGGAGTTCGGATAGGTTGGTGTTGGTGGGAAGTATCCAGATAACCCGGATGGTGTAACACTGTGCCAAGATGTGCTGGCCGTGCACCAAGGCATGTTTAGCCACAGGGTGATCCTCATTACCAACAAACACTGTCTGCCTGTGTCCATTCATGCGAATGGACAGTTTGTTGCTGGTCATTCCCACATAGAATGCATCACAGTGTAGGCAGGTCAGTTGGTAAATCACGTGGGTGCTTTCACATGTGGCTCTGCCTTTGATCGTGTACACCTTCCGGGTTACAGGACTGGAGTAGGTGGTGGTGGGAGGGTGCATGGGACAGGTTTTACACCGGGGGCGGTTACAAGGACAGGAGCCAGAGGGTAGGGAAGGTGGTTTGGGGATTTCATAGGGATGAACTAACAGGTTACAAAGGTTAGGTGGACGGCGGAAAGACACTCTTGGTGGAGTGGGGAGGATTTCATGAAGGATGGATCTCATTTCAGGGCAGGATTTGAGGAAGTCGTATCCCTGCTGGAGAGCCACATTCAGAGTCTGGTCCAGTCCCGGAAAGTATCCTGTCACAAGTGGGGCACTTTTATGGTTCTTCAGTGGGGGATTCTGGGTTTGAGGGGATGAGGAAGTGGCTCTGGTTATTTGCTTCTGTACCAGGTCGGAAGGGTAGTTGCGGGATGCGAAAGCTGTTGTCAGGTTGTTGGTGTAATGGTTCAGGGATTCCGGACTGGAGCAGATTCGTTTGCCACGAAGACCTAGGCTGTAGGGAAGGGACCGTTTGATGTGGAATGGGTGGCAGCTGTCATAATGGAGGTACTGTTGCTTGTTGGTGGGTTTGATGTGGACGGACGTGTGAAGCTGGCCATTGGACAGGTGGAGGTCAACATCAAGGAAAGTGGCATGGGATTTGGAGTAGGACCAGGTGAATCTGATGGAACCAAAGGAGTTGAGGTTGGAGAGGAAATTCTGGAGTTCTTCTTCACTGTGAGTCCAGATCATGAAGATGTCATCAATAAATCTGTACCAAACTTAGGGTTGGCAGGTCTGGGTAACCAAGAAGGCTTCCTCTAAGCGACCCATCAATAGGTTGGTGTACGAGGGGGCCATCCTGGTACCCATGGCTGTTCCCTTTAGTTGTTGGTATGTCTGGCCTTCAAAAGTGAAGAAGTTGTGGGTCAGGATGAAGCCGGCTAAGGTGATAAGGAAAGAGGTTTTAGGTAGGGTGGCAGGTGATCGGCGTGAAAGGAAATGCTCCATCGCAGCGAGGCCCTGGACGTGCGGAATATTTGTGTATAAGGAAGTGGCATCAATTGTTACAAGGATGGTTTCCGGGGGTAACACATTGGGTAAGGATTCCAGGCGTTCGAGAAAGTGGTTGGTGTCTTTGATGAAGGATGGGAGACTGCATGTAATGGGTTGAAGGTGTTGATCTCCGTAGGCAGAGATACGTTCTGTGGGGGCTTGGTAACCAGCTACAATGGGGCGGCCGGGATGATTGGGTTTGTGGGTTTTAGGAAGAAGGTAGAAGGTAGGTTTGCGGGGTGTCGGTGGGGTCAGGAGGTTGATGGAGTCAGGTGAAAGGTTTTGCAGGGGGCCTAAGGTTCTGAGGATTCCTTGAAGCTCTGCCTGGACATTGGGAATGGGGTTAACTTGGCAAACTTTGTATGTGGTGTTGTCTGAAAGCTGACGCAGTCCCTGAGCCACATACTCCCGATGATCAAGTACCACAGTCGTGGAACCCTTGTCATCCGGGAGAATGATGATGGATTGGTCAGCCTTCAGATCACGGATAGCCTGGGCTTCAGCAGTGGTGATGTTGGGAGTAGGATTAAGGTTTTTTAAGAAGGATTGAGATGCAAGGCTGGAAGTCAGAAATTCCTGGATGGTTTGGAGAGGGTGATTTTGAGGAAGAGGAGGTGGGTCCCGCTGCGACGGAGGATGGAACTGTTCCAGGCAGGGTTCAATTTGGATGGTGTCTTGGGGAGTTGGATCATTAGGAGTAGGATTAGGATCATTTTTCTTCGTGGCAAAGTGATATTTCCAGCAGAGAGTACGAGTGTAGGACAGTAAATCTTTGACGAGGGCTGTTTGGTTGAATCTGGGAGTGGGGCTGAAGGTGAGGCCTTTGGATAGGACAGAGGTTTCGGATTGGGAAGAGGTTTGGAGGAAAGATTAACTACTGAATTAGGGTGTTGTGGTTCCAGATTGTATTGATTGAAATTTTGAGGTTTTGGAGGGAGTGGAGCTGGAAGTGGGAGATTGAGTAGATGGGAGAGACTGGGTTTGTGTGCAATGAGAGGAGGTTGAGGTTTGCTGGAAAGGTTGTGAAGGGTGAGTGAGTTGCCTTTCCGGAGGTGGGAAACCAGGAGATTGGATAGTTTTTTGAGGTGGAGGGTGGCATGCTGTTCTAATTTACGGTTGGCCTGTAGGAGGATGCTCTGAACAGCTGGTGTGGATGTGGGAGAGGAAAAATTAAGGACTTTTATTAAGGATAGGAGTTGACGGGTGTGTTCATTGGCTGAGTTGATGTGTAGGTGAAGGATTAGGTGGGTGAGGGCAATGGATTGTTCAGTTTGGAACTGGTATAGGGACTGATGGAAAGAAGGGTTGCAGCCAGAGATGGGAACTTTAAGTGTGAGGCCTTTGGGGGTAATGCCAAATGTCAGACAAGCCTGAGAAAATAGAATAAGGGAGCGTAATCTGGCTAGGGCGAAGGCATGTTTGCGGAGGGAATCATAGTTTGTTGGTGGCCATTCATGCGGACAGACAGCTTGTTGGTTGTCATGCCTACATAGATTGCAGCACAGTGGTTGCAGCTTAGCTTGTAGATCACATGACTGGTTTCCAGGTAGCCTTTGATGTGATAGGTAATGTTAGTGACCAGACTGGGTGGTAGGAGGATGTATGTGACAGATCTTGCATCTAGATCTATTACAGGGGTATGAGCTACGAGGTAAGGGATTAGGAGAAGAGGTTGTGTAAGGATGGACACATATATTGTGTAGGTTCGGTGGACAGCCGAATACCACGGTAGGAGGGGTGGGAAGGATAGTGGGTAGGACATTTCTCATTACAGGGCACGATGTGACGTGACCAAACCCTGGCAGAGAATGTAATTCGCTTGCTCCAGTCCTGGATGGAACTAAGTTACAAGGGGAATGCTCCTCTGTGGCCGGTGGGTGGACTATGGGACTTTGGGAGATGGTCTGAGACTGGAAAGATAAGGCACGGGAGATCTGTTTTTGTACAAGGATGGGAGGATAATTATGGTCAGTGAAGGCCACTCAACCCAACAAGCCACCTTCCTAGATGTTGACCTCTGCCTCAGAGAAGGCTCATCTGTACCTCCATCTATATCAAACCTACTAACCACCAACAATACCTCCGCTTCAACAGCTGCCACATGTTTCTTACCAAGAAGTCCCTTCTGTACAGCCTAGCCACCTGTGGTTATTGCATCTGCAGTGATTAGCAGTCCCTCTCTAAATATACCGAGGGTCTCTCTGAAGTCTTCACTGACCGTAATTATCCTCCCATCCTTGTACAAAAACAAATCTCCCGTGTCTTATCTTTCCAGTCTCCCACCACCTCCCAAAGTCCCAGAGTCTGGCCACAGAGGAGCATTCTCCTCATGACTCAGTACCATCCGGGACTGGAGCAACTGAATTACATTCTCTGCCAAGGTTTTGATTACCTCTCGTCATGCCCTGAAATGAGAAATGTCCTACCCACTATCCTTCCCACCCCTCCTACCATGGTATTCCACCATCCACGGAACCTACACAATATACTCGTCCATCCTTACACAACCTCTTCTCCCAATCTCTTACCTCACAGCTCATACACCTGTAATAGACCTAGATGCAAGACCTGTCCCATACATCTTCCTACCACCACCTACTCCAGTCTGGTCACTAACATTACCTATCACATCAAAGGCAGGGCTACCTGTGAAACCAGTCATGTGATCTACAAGCTAAGCTGCAACCACTGTGCTGCATTCTATGTAGGCATGACAACCAACAAGCTGCCTGTCCGCATGAATGGCCACCAACAAACTATGGCCAACAAACAAGTGGACCATCCTGTAACTAAACACGGTGCCAAACTTCATACCCCTCATCTCAATGACTGCTTCACAGCCTGTGCCATATAGATCCTTCCCACCAACACCAGCTTTTCTGAACTGTGCAGGTGGGAACTTTCCCTGCAATACATCCTACATTCACGTAACCCTCCTGGCCTCAACCTTCGTTAGTCACTGTCCTCACCCATCCAGCCCCCTCCCTATTCCCATTCCAGCACTATGCAGCTGTCATTTCACTGCCACACCCAGTCTTTTAATTTCTTTTATTTTTATTTTTATTTTTATTTCTCTCCATTCTGCTACTTACCCCCTCCGCACCTTCTCTCCTGCCTTCCGTCTAAACTGCAACACCTCACTGTCCGCCACTCCCACGATACTATCCCTCCCCCTCCCCACCCCAGCCTAGATGTGTGTGCAAGTTGCGCTTGCATGAGTGTGTGTGTGTGTGTGTGTGTGTGTGTGTGTGTGTGTGTGTGTGTGTGTGTGTGTGTGTGTGTGTGTGTGTGTGCATGTGTGTGTGTATCTACTGCTGACAAAGGACTTAATGGCCAAAAGCTATGATTGTGTGAATCTTTTTATTGTGCCTATCACAGCTCAGCATCTCTGCTATTTGGTGAGTAGCAACTTTCCTTCTATCATATTTTTTCATTCCATCCTTGATTTTCCATTGTTTGATTTTTGCCTGACGGCTTTTCTTCGATCCTAACCCTGTGCTGTTTTCCTTCGTAACTACTTTCTTCTGCATCACTATACTCAATGTCCATTCTTCTTTCTTTTGTTTCCTGTGTTTCTCTTGTTGCCTTACGAACCACACTGTACACACTACTTATGAGCCACACTGTATCAACGGACTCGGCTGTGCGCCAACAGATGGCCTCAAGAACATGCTGATTGTTGGTGCAGCATCTTATGTCCCACATTACTCCCACTGATATAATTAAGCCTGTACATTCAAACTGATAACGCTCCCTGTGTTAGTTCCCATATTTTTGCATGTTATCTCCTGCACTTTTCCGGTGTCACATGATCTTACATCTGTAACTACGAAATCCTCCTCACCCCCCACACCTTCTCCTTTCTATCCCCATTCGCACCCACTAAATCCACCTCATCCAGTCACATCTGCCGTCCCCTTCTCTACGCTTATCTGCCCTCAATCCTGCTACCCACAGTAATATACTTATATTTATTATTGATTAGTTATTCTCTACTTTGACCTTTGTGACTTCTCACCAATTTTAGTGAGTTTTCGCCTTCCACTATCGTCGTCCTCCTCAGATTTTATCTCTTTTTTTCCCCCCTGTGCATCCATTTCGTACTTTTCACACGTATTTGGGTGCATTTTTGCGTAATTTTTCGGACGTAATTCTACTTTCTTACGTATTTTTTCGCATTTTTGCACCACCGTGGATCTTTGCTCCTTCGATCTGCATCAATACAGAAAAGTTTCCTTATCCCTAGCCATATCCCAGTCCCGCATAATGTTCCCGCATTGTTTCTTGGCTCATGAAATCCCCCCTAGTGGCCTTACCATCAAATTACCCATCTCTGGTTGCCACCCCTCCTTCCACAATGACATCCACCTGTTCAGATTCCGCCAATCCTTAGCCCTCACCAACTTAGTCCTGCAAAACCATATCAATCAAGCCCAATCCTCCTTCCAGTACCTTCTCTCCATCTGCAAAATTCTCCTGCTGTGTAATCCCAAATTCCTGGAACCCATAACACGTATTGAAACTCTTGCCCTGCAGGAACTTGAGCAACATGCACAACACCACCTCAAAAAGCTCTCCATTCTGCTCACTTCCTACTCCTGCCTCAGAGTACCACTGTCCACCACTTCTACAACAACCTCCAACCCCCCCCCCCCCCTCCCCCCCATAGCTGACAAACCTTGTCTCGCAGACCTACTACACTTACCGCACCATCCGCAACTCCCTCCCAGCACCACATAGAACTCAAAACCTAAACAGATCCACAACACAGTCATGAACCTTTCCTCCAGAAGCCTTCTTCCCACAGAAATATCAGACCTTTCCAAAGGCCTCACCTTTTGCCCCACTCCCAAATTCAACCATGCGGGACTAGTTAAAGACCTTCTCTCCTTCTCCCTGTCCCTACAGTGGAAACACTTTTTCGCCACCAACCCAACCAATCAGACTCAATCAAAGACCAATATTGAACCTCCTAACGCAGTTCCCTCCTCCATCCAACCGTGATCCACCCCCACTGCTTCCAAGCCACCTCCTATTAACTTTCCAGAATTTCTTATCCTAGAACCTTGCCTCACCATCATTTCCCAAATCCCTCAACATGCATACTAACCTTACATCTGCAGAAAGAACCGCAGTCCATCATCTAAAAATTGATCCCGATCTTATAATCCTACCTGTAGACAAAGGCTCCACCACTGTAGTTTTGAACTGTAAGGATTACATGGCAGATGAACTCTGTCACCTGTCAGATACTTCCACCTACAAACCATGCCACAGTGATCCCATTCCAGCAATCCAGCAGGATCTCCAGTCACTACTCAAATCCTTAGGCCCATCCAAGAACCTCTCCCAGAGTCCATCTCTCTACTTACCCCTACCACTCCTCGCACTCCCACCTTCTACATGCTTCCTAAAGTCCATAAACCCCACCACCCAGGATGCCCCATTGTGGCCAGTTACTGTGCCCCCACTGAGAGAATCTCTGCTCTCGTAGTCCAACACCTTCAACCTATAACTCGGAACCTATCCTCCTATATAAAAGATACCAACCATTTCCTCGAATGACTCTCCACAGTCCCTGTCCATTCACCACACGGTTCCCTGCTCATCACTATTGATGCCACCTCTCTGTACACTAACATTCCTAATGCTCATGGCCTTACTGCTATTGAACACTACCTTTCCAGATGCCCTATGGATTCCAAACCAACAACCTCCTTCCTAGTCTCCATGCCAACTATATCCTCACCCACAATTACTTCTCCTTTGAAGGCATTACCTACAAACAAATCTGTGGTACGGCTCTGGGCACCTTCATGGCACCATGCTATGCTAACCTATTCATGGGCCATCTAGAGGAATCCTTCCTAAAAACCCAGAATCCTAACCCCCTCACCTGGTTCAGATTTATTGATGACATCATTGCTATGTGGATTGAAGGTGAGGACACCTTATTCACATTCCTCAAGAACCTCAACAACTTCACTCCCATTTGCTTCAACTGGTCCTACTCAACCCAACAAGCCAACTTCCTAGATGTTGACCTCCGCCTCAGAGATGGTTACATCAGTACCTCTGTCCATATCAAACCTACTAACCACCAGCAATACCTCCACTTCAACAGGTGCCACCCGTTTCATGCCAAGAAGTCCCTTCCGTACAGCCTAGCCACCCGTGGTCGTCACATCTGCAGTGACAAGCAGTCCCTCTCTAAATATATTGAGTGTCTCTCTGAAGCCTTCACTTACCGTAATTATCCTCCCATCCTTGTACAAAAACAAATCTCCCATGCCTTATCTTTCCAGTCTCCCACCACCTCCCAAAGTCCCACAGTCCGGCCACAAAGGAGCATTGCCCTCATAACTCAGTACCATTTGGGATTGGAGCAACTGAATTACATTCTCTGCCAGGGTTTTGATTACCTCTTGTCATGCCCTGAAATGAGTAATGTCCTACCCACTATCCTTCCCACCGCTCCTACCGTGGACCGAGTGAGGTGGCGCAGTGGTTAGTCACTGGACTCACATTCGGGAGGACGACGGTTCAATCCCGCAACCGGCCATCCTGATTAAGGTTTTCTGTGATTTCCCTAAATCGCTCCAGGCAAATGCTGGGATGGTTCCTTTCAAAGGGCACGGCCGACTTCCTTCCCCATCCTTCCCTAATCTGATGAGACCGATGACCTCACTGTCTGGTCTCCTTCCCCGAAACAACCAACCAACCAACCTCCTACCGTGGTATTCCGCCATTCACCGAACCTACACAATATACTTGGCCATCCTTACACAACCCCTGCTTCCCCTTACCTCATGGCACATACCCTTTTAATAGACCTAGATGCAAGACCTGTCCCATACATTGTCCTACCACCAGATACTCCAGTCTGGTCACTAACATTACCTATCAAATCAAAGGCAGGACTACCTGTGAAGCCAGTCGTGTGATCTACAAACTAAGCTGCAACCACTGTTCTGCATTCTATGTAGGCATGATAACCAACAAGCTGTCTGTCCACAGGAGCGACCACCGACAAACTGTGGCCAAAAAACAAGTGGACCACCGTGTAGTTGAACATGCTGCCAAACTTGATACCCCCCATCTCAATGACTGCTTCACAGCCTGTGCCATATAGATCCTTCCCGTAACCTTCCTGGCCTCAACCTTCGTTAGCCACTGTCCTCACCCATCCAGCTCCCTCTCTATTCCCATTCCAGCACTACACAGCCGTCATTTCACCGCCACACCCAGTCTTTGAATTTATTTTATTTCTCTCCTTTCCGCTACTTACCCCCTCCCCCTCTGCACCTTCTCTCCTACCCTCCGTCTAAACTGCAACACTTCACTGTCCGCCACTCCCACCATACTATCCCTCCCCCTCCACGCCCCAGCCTCCTCCTACGCGCACCCCGTCACCACTCCCATCATGCACTGGTGCTGCTGCTCGCAGTGTAGTTTCAGCTTTCTGTGACTGCAGATGTGTGTGCAAGTTACGCTTGCATGAGTGAGTGTGTGTGTGTGTGTGTGTGTGTGTGTGTATGTGTATCTACTGCTGACAAAGGACTTAATGGCCAAAAGCTATGATTGTGTGAATATTTTTATTGTGCCTATTGTGCTCAGCATCTCCGCTATATGGTGAGTAGCAAATTTCCTTCTCTCGTATTGTTACATTTCATCCTGGATTTCCATTGTTTGATTTTATATTTACAAGTATTGATTTCAAATACCTTCCAGACATGAATTCAGTAGAATGCCGATTACACAGGTTACCATGATGAAATTAAATAATTTTTTCAGCATTTCATTTCACACCATTGTAAAATCAGGTTTATAATGGAGATGGAAGAGACTCTATCAACTTTTAGACCTCACCATTGAAATTAGTAAGTAACAGTATTTATTGAAGATATACAGGAAAGTAACTTCAACAGACACAGTAACATTAGCCAGTTCCCAGCATCCAATAACACAAACACGCAGCCTTCCAATCTGTGGTGCACTGCCCACTTTTTGCACCACAAACTAGACCAGATTATGAAAAATAATTGAAAATAATAACATACAGCAACTGTAGAGTCGTACCCTAATTGACAACGTACTCAGCAAAAAGAAGTGACAGTGGATTATAGCACTCCTTTACCCATCTCAGACAGCACAAAACCACACTGATAGCAAATGGGCTTCAATGCTATATGTGGATAACACTTCACAGGTTCTTGCCAGAAAACTAAAATCCAGGAAATATACTCCAGCTTTTTATGTTCGGAATACTTTTGCCCACCTGTTCAACAGTAAAGATTCCACCTTTAGAACAGAATAGGATTTATAGATTTTCTTGCAGCATGTGTGGCAAATTATATGTAGGTCAAACCAGGTAGGACTATAACTACTGCACTGACTGAGCATGAAAGGAGTTGAGACCATAAAAGAAAGATTCCACCTTTGCTCAACATGCTCTAAATGAATGTCATTCATATGATGTGGAATGTCTTGTTCTCCATAAAGAAACCAAAGGGAAAAAACTAGCATTACATGAAATTCTGGCCAATAATATACACCATTCAAAGAATCCTGACCTTGTCTTCAATGACCAGATACAGTTCTATTACTGGTCCTTTATTAAAGTAGCAACAGCCAGTTATTATTTCTCTCATTGTTAGATAATAAGGTTGTTATAATTGTTCCACACCCTCATTCCATAGACTTCTTTCTCCCCCTCCACCCTTTTTCAATCTTTTCATCTTATTCACCAGTTCATCATGTAATGTAATAGCCTGTGCGATTTCTCATTTGTATAACATTTATAGCTTGTATTAAACAATGGCAAATTCAGATTGGAATAACGGCAATATGATGAAGAGAATAGTTGGTACTCACCATACTCCCTTTCTCCCCCTTACCCCTTTTTCAATCTATTTATCACATTGACCAGGTTGTCCATGTGGTATTGTAGCCCGTGCCATTCCTCATTTGTACAACATTTATGGCTTACATGTTCATATGGTTTTACTATCTGAATATACTGTAATATAAGATTCATTTGTTCAGAGTCTCCTTCGGTGTTACATTATTCATATGTTTTGTATCAATATAGTCTTAAAATGTCACATATCTCTGTACAACAACCACTGTACACCTATGAATTCTCACTAAGTTGTGTGGACTATCTGTTTAGTATTAAGTCATCTGATTATGGCCTAAGAAGCCGTAGCCAGTTCATAACAAACTATTAAATAAATATTGTTATGGAACCTCAATACAGCATTCAAGTAAGAGACTTTGTACTACAACCCCACATTTATCATTTCCTGGGGATTAATGAAGACACGATTAGATTAATTACTGCCCACACAGAAGTATTTTAACAATCATTCTTCCTGCACTCCACAAGTTAGTGGAATGGGAAAAAGCCGTAGTAACTGGTACAATGGGAAGCACTGCCATGCATTTCACCCTGGTTTGCAGAATATGCATGTGGATACAGATGTGGATGCCACAAGGAAACTCTTAGATTTCATAACTTGGGGTCCATCACTCAGTCTCTTCAGTTATGCTGGGAAACTCCTCAAAATGAAACCGGCAGAATAGTGCACACCTATATGTACTTTGCTTAATGAAGTGTTATTCAAGTGCAAATTGTTTCTCAATTTAGTGTTCACTGAATGAATGTTGCAGTTTCCTCTAAATGAGAAAGAGGGGTGGCAGAATAATAATTCCAAGACACAAGAATGGTGGCCTACACAAAGTTTGTGAACTGACACAGCAGATCTACCCAGCTGCCATTTTATGGGCTAAAAATAGTCTCAGTGAGCATACAGAGCTGCCCCAGGAGGCATTTCAGTGTCAGAGGCAGTGGAGATTAATCTTATAATGAAAATAACAGCATTAGGTTTCTGCACGAGAACCTGATGCAAGATTTCCAAGGAAATTTTCTTCTTCCCTCTGTCCTAAGAATTTAAAACTGTCTGCTACATTGACTGACCATATTTACGAATAAAATTTTTCATTTACAAAAGTTCCACATCAGAAATTGCATTATGTTGTAGTTAAGTGTTACTGTATTTACCTAAATGAAAGTGGTATTTAAATGCAAACTGCACCCCAGAAATGAGACTTGGGGGAAAAAAAATTACTCTCATTCAAGCTGCACTTAAAAATCAAAACAAATACCAGTATAGATCATTGTATTATGGATGAAGTGTAAAGAGGCCCCACCTATCAGGGACTTGCAGGAGTAGTACCTATATGTAGTAATTAGCATGGAATTAAATTTAGCCTATTTGGCTCTTAAAATTAATAGTAAGTCCCGTGCATCAATCTGGCAACAGGATGCATCAGAGTTGGAGCTGATCGGAAGGCAAGAAAGAGCATCAGCATTGCCCTGCTACGCCGTAGGTCTGTACACAATTTCATATTGATATTGGGATAGAAGCAAAGCCCAATGATGCAATTTTTGAGCTGTACATATAGGAACTGGCTTTAACAGATGAAACAAGGACTGCAAAGGCTTGTGATGTGTCATGAAATAGAACTTGTGAGCAAACAGTGAGTGATGGAATTATGTCACACCATACTCAATACCGAGAGCTTCTTTTTCAGTTTGTGAATAACTGCACTGAGTTTGAGTTAACAACTTTGAGGCAAAATCAATAGATCTTTCAAGAACAGCACCGATTCTGTAAGAGGAAGCATCTACTTACATAATCACTTGTTTGACAGGGTCAAAATGTACTAAACATCTATCACTAAGCAAGGCATTTTTCAGCTCCTGACACTCTTTGGTACACATGAAAGGCACATTTTTCTGATGCAAGTGACGCAATGAGGCCGCGATGTTTGAAGCGCTCGGAATGAAATGAATGTAGTATGTCAACCTGCCTAGCACTGACTGCAGTTCAGATACAGTGTGAGGAACATGCAGGTCATGGATTGCAATCAAATGAGATTGGAGACAGTGCACACCCTGACTGTTTACTTCATGACCTAAGTATCGTAGTTCTGTCTGAAAAAAGTCACACTTCTCGAGATGACACTTGAGTCCTGTATCTGACAACACTCGAAAAAGAGTATACAAATTGGCAACGTGTTCCTCCGGCATATGACCTGAGACAACAATAACATCAAAGTAGTCTGAACAGAATGGCACTTGAGGAGTCAGCTGTTCCTAGTAACGTTGAAAATATCAGGTGTGGAGGCACTGCTGAAGGGAAAATGCAAATACTAAGTGTATATTCACAATAAATACTTTCTGTGATTCTTCATCTAGTGGTATTGGGAAATAAGCATCACGCAAATCTATTTTAGAAAAGTAACAGCCTGTGCCAGGCCTGTCCATAAGTTGCTCAGGGTGAGGCAGTGGGTAAGTGTCAATTATTGTCCATGGATTGATGGTAGTTTTGAAGTCAACACAAATACGGATGTGACCAGAAGGCTTGGGGATCAAAACCAATGAACTTGCCTACTGGCTAGCTTGTATTGGAGCAATCACACCATTGTCTTGCAAATCTTTTAATTCACTGGCCATTTTGTCTCGTAAAGCAATGGGAACGGCCAATCCTGGAAAAACTTAGGCTGCGCTTTGTCTTTCAGAGTTATGTGCACTACAAAATTATTAACTTTTCCAAATCCATCATAAAATAGTTCAGGAAATTCCTTAAGTGAACTAGCTACACTGTCTTTTGGATTAAAAGCAGTCACTGTCTTGGATGTTAAAGACAAAAAAGTCAAACAAATCTAAGCAAAAAATATTTTCACTGTTTCTTGATTGCAACACAGTAAATTTCACTGTCCTAGTGTGAGATTTGTAAGTGACAGGCAAACTACACTGTCCAAGTGCTGGGATTTCCTGTCTAGATTTTGACAAGCATGGTGAGCCTAACAATTCGTACAAAGCACGATTAAGCAAAATTACAGAAGCACCTGTGTCCAATTCAAAGTCTACGCGATGGCTAGCAATTTTCAGTGTTACAAATAGTTCATTGGAATGGCGTCACACTGTAGTGGGGTGATATGAGGGTACAACCTTACTTGAATTACTGCTAGAACCTGTAGTCAGTTTTGAAAACACTACAGTCACAGAATGTGCACGAGACCTGTTGTTGAGAGAGCAGGTAGAATTGGCGTTCTTTTGCCATTGCAAGAAAACTGTCTGGACGTGGCCTTTCTTTCCACGTGAATAACATGTCACGCTGCTGCTATGGGCAATCTTGCTGCTTATGATGAGCAAAACAGTGAGGGTAAGACTTCACTAGATTTACAGGCCTGGCTACTTGTGTACTAGGCCATCTGTGCATCTGTGTGCATGCTCATTGTGGCAGCTGAGTGGGATGGTCACGGGACAGTGGCGACTCAACCCAACAATTCAGGACCTGATCAGATTTATCGGCAGCGATAGTGCTGAAATTGAATTGTTCTAATATTTGCAACACTTGATGGAGCGAAGGATCTGAGTACTTGAGCATCTGTTTTCTAATTCTGCTATCAGGGACACTGTATGTGATCGCATCATGGATCATCAGGTGACCATAAAAGTTATCAGAACTACACTTGAATTTGCACTTGCTAGTGAGACCATGTAAGTCAGTACACCACTGACAGTATGACTGTTCCAGCTTTTTCATAGGGCAAAAGAAATGAAATCTGGCTGAGGTACTGTGGCTGAGAGACTCTCATTCAGCGGCATGCATGCTGCCCAGGGGGCGTTATCGGTGTGCAGCCTGGGGGCGTGCCTTGGTCTTCTCTTTTCATAGACACACTAAGCTCAGCACCTGCTATACACTGTTTCCAAGTGCCGACCGGTGTGCTGGTGAAAGCATACACCAGCACAATTAATATAGTCTGCAAGATCATGTACATGAACAGCAAAGGTCCCCACACAATTCCATGGATTCACACCTAAAACTGCTTCTACATCTGTCGAAGACTCTTCATCTGAGATGACATGTCAAGTCCTCCCTACCAAGAAACTGTCAGTCAGTCACATATTTCATTTAATACACCATACAATTGTACTTCTGTTACTAGCAGTACATGTGGTGCTGGGTTGAATGTTTTACTCTGTCAATATTTTCATGTTTTATTAACTTTTTAGTATCTCTTGTTTATAATCTTTTACTCAGGAATCTGCAAACTGTGAACAGACTCATTCCATGATCAAGTAGCTTTGGCCCACATGGTTACATGAAATGTTATAAATAGAAAATACAATTTAAACAATGAAAGAGTAAGTATTACCCAAACTCTAACTGCGATGCACCAACGAATGAAGATAACAAGAAGAACCAAACCAAAGTAGAAAAGTTCTAAGAACAAACAAGCTGTTGAAAGTTCACAAAAACAATCTAGTAACCATGATGGGGGGGACTTCAATGCCCAACTAAGACGTGAGAAATCAGTTACTGGAAACTATCCAGCTCACAAGAGAACTAACACAAATAGCTCAAGATTGGTAGATGTTGTTCTAATCCAACAAGAGAACACCATATGGTGACTGACACAACAGACTTTATTAAGTCATAAAGTTATTATAATGGGTACATTTGCCACATAGTGGCTCAAAAGAGCAGTCTGATAACACATATGCAGATGCAAACATGTAATTAAGTTAGAGCTGGCCAGGCCCATCTCTAAAAACTTCGCCTTAGTGGTAGTAGACTGATGAGAGGCTGAAATGCACCCACAAATGTGTCCTCCATGGTTGTCGAACTTCTAGCTGCATCTGCCGACCCCTGTGGCACACCTTACAACTGTGTGTCCAGATCTCGGGTGTGGATCTATGTTGATCACCACACCCCCTCCTCACTTGGTGGGCAGAGGGTTGTGCTGATCCCCAGGGTGAGTTGTGGACGCCTGCATTGTGGAACGGTGTCCACATCTGGAGATCTTGGGATATGGGGGCAAAAGCGGGCAGCACAAGAAGAGGCTGCCCCCCCCCCCCTCTCCCCAACCTCCACCCTCCCACCAGAGCACAAAATGACAGAACTGGTGATGGGCACTCCAAGTCAGAATCGATGGAGATGTCCAGTGGTGGTGTGGAAGGTGGAGGCGACACCGCTGGAAGCTGAGGCTGCTCTTGTAACATCGAACCAGCAAGAGGTATACAATCTGGCTGGAACATCATGAGAGCTGCTGCTGGAGGCTGCAAAGCCATAGACTCTTCAGAAGGAGGTGCCGCCGCAGGTGGAAGAAAAGGCTGGAACTGTTACATGTAAGCAGTGCCCAGTGGCCGGGGTATTGGCAAAGGAGGTGTTGCAGCCAGGAAATGGGGGTGTGTGCTCAGCCAGATGCGGAGCTGATTTACATGGTGCCAGACCTCCTGGCCTCCTGTCCACAGGATGTAGACATGGTGGCTGCACTGGTGCCCAATGAGTGCTGGTATCCAATAGATACACTGACCAAAACTGCATCCCCGTGTAAAAGCTCTGCTGGGCTACAGGAACCAATAGGAGTCATGTGATTCTTGAGTTTCTCGCGGCATATTTGATAATCAAAATATCTACGGGTGTACTGCCACTCTACAGTGTCCAACGGGCACAGTATTTCGGTGATCATACATGTCGCCATCATCAGGTGAACTGACAGACTGAGCTCCTGTGAACGTGCCGGCACGGAGATTCGTACGCTATGGCTGCCCAGAGGGAAATGGATTCAGTTGCGGCGGCAGCCGATTTAAATACCCTCCGCCCGCGGCCCGCTCCCTCCGCTGTCCATGCCCCGTGCCACGGTCGCGCGTTGGAACAGATTGCGACGGCATCTGAGATGTCGTTGGAGTGATGGCTCTGTCTGCCGTGGTCATCACAGCTATACGTTTGCTCAATTTACTCTTGATTAACCCAATCACTGGTTCCCAAACCTTGGTAAGATTATAGCCACTGTCATGGTTTATGAAGAAACACCGGGTCAGAACTGTGTTTTGACCTCTGAATAAAACTCGTGCACTGGTGGGGAGCGCCAAAGATGACCTCGGTTTGAGGATGGCCGGTGTGAACCAGATTCCGTGTCAATGTGGCAAGTTGTATATTGGTCAGACAATGCGTACCATCGAGGGTCGATGCCGTGAACACCAGAGGCACACTCGACTGATGTATCCAAGCAAGTCTGCAGTTGCTGAACATTATTTGTCAGAAAATCACACTATGGAGTAAGAACACACGAAGATTCTGGTACAGATGTCAAGATACTGGGACAGCGTTGTTAGAGAGGCCATCGAAATTCGCACCAATGATGACCTCATAAATAGTGACTGTGGCTATAATCTGAGCAAGGCTTGGGAACCAGCAATTGGGTTAATCAAGAGTAAATTGAGCAAACGTATAGTTGTGACGACCACGGCGGACAGAGCCATCACTCCGACGTCATCTCAGACGCCGTCGCAATCTGTTCCACCGCGCAACCGTGGCGCAGGGCACGGACAGCGAAGGGAGCGCGCCGCGGGCGGAGGGTATTTAAATTGGCCACCGCTGCAGCCGAACCCAGTTCCTTCTGGGCAGCCATAGCGTACGGATCTCCGTGCCAGCACGTTCACAGGAGTTCAGTCCGTCAGTTCACCTGATGATGGCAACATGTATGATTGCTGAAATATTGTGCCCCTTGGACACTGTAGACTGGCAGTACACCCGTGGATATTTTAAATAGGAGTCATGCTGCAGACCTTCAGAATGAAATTTAATGCCTCTTTGGCAGGGAAGTCTTGCATATACGAGGCATGTTTTTTTAAGTAAGGTCTGTTTGAACACACACAATGAAAGGTTATTTCAAAAAAGTAAATTTATTTTCAGAAAGTACATACTTCACTCTATTTTTTGACATAGTTGCCAAGTTTGTTCAAACATGTATCATATCTCTCAACCAATTTTAAAATACCCTCTTCATAAAAACTTCCCACCTGCTATGATAACCAGGGTCTGTATATGTGTGGATGGATATGTGTGTGTGTGTGTGTGTGTGTGTGTGTGTGTGTGTGTGTGTGTGTGTGTGTGTGTGTGTGAGTGTATACCCGTCCTTTTTTCCCCCTAAGGTAAGTCTTTCCGCTCCCGGGATTGGAATGACTCCTTACCCTCTCCCTTAAAACCCACATCCTTTCGTCTTTCCCTCTCCTTCCCTCTTTCCCGATGAGGCAACAGTTTGTTGTGAAAGCTTGAATTTTGTGTGTATGTTTGTGTTTGTTTGTGTGTCTTTCGACCTGCCAGCGCTTTCGTTTGGTAAGTCACATCATCTTTGTTTTTTGATCAATGTTGATAATTGGAAGACAACAACAAACATAAGGTGTCAATGACAGTAGGGAAGTTTCCTGCAATGGGGTCAACTGCCGCTGCGCCTGATAAGAGGTGGGAGAAATACATGACAAAAACAGTGCATGACATACCTCCATAACATAAAATGGAAGGCATGAAAATGCTGCCATAGATGGTGTACATATGCCTCCTCAATCTTCCACCAACTCACTGAACAACAGGAACTGTGGGGCAAAGGGAGCCAGAGATGAATTTTTGGAGAGAAATGTTGGCAAAGCTTGTTGCATGACCATGATGATGTCCTTCTATTGCTGCACCAACATTTGAATCAGAGACTCCATGCCACGACAAATAAGTGAAAAGCAACTGCACAATGAAAGACGCATGAAGATATGACCACAGTCATCACCACTGTGTTCTAATCTCACTACAGATCACACAACAAACTTTTTTAAGTCTAGGAAATAACATATTGTAGGGGGGGGGGGGGGGCACACTAGCCAAGGAGTGGTTCACAATCACAGTCCAATAACACATATGCAGAAGTAAACACGTAAATGAGTTAGAGCTGGTTGGGCCCACCTCTGAAAGCCATTTGCCAGCTGGGAGAGTGTACAGGCTGCATGAACATCCATGAATGGTGGATTCTCATGGTTTTCGAATTTTTAGCTGCATCTGTTAACTTATGTGGCGTATCTTATGACTGCACTCCCGGATGTTGGTGGTGGATCTATGTGGGTCATTACACAAGTACTTTAATCTTAAAATGATGGCAACGTGCTTCAAAACACTACCTAGAAAGAAGAAAAAAAGACATGGACATCACCAAATCCCAACTTGATCATGTCATCATCTTCAGATGTAATTTAAAAAAAATCAAGAACATTACAGTCAAGAGAGAAATGGGAATTGATTTAGATCACTATCTAACTGAGATCCACATGACATTTACTCCAGAACATAAAATCATGAAAAAAACCAGTGCAATTGAGAAAATTAATAATGAAACATCGAAGGAAATGGAATATGATTTTCATAATATGTTGAAGAAAGTGAATATTTATACTAACAATTTTACAGAAACAATTAAAAATATTACATTTGAAGTAGCTGTAGGGAACAAATAAGGAAAGGACAAATGGTGGAATAATAAATGCAAAGGAGTACTTAGACAAAAAAGAAAGCTTGAAACAACTGTTATAGCAGGAAAACAAGTAGTAATTGTAAAATCTATCAGTTTGAAAATAAGCAAGCAGATAAAATTATTAGGGCACAAAAAAGTTGCTTGGAAAAAGAGCAACTTAAAACTACAAAAAATTTTAAAAAATATTATACAAGAGACTGTTATAAAACATTCATGAACTGTGTCTGTGACCAAGTGAGGTGGCACAGTGGGCAGCACAATGGGCTTGCATTTGGGAGGATGATGGTTCAAATGCCCATACTGCAATACTGATTTAGGTTTTCCATGATTTCTGTAAATCACTCCACACAAATGACAGGATGGTTCCTTTTAACAGGGCACAAACAATTTCCTTCCCTGTCCTTTCATAATCTGAGCTTGTGCTCCATCTTGAATAACCTCACTGAGACATTAAACTCTAATCTTCCTTCCTTCCTTCCTTTGTACATCTGGGGACATTCTGCAGTTGCTATGCTTCAGAAAAGTAAATTGAAAACTCACACTTAACAGTGAAGGTAACTGAGTTACTGTCAGCATTTTTTGAAGAGCTATTGAACTCTGAAAAACTGACCAGACAATTGGAATTCCATGATAATATCCCAAATTAAAATTCAAAACCCTTGTGCATCAATATGATTAAAAGTTAAATCAAACAGTTAAAACACAACAAAGCTCCAGCAGAAGATGGCCCTGTAGCAGAAATTCTAATAGCTATTGGGGATCCAGGTGTCACAATTATAAAAGAAAAATAAGATAAGGTTTGGGACACTGAAATATTTCCAGAAAACAGGAAGATTTCATTAATTCATCCACTTCATAAAAAAAGGGGACAAAACAGATACTGGTGTCAGTAATTACAAAGGAATTTCATTTTTGACACTTAGAATACAAAATCTTATCATATTGTAGGAAAAGATAGATTGCTATGTCCCATAAAGACAAAATGTTAAGTTGCAGATAGTCACAATTAAAAGACTTACATAAAGCTTTTGGCCATGGCCTTAATCAGCAAAAGAGGTACACATACCATTTATATACACAAACAAGCCCACCTCATCCACACATGACCACCAGCTCCAGCATCTCGGACCAAAATCCAACATCCCATGATAATAATAATAATAATAATAATAATAATAATAATAATAATAATAATAATAAAGATTTTATTGTCTTTAGGCCATTACAGCAATTGACAACGTCAAATGAAGTTACAATTTATAATACAGTGTGATAAGGTATTGACTACTGAAATATTTTAGCTTATATTACAATAAATGTACAGTGGGTCATCTGTTGGATTACTGCATTTTACAGTTGAAGAATTCATTGATATCATAGAATGGGTGGGCAATAAACCATTCATTCAGTCTTTCTTTGAATGTATGTTCAGGAAGATCCTGTATGGCATGTGGCAGCTTATTAAATAGCTTGTGCCCTGTGACTTCATAGCTATTTATTGATTTTGATAGTCTGTGGTAAGGCGTGTATATGTGTTTGATGCTTCTTGTGTTGTAACAATGTACATTTTCTCTACGTTTCACATCTTGTAGGTTCTTCTTCGTAAAGATTAAGACATTGTATATATAGAGGTTTATTACAGTCATAATTTTTTGTTTAGTAAATAAGGGTTTGCAGTGAGCCTTATGCGAAGAATTTGTAATTATTCTAATGGCTCTCTTCTGCAATAATAGGATGTCATGTATATGACTACAGTTACCCCACAAGATAATGCCATAGGATATTATACTCTGGAAAAATGCAAAATAAGATGATCTGATGTATGTTTCAGGTACACAATTTCTGAGTTGTCTTAATAAATAAATTACTCTAGATAGTTTACTACTAATATAGTTTACATGTTGGCCCCAGGATAACTTTTCGTCTAAATAAACTCCCAGGAATTTAACAGAACTCTGGTCATCAGATAGTGGCTTGTCTCTTAGAGTGAAGATTATCTGCTGAGTTTTATTTTCATTTAGCAGGAAACTATTTGCTCTGAACCAATATGCTGCATGAGTGAGTGTATTTTCAGCACAGGTTTTAAGATCATTAAGACTGTTACTGCTATGGAGAAAAGTCGTATCATCTGCATACAATACAGTGGTGGATCTAATAAACGAGGGGAGGTCATTGATCATTATCAGAAACAGGAAGGGCCCCAGTACAGATCCCTGAGGCACACCTACTTTAACATTTTCTATGTTTGACATTTCCTTACCAACACAAACTACCTGTTTACGGTTGTTGAGATAAGCTTTTAATAGTCTGAGACTGTTTTCTTTGATGCTGTAGAATTCTAGTTTCTCTAGTAGTGGCATGTGCTCAACACAGTCGAAGGCCTTGCTTAGGTCACAGAATGAGACCTGAGCAAAGCCTTTGTTCTCAAAAACTTTGAGGATGTAACTGACTACCGTGTTGATTGCATCAATGATCGACAGATTCTTCCTAAACCCGTATTGTGTAGCATTAATTATTCCTAGATTCTCAAAGTGAGATGATAATTGTTGGTACATGATGCATTCTATTACCTTGCAGAATGTGGGTACTATTGAAATAGGCCTGTAGCTAGATGGAGAGTCTTTATCTCCCTTTTTGTATACTGGGACGATCCTAGACAGTTTTAACTCATCAGGAAAATATCCCTCAAGTAAGCACTTGTTTATGCAATGGGTTACGGGGTAGAGAATGCAGTCACACACTTTTTTTAGCAGGTTGGATGATATGCCATATATATCTAAGCTATCAGATGATTTCAGTTGTTTTATGACCCCTTGTACATATCTAGGCGATACTTCAGAGAAGGTTACCATGCTTGTATTTAATGACTGTCTACCCCAATTTTGGGAGAGTAACTCTGATGGACTAATGTCTGGTTTGATAATTGCGTCTCCTATTTCTTTCACTGAATTAATAAAAAACTCATTGAGTGTTTGTGGTGGGATATTAATTTTGTCTTTTTTAGTATCTCTGGCAGCACTGTTAATTACTTTCCAAGCGGTTTTGCATTTATTGGTGGAATTATGTATGCTGTTGGCATTGTAGGTTTTTTTGGCTTGCAGGATGGCTTTTTTGTATTCATTCCTGCTTCCACATAGGCTGATTTGGCTCAGTCAGACTTCATACTATTGTATATGTTGTACAGTAACAAAACTTGTTTCTTTAGATCTGTCAGCTGGTTAGTGTACCATATATTTTGTCTGTTTTGAGATCTGGATTTGTGGCTGCTGTCCATTATTTTGATTTTCTTTATGGGAATACTATGGTTAAATATGGTCAAGAATGCATTAAAAAATCTATCAAATATTATTTTGGCTGGCAGATCATTACTTGATGTGTAATGTCCATCGACACTACAATGGCCAAACCAGTCTCTGTCAGCAAGGGAATTACGAAATGTGTTAATTTTATCCTCAGTTATGGGTCTGGTAATCACAACTGTTGGGACAGGTCTGTTTGCATTGCTCCTATTGAGGGGAATTTTACTTGCATAATTTAGAGATACGGAGTCATGGTCAGAGAATGGGAACACTACAACTTTGCATGTGTTTTCAGTGGTCTTGAAGTTTACAAAGATGTTATCTAAACATGCTTTGTTTCTTGTGGGCCTGTTATTAACATGATGTAAATTGTATTGTCTTAGCAAGTTTTCCAGATCTGCAACACTACCCTTACATTTAGTAACATCAAAATCGGCATTCAAATCACCTCCTATTGCAATATCATAATGTAGCCATTTAATATTACTTAATTCACTCAATAGAATGTCCATTTTTTCTAAAAATATGTTAATGCTTCCCTTTGGTGATCTGTACATGGATACTACTATTAGCTTATGACTGTTAATGATTATACCCGTAACTTCAAAGTGCTGTTCATCACACAGGGAATTTAGGTCTAGTTTGGTTATTGTACAATTGAGTGGCTGGTTGGAATAAATTGCCACACCACCTCTAATGTGCTTTTTCCTACAGTAGCTATTTACTATACTAAAATTGTCAAATTTGGCAACTGCAAGTTCATTCTCATGGGATGCAAGCATCAGTCTGGAGGGGGCAGGGAAGGGGAAGGGATAGTAGTGTATGAGTGGGGAGAGAGACAAATGCTGTCTGGTGGAATGTGCAGGCGCTAGGTTGGAAACAGGCACAGTGTCAGTAGGTTGTGGGACAGGGAGGTGGAAAAAAAAGGAGAGGAGCAGGGAAAGATGGGCAGATACATTGGCAGAGGGCAGCAGACAAAGAAGGTCAGAGACAAGAATGGGGAGGAGATGATAGGGCAGAGAGGGTGGAAATTGTTGAGCAGTCGGAGTGGGGACAGTATATGTAGGTTGAGGTTGGGATTCTTATAGGAGCAGAGAATATGTTGTAAGGCCAACTCCCATCTGTGCAGTTCAGAAAAGCTGGTGATGAAGGGGAGGATCCAGATGGCTTGGGTAGCGAAGCAGCCACTGAAATCAAGCATGTTATGTTCTCCTGCATGTTGTGCCACAAGTTGGTCTACTTTGCTCTTGGCCACAGTTTGGCAATGGCCATTCATCCTGACTGGGTGGTAGTTACACCAATGTGAAAAGCTGTGCAGTGGTAAATGACAAGGCTGCTTTCACAAGTGGTCTGGCCCCTGGTGGGGTGGGATAAACTAGTGACAGGACTGGAATGGAAAGTAATGGGTGGGTGGATTGGACAGGTCTTGCATTTGGGTCTTCAATAGGGATATGATCCTTGTGGTAAGGGATTAGGATTGGAAGTGGCATAGGGATGGACTAGGGTGTTGTGGAGGTTGGGAGGGCCACAGAACACCACTTTTGGATGGTGGTAAGTATCTCAGGTATGATGTCCATCATTTCAGGGCATGATGATAGATAATGAAAGCCCTGGCAAAGGACGTGGTTCAGTTGTTCCAGTCCAGGGTGGTACTGGATGACTTAGGGGACACTCCTTTGTGGTGGGTTCTTGGAGATAATGGGAGGATTGGGGGTGTGAGGGGAAATGGCACAGGAGATCTGTTTGCATGCTAGGTCTGGGGGATAGTGTAGTCTGTGAAGGCCTTGGTGAGACCCTCTGCATACTGAGCAAGGGAGCTCTTGTCACTACAAATATCCTCTCCCCGAGTTGGCAGGCTGTATGGGAGGGATATTTTGGTGTGAAAGGGTTGAAAACTATCAAAATTCAGGTATTTTTGGTGGTTGGTGGGTTTAGTGTGGACAGAGCTGCAGATGGAACTATCAGAGATACTACTAATGTGCAATTCCTACTCCATTCGTCACATCTCTGAAATTTGCTCCCTTGCCCTCCAGCACCTGGAGGAGCATTTCAGACACCAAATCCATAAGTTATCCAACCTCCTGATATCCTACTGGCACCTCGATGCACCACTATCCAGTCCCTATCCTACCCTTTGTATTCCTTCTCATCTGCCTCTCTAGCACCCTGCCTGGCTGACCTTTTCAACTTGCCACATCCCCCAAAACTCACTACCAACTCTCCACCAAATTGAGAGCCAAAACATTAATGTAACAATGTTGTTTAACCTTTCCACTAAAAACCTCAGCTCCACAGAAGTTTCAGTCCTGTTGAAAGACCTCACCTTTAACCCTACACCCAACTTGTCAAAGACCTACACTCCTGCTCATGATCCCTGCAATGGAAGAAGTTCTTTGTCACCAATCTCTCAAATCAAAACAACTCTAATTACAACAGTCAACCCTGCCTCTTCCTGTTCGCATCACCATCTAATGATGATCCTCCCCCCTCTCACCTAACCATGTGCTGATCACCTTCCAGAAATTCCTTACCTCCAACTTAATCTCACCATCCTTCCCCAGGTCCCTTCTTCAGAGCACCTATCTTTCAGTCAAAGAAAGAATAGCTGTACACAACCTCAAAACAAATCATTACCTAATCATCTTAACTGCAGACAAAGGCTCCACTACTTTCAGTCAAGGAAAGAATAGCTGTACACAACCTCAAAACAAATCCTTACCTAATCATCTTAACTGCAGACAAAGGCTCCACTACTGTTGTTATGAACTGCAGTGACTACCTGGAAGAAGGGCTCCAGCAATTGTCTGACTCCTCCACCTATTAACTCTGCCAGAGTGATCCTATCCCAGAAGCTCAACAAATCTCCAATCCCTGTTAAAAGCCTTAGGCACTTTCCAGAACCCTTCCCCTGAATCCATTTCCATCCTCACACTTATTACACCCTGCACACCCACCTTACGTGCTCCCCAAACTCACAAACCCAAAAATCCTGGATGTCCGATTGCGGGTGATTATTGTGCCCCCCTCTGAAAGAATTTTGGCCCTTGTTGACCAACACTGCCAACCAATTGCCTGTAATCTAGCCTCCCACATCAAAGACCCAAACCACACTTCCTTCATTGACTCTCCACCATGCCACTGCTTTACCTTCTGCATCCCTACTCGTCACTGTTGATGCTACCTTCCTATACACCAACATCCCTCATGTCTATTGTATTACTGCTATTGAACACTACCTTTTCCAACATCCTTCAAACTCTAAACCCACTACCTCAACATCCTTCAGACTCTAAAACCACTACCTCATTCCTCATACACCTTACTAACTTTATACTAATCCACAACTACTTCTTCTTTGAAGGGAAGGTATACAAACAAATTCGCATGGCACCATCCTATGCCATCCTGTTTATAGGCCATCTAGGAGAGATCTTCCTAGCCTCCCAAAATGTCAAACCACTAGTCTGGTTCAGGTTCATTGATGACATCTTCATGATCAGGACCCAGGGCTGAGATACCCTATCTGTATTCCTTCACAATGTCAACACCATCTCTCCCATCCATTTCACATAGTTCTCCTCAACCCAGCACGCCACTTTCCTAGATGTTGACCTCCTCCTCTCTGATGGCTCCATCCACACCTCTGTCACACATTAAATCCATCAACCACCAACAAACAATATCTGCATTTCCACAGCTGCCATCCCTTTTACACCGAAAAATCCCACCCACACAGCCTGGCGTCTCAGGGACATCAAATCTGCAGTGACAAGAACCACCTTGGTTACTATGCTGAAGTTCTCACCAAGGCCTTCATAGACCGTCATTATTCTCCAGACCTAGTCTGCCAACAGATCTCCCATGCCATTTCCCCTCACACTCCCAGTCCTCCCACCACCCCCAAGAACCAGCCACAAAGGAATGTCCCCTTCATCACCCAGTACCACCCTGGACTGGAACAACTGAACTGCATCCTTCGCGAGGGCTTTGATTACCTATCATCATGCCCTGAAATGAGGGCATCCTACCCCAGATACCTGCCACCCTCCTAAAGTGGTGTTCCATTGCCCACACAACCTCCACAACATGCTAGTCCACCCCTATGCCAGTTTCAGTCCCAACCCCTTGCCGCAGGGATTATGTCCCTGTGAAAGACCCAGGTACAAGAACTGCCCAACCCATCCACCCTGCACTTCCTATTCCAGTTTTCTACATAAGATGCTTAATTTCAATGGCTGCCTCACTACCCAAGCCATCTGGATCTTTCCCTCCACCACCAGCTTTTCCGAACTGCGCAAATGGGAGTTAGCCTTACAACATATTCTCTGCTCCTGTAATTATCCCGACCTCAACCTACGGTAACATACTGTCCCCACATCCTCTACCCAAAAGTTTCCACCCTGTCTGTCCTATCATCTCCTCCCCATTCTTGTCTTGCACCTTCTTTGTCTGCTGCCCTCTGCCAATGCACCTGCCCATCTTTTCCTGCTCTTTTTCTCCACCTCCCTGTCCCACAACCTACTTACACTGTGCCTGTTACCAACCTAGCTCCCGCACACTTTGCCAGACAGCATTTGTCTCTCTCCCCAACTATAAACAACTATCCCTTCCTCTTCCCTGCCACCTCCAGATTGCTGCTTGCATCCCACATGATAGTTGCATTCTGGCCCGAGATGCTGGTGTTGGCAGTCATGTGTGCATGTGGTGGGCTTACTCGTGTATGAACAGTGTGTGTTTATCTTTTTGATGAAGGCTGTGGCCGAAAGCTTTACATAACTCTTTCAGCCTGTCTGCAACTTAGCAAGTTTTCTTTACGGTAAGTAGCAATCTAACATTTCCTAAGTTGCTGATATTCCTACCTGGAGTTTCCATTGTTTGAAATCTTATGATGAGGTCTTCTCGACACATTAAATCCTCAATTAGATAAACAAACTGGAAAGTATAAGGCCAGATTTAGGAGTAACAGATCCTGTCCAGAGAAAATCATATACCTTAAACAAATAATTAAGTAAATGAAAATATCAAATAAAAAGTTAGTGCTGATATTTGTTGATTTTTAAAAGGCATATAATTCAGTAGACAAAATTCATTTCTCAAAACTCTGAATGAATTTGCAGAAGACAGGAAAACTGTGGAAATAACTACACAAACTCATACAAGCACAATATATAAAGTTAAATTTCTCGGAACAACTTCTCATCTGTTCCGGAATGTCTCAGGGGTCAGACAAGGAGACAATTGGTCACCATTATTATCCAACTTTGTCCTGAAAAAGGTTTTAAGAGAGTGGAAAATAAAGGAAGAAAAATGAAGGGTTGGATCAAAAGAAGCAATAAATCGTTGGCCTTTGCAGACAATCTTGTAATAATAGATGGAACCTCGAAGAATGCAAAGAAAAAACTAGAACTTCTGAAGCAGGCAGGTGAGAAGGTAGGTCAAGTCTACAATATCATTTGCAAAGACAGTACACATGACTAATGAAAATAATTCACTGAGAATTTTTAAAACCAATTGTGGCAGTATCAATAAAAAAGAGAACTTCAAATATTTGGGTGAAAATACAAATGCAAAAAGTTGAAAAGAAACAATTAAAATCAGAACTGGAAAAAAAAAAAAAAAAAATGAAAAGAGCATATGCGAAAGTGAGAAATCTATACAATAAAAAATGTTTTTCTAAAAATGTAAAACTAAGGCATTATAATACAGTTGTAAAACCAGATCTGTATGGGTCAGGAACACTACTTTTATCTGGATGCAAAAAGCCATTACAAGATTTGGAAAAGATAGAAACAAGAATCATGTGAATAGTATTGGGTCCAAACAAGAACAAATATGGCAATTGGATTTTGAGACCAAATAAGGAAATTGACTCATTCTGCCCTAAAATAGCATATGAGATCAAGAAGACATGTTATATTCTATGGACATCTAGAGAGAATGAAGGAAGATGGGTTAGCATAGAAGACTCACACATTCTTCCAGAATAAGAATACAGACAAAGAAAATGCAGATTGAACAGGAAGCCTCACTCATCAGAGACAAATTCAGACCAGAAGTCAAGAAATTCAAAAGTTTTCAGGAAGATAAAACAAACAGAAAACATACAACTGGTGTCAAATCATCAGATGAGAGGAAAAGAGGTCATTCTGAGAAAATTAGAGTGTTTTTAATTAGACTTGAGGAAAAGAGAAATGAATAGTAGCCTTGACATGGTCCATAGTTGGCCTGTAATGAAATAATAAATAAATAAACAAATCTAGAAACTTCTTACTGCTTTTCCAGTAGAAACTTCTTACTGCTTTTCCAGTAGAAACTTCTTACTGCTTTTCCAGTTACACAGTCAGGCTATTTACCTTCAAGTACTTTTCATGTATTTACACTCATGAGCAACATACAAGGGTAATCCCAAAAGTAAGGTCTCCTATTTTTTTATAAGTACATAGACCTGTTTATTTCTACAATGGTTTACATCAGTTTACAGCTTGAACATTTAGCTATTTTTCGACATACTCACCATTTCTGTCGATGCATTTTTGTAGATGCTGTGGCAGTTTTTGTATGTCCATGTCATACCAGCTCTCTGCCATACTGTTCAGAAAGTTATGAACCTCTTTTTTCACCTCGTCGTCAGAGCTGAATCGCTTTCCGGCCAAATGTTCTTTTGACCTAGGAAACAGGTGACAGTCACTGGGCGCCAAGTCAGGACTATGGGATGGGAGGTTGATTATGTTCCATTGAAACTGTTTCACAAGAGCAACGGTTAGCCAAGTGATATGTGGACGAGTGTTGTCATGGAGAATGTGTACACCCTTGCTCAACATTCCTGTTTTCCGGTTCTGAATTGCCCATTTGAGTTTTTTCGGAGTCTCACAGTACCTGTCAGCGTTAATTGTGGCCCCAGCGATTCAGCTCTGATGACGAGGTGAAAGAAGAGGTTCATAACTTTCTTAACAGCATGGCAGTGAGCTGGTATGACATGGGCATTCAGGCCAGTAGCCACTACGAGGTTATGTGACATCGCAGCTATATGAAATGACAGACTTTGCTGTGGCAGCAGAAGCAACCTGCCCAGCAACCATTCCTAATTCAATTGTTCATGAGTGAGTGTATGTAATTAATATATAGACATTTCCCAGAAGAGAAATGGATAGCTAGAAGTTAGAGGCTGGCTAAATGGTTAATGCCAAAGGCCAATAAATTATATTTAAAAGTTAGAGGTAGTGAGAATTAGTGAAGCGCAGGGACAGGAAGAACAGGATTTCTGGTCAGGTGAGTACAGGATTATCAACACAAACACAAATAGTGGCAACATAGAAGTAGATCTAATAGTGAATAAGAAACCAGGAATGTGAGTGAACTACTGTGAACTACAAAGTGAATGCATTATCATAGCCAAACAGACACAAAACCCAGGTCCATCACAATAGCACATGCATATATGTCTACTAGCTCTGCAGATAATCAAAAATTTGAAAGAATATATGATAAAATAAAGGAAATTATTTAGTCTAAGGTAGATGTGATGGAGAATTGGAATTCAATAGTAAGAAAAGAAAGATAAGGTAAGATAATAGAAGAACATGTATTGTAGGAAAGGAAGGAAAAGGGAAGGTGCCTGGTAGAATTTGCACAGAACACAAGTAAATTATTGCAAATACATAGTTTAAGAATAATGAAAAAAAAGGTTGTATGTATGGAAGAGACTTGGAGACACCAGAAGGTTTCAGGTTGTTATATAATGGTAATACAGAGATTTCAAAACCAGATTTTAAACTGTAAAAGATTTTGAAATTACACTCAACCATAATTTATTGGTAATGAATTGCAAATTAAACTGAAGAAATTGTAGAAAAGTGGCCATCAGAGCTACCATTAATCTTAGCAATTTCAAATGTTTCTTGATGGCACTGAAATTAATATTTAGATCACTCATCTTTGCAGTGATGTGGGAATGAAGCTGGGACAGTTCTTTTGTATCTCCCTTTGTAAAAGAACATTTGAAAACAGTGCTTTGCTATCATCAGTTTCAGTTCTGTGACAACCAAGAGTGTCTGAACATAAACTTCTGTGCCACTGATAGCCTTTACATGTGACTAGAATTTCTTTGAGTGTTTTAGAGAACTTTTGATAAAATTCTACAACAGTAGTCATTGGAGGCATCATGTTGCCCATTTGACAGCGAAACACATTTTATTCAGCATTTCTCAATCTATAAGCCTATGCTTTATTTTATGCCTGTTGTATGTTAGTCAATGATCCTTCAGGAGTTTCTTTACAGTGACTATAATCCAAATCAGATACCTCCCGTCATGTTAGCTTTTATTCTGAACTTGAGCCACAGTTCCTCTACCTGCTCCTGCAGAGAGAAAAATGTTTTGAGCTCCTCCTTGACCCCTTGAGATGTGACAGTACTGCCTGTTTATGTAGGTTACTGTAAATATAAACCTATCTACTTGTCTTAGTTCCCATTTTGTTCTTTAGTACAACTTTCTCACAGTCACTGACTCCAGCTTCAATGTGCACTTCTTCAAGGATTAAGGTCTATAAATTTCCATTAGATATAACATATTATATTCGTAAGTGGGTTTCAGAACAAATTGTTCAAAGTAACTTTCAGAGAAAGTATTTGTTATTGTATTGCAGGAGGTCTTCTTGTCACAAGAATAAAACTGTAACCATCCCAATTGGTTGTAATACAATTAAAGTCTGCTCCATCAGCAACAGTATTAAGGGGTATATATATGAATTAGCAAGCTGAGGGTTTTTCTGGCTTTTTCAATTACATCTAGTGGCGAGGCTGGTGGTTGCTGGAAGAATAAGTACCCTCTCACTCCTGATACTAAGTCTTGCCTAAAAATTTCACATGCAGCTTCAGTTTCTATTTAAGTTATTACAAGTTTCTTGTCTACTGTAATGAACAGATCACCTCTACTTCCTATTAGTCTTATACACATCAGTGTATCACAAAAATCTTACTGCTGTTACATATGGCAATGATTGATTATTATTTGAATGTCTCATTTGATTGCAGGCCAATATACAAATATCTGCATAAGCAGTTTCCCACAGAACTTGTTACAATGCCCCCCCCATCCCCTCCCTTTCCCCCCCCCCTCCCCCCCCCCCCCCCCCCCCCGCAATGAATTGAGTATAACACCTTCAGCAGAAATTTCTCTGAAATTAAGATGCAGTATCCCTCTCTAGATGTAGAAAGAAACAGAGGACTTTGACAGACCTGTAAGTGATGCTGGACTATATAAAGATATTTGAGTTGTGAGTGACTGTGTTTGAGAATCATGAAACTACCCACCTCTTTGGTCTAGCTGTGCACTTGTTGTGGAGTATGCTGTATAAGGGAGAAGCCACTAACTGGTGTTCGTCAGATGACGTGTAGTTGTCACACTGCACTGATAAGTTGCTCAAGGTGCTATTGTTAATGTTGTTATACTTGGGGCAGACAGATAATGTACTTGTAATCAGTTATAAAACACATTCATTGTTCTAGCTATGGAGGTATGTGCTCCAGAAGATGATGAGGTCCAAACATTCAAGGTGTAGTTTGCAATCCACAGCAGTTTTGAATCAAATGTTTAATAGGTACCTGTGAAATTAATGGACCTCAAAAATGGTAGTCAATGCCTTTTTTGTGTGTTGAAGACAGTCTTCAGAGTATATGTGATCAGTTTTTCAGAACTGTGTGACACACAGTGGGAAAAGGCTGAACTGACAGTATCATGCTTTTTCATTAAGGGAGTAATGGATTCACATTTCTGGTAGGTCAATTTTGGATAAACAGTTACTACTCAAGAGATGAGAAAACAACTCTCTGGGTCATGAAAAGGGAAATATATTCATGGTAGCATGTGTATTACCTTGAAGTTGCTGGAGATTTGCAGATATCAGTTATGTTTGTGAACAGTGACAGATGTCACCAAAACACTTCATTGATTATGTTGAAAACTGCACTGTGTTTTTCAAGTTTTCCTTGAAGTAAATGTGCATTTACTCAACAGTATCATGTAAAGTGATTTTAATTCTGCCACCAATTCACCTTGACTATGGCTGTACAATTATTGACCTAAATATCAGAATAAGAATAAATATTGCTGTCTAATGTGTACACTTGGAAGATGATAGAATAAAATACTTATTGGCTAATGTGGCTCAAGAAGCAGTGCGTGTGAGAGTGTATAGGATGGTGGCATGCACTGTCAAGCTGCAGGACACTGTTTGACGCTGACCATGTCCACATAAAATGCAGTGCAAAAGTTAACACAGAGCTGGTATATGACATGACTGATCACAGATGGCTTTGCCTCTGGTAGAGTAGGTATCACATGCAAGGCTACCTGCACACCAGTCACCATATATCAGCTCTGTGTAGCTTTTGCATAGCTTTTTATTTGGGCATGGGCTGTCAATGCAAATGAATGGCCACAGTCAAATTATGACCAAGATAAAAGTTGACCAGCACAATGTGCTCAACTTAAAGGCTGCTTCATAATCTGTGCCATCTGGATACTTTCTTCCCTTGCTCCCCCGCGCCCTCCACCTACCAGCTTCTCTGAATTATGTAGATGGGAATAATCCTTACAACACTTCCTTCAACTCTCCAATCCTCCTGGCCTCTATCTCTGCTAGCCCCCTGCCCCAGAGCCACATCCACCTTGTCACAGGACCCTTACTTCACACCATCATTTTACACTCATATTTTCTCCTCAAGCCTGCCTCTTCATATGTTCTTTCTCCATCTCTCTTGCAACACACTCCTCCAGTTATTTATATACCATGTGGAACTAGCCCTGTCAACAGTGGGACAGATGGCTCTGAGCACTATGGGACTCAACTGCTGTGGTCATCAGTCCCCTAGAACTTAGAACTACTTAAACCTAACTAACCTAAGGACATCACACACATCCATGCCCGAGGCAGGATTCGAACCTGCGACCGCAGCAGTCGCACGGTTCCGGACTGCGCGCCTAGAACCGCGAGACCACTGCGGCCGGCACAGTGGGACAAGCTCACCAATACCACACTCCCATCCTGCCTGTTGCTGCCTCTCCCTCAGTCACCAGCCATTCTTCACTCCTCATTCCCCTAGCTTCTTCCTTTCCCCTCACACCTACTGCACCCAAGACAACCTTTACACCAGTAAAAGTTGGCTTCAGAACCAAGACTGTGTGTGTGTGTGTGTATGTGTGTGTGTGTGTGTGTGTGTGTGTGTGTGTGTGTGTGTGTCACACACCTCAGCTGTTAGGTTAGTGGTTACTTTTACCCTTTCCATTATCTGTATTCCATCAAGATATAACACACACACACAAAATTTTAATTTCCTGCCACATCACAAAGACTTTCATCATGCCTTAAAAAATCTGTTTCACTGAAGGAGAAGTACCATTCACAGTCCAAAAATATGTTGTATCATTAGTAAATATTTAATTAATAAATATTTGAGTAGAGGGGACCACTCACTGAGTAACAGAGGTTTTGAGTCACATCTTTGCTAGCTTTCAGAATAGAACCTTTGACAACTAGAGTACACAAAAACAAACACACCCACACACACATGCACCCACTCACCCACCTACCCACCCACTCACCCACCCACCCACCCACCCACCCACACACACACCCACACACACACACACACACACACACACACACACACACACACACTGAAACCCACCCACCCTTTCACACCTACAACCTTCCTCAACATTTAGAAATGCTGTAAATGTATCTTCAATCTAACTTTTAATCTGTGTTGTAGAGTCAGTTGTTTAACATAAGTCTTTCAGTGCTCTGTTAAATTCTTCTCGCAGTGTCCTATCCCCACCTCAATCCAAACGAATTCAAAAGTAACAGCAGTGTACATGGCAACAACACTAGGAGAAAGGATGATCTTCACTACTCAAGGTTAAATCTAACTTTGGCTCATAAGGGGGTAAATTATGCTGCCACAAAAGTCTTTGGTCACTTACCTAATAGCATCAAAAGTCTGACAGATAGCCACATAGCATTTAAAAGGAAATTAAAAGAATTTCTTAATGGCAACTCCTTCTACTCATTAAATGAATTGTTGGATATAGTAAGTGGGTAATTTCCCAAACCCCCACAAAAAAATAAAAATATTAAGTGTCATGTAATATTTTGTGTAATGTAATATCTTGTATAGACACCTTTTATTAACCTGACACGTACCACATCATTATGAAGTGTCATATTCATGATGTATGGAACAAGTACTAATTTAATCTAATCTAATCTAATCACCTTCATTTACTCCCTCCTCTCTTTCTACAGTATTGCCTTCAAGTTTGTTGCCCTTGGAAAGACATTCTGTATACAGGCTGTCCATAATTAAAGTTCCAGTTTCAAAATACTGTAGAAAGAGACCTACTGCTCAGAATTACATCAGATGCAGAGTGGAAGGTAAGAGAAAAAATACAAAAAATTTTACTACTGCAATAGATGGCACTGTAAGCATCAGAAAATGCACACCAACAGATGCAAGGCTTATGGCTGTACATCAGTTTCTGTCCGAGATGCCCAATGCAACTGTCTCCATGAATGATTGTGCACTGCTGGCAGATCACTTTTACAAGAATGGTGACTGCAGCAGTAGCCCTGCGTAAGTTCAGGACACTCAAGGGTATGTAAAAGGCATTGTTTGGATGTCTGATAAATGTCTAGAGAAAATCATTATAAAATTTGAAAAGTTAGGTCCTTTTGAAGTGCAGTGTGGCAGAGAGAGGAAAGCAATTGATCCAGTATCTGCCAAAGATATGATCACAGCATTGCAGGAGGGGTCAAGTGGTGATGTGCAAACATGTAGTGCATGGGAAATTGCCCGGACATTGCGCATGCTTGTAAGCATGTTTCATAAAATCCTATGAAATGTTCTGTATTACTATCTATACAAAATCAAAATGTTCACTCCTGAATTTCTTGTTCATATGGAAGTGGACAATGAACAGCCTTGGAACAATCTGTGGACAGGCAAAAGCCATTTGAACCTCCAAATCTCAAAGGAGATGTCATTATGCAGAACTGCAGAATATGGGCAATGGAAAATTTGCACACGCGTAGACCAGCAACATTTCATTCTGAAAAGGTGACTGTGTAGTGCTGGTTGGTAGCATTATTTATTGTAGAGCCATATTTTATTTTGAGGAGATAGTCCTACAGCTCTGTTACCTGTACTGTTGCTCATAAATACTATGAGAGTCTTTTGCACACCACTGTCATTGCACCCCTTCAGCAGTGTGGATGTGTGGGTCAGGTCATTTCTATGCAAGATGGCACTCCTTCGCAAATTGTACAACCAGTGGAATGGCTGCTGCAGAGGCAGGTTGGAAATGCTAAAATTATCAGCCATCATTTACCTACAGCCTGGATGTCCAAATCACCTGATCTTAATATGCATGACTTTTAGCTGTGGGCTTATCTGAAAGATATTGTGTCTAGTGCTCCAATTATGAACATAGCTGAACTGAAGGCACACATTATGTAAACTTTCTGAATGTGACCCCCGACACACTCCAATCTGTTATGGAACATGCTGTTTCTTGATTTTAACTTGTGGCATCAAATAATGAAAAACATATTGAACATGGCTTGCACTAGTCTCATGACAATTGGAAACCAATTTCATTTTACTTTTTATGTGGCTTTTGGCCTCAGGACAATTAAAAACTAATGTAATTTTGTTTTTATACCATTTTTGTCCTCAGGACAATTAAAAACTGATTTTTCCCATCTGATGTGGTAGGAACTTGCCATGGTGGATGGGCTTATCTGACTAGCAATGTCACAACTGTTGACATTATGAATCATTATGGATGGTATTATGAGAAACTCAAACCATAGCTGTGATATTGTGATTCATCTGTCATTTGTAGCGAACCCCATTTACATTAAGGCATTTACAGTGTTATTTATTGGTAAAATTTTCTAAGTTTTGTTTTTCTTTTTTGTTCCATGACATTCCCCAGCCTGCCCCTCCCCCCCCCCCCCTCCCCCCCCCCTCACCCCCCCACCGCTCCCTGCATTGATATTGTGTTGTTCAAATCTGATGTCATTCTGAGCAGTGGTTCTCTTTCTACAACATTCAGAAACTGAAACTTTAGTAATGGTCATCCTGTATTCCTCTCACCTTTCAGCTTTCCCTTCATTGCTTAGTACTTGCTAGCCATCTGACTTGATATTCATACAGATGATTCTCTTTTCTCGAAAGATCTTGGCAATTTTTCCATAGATGGCATATATCATTCCCCTAGTTATGCATGATTCTACAGCTTTGCAATTGTCCTTTGGCCATTTCTGCATAGTCATTTTTCCACTTTCAGGAGTATGCCTTTTGCCTGCTTCATCTGCTGCACTTTACATTTTCAAATTTTGTAAATTAAATTCAGTATCTCATGTGGCATCCAGGGATTTCTGTTGAGCCTTGTCTGTTTACTTTATTGATGCTCTGCTGCCTTCACTATTTCATCATTGCACTTCATAACCAATAAATTATGGTTAAAGGCAACATCTGCACCTGGAAATTTTTTTCAGTTTAAAATCTGGTTCTGAAGTCTCTGGCTTACCATTATGAAATTTATTTGAACCATTCCTGTGTCTCCAGGTCACTTCCACACATACAATGTTCTGTCACGATTTTAAACCAAATATTAGTGATGATTAAATCATGTCCTGTGAAAAATTCTACCAGGCAGCTTTCTGTTCCAATCCTCTTCCCTAGCTCATGATCTCCTAATATTTTTCCTTCTCTTACTTTTGCTACTACCAACTTTCAGCCACTTCCATTACAGTTAAATTCTGTCCTCCTTTACTATATGAATAATTTCTTTTATCTCATTATACATTATTTCAATCTCTTCATCTGCAAAGCTAGTTGGCACATAAACTTGTTCTTATGCATTATTAGACTTACTTCTGCATTACCCGTATTTGATCTTATATTGCTAACCCTGTACTGACCTGATCAGAAGTTCTGTTCTTCCTGCTACCACACATCACTAATTCCCACTATGTCCACCTTGAACCTGTCCATTTCCCTTTTTATCTCTAACCTACCTAACCAATTAAAGGATCTAACATTTCACACTCCTACTTGTAGAAACCGTTTTGTTCCTCCTGTTGATGACATGCTCTGTTCTCCACCTCATAATCTGAGTGGGGGACGATTTTACCTCTGGAATATATCACCCAATAGGATTCCATTACTATTCAACCATATAGTAAAACTGCCTGCCCATTGAAAAATAGCAGCTGTAGCTTCCCCTTGCTTTCAGCCATTTGCAGTACCAACATAATAAGGCCATGTTAGCTGACATTACAAAGACAGATCAGTCATCTAGATTGTTGTCTCTGCAATTACCGAAAAGGATGTGGCCCTCTTTAGGAACCGTGTGTTAGCCTGGCCTGTTCACAGACTCCCTCCATTGTGTTTGTATCTACTGTATAGCTGTGTGCATTGTTGAGACATGCAAGCAATTCTGTGTCGGCAAGGTCAAAGAACTAGCATTCTATGAGCTGGAGTGTGGAATGTTAGATTTTTTTAATCCAGGAGATATAGTAAAAAATTTAAAAAGGAAAATGGCTAGATTTAAATTAGATATGGTGGAATTAATTATACCTCCAGAATCAGCAAAACATAAATTATTGTATACATAATAAGAATTTCAAAAACATATCCTGTGAAGTAATTTTGGTACTTACTGGGTAACTATAGTCTGAAAGTAAACTTCAAAAAAGAAAAAAAAATCTATTTACTCCAAGACTGATGCCATAGCAAGTAGAAATGCCCAATTTCTCTGTGTTTGAGACTTACACAGGTACCACTTGCAACCAATTTGAAAACTCAATAATGCTAAAAGAATTTAAGGTGTTTAGCAGTTTTCCAGAGTGTCTACTTAAAAAGATACATACTGACTGACAGTGGTGCAGTTCGACCACAGAGGCTTTGTTGTGTTCTCTCTCCTTAGATTGCACTACATGGGTAGCTTGGCTGACCAGTGCTTCCTAATGTTGTGATGAAGTGATGCTCTCTGCCTGGAGAGGTATTCTGATTTCATGTTAAGTGATAAGGAAAGGTCTATGGAGTCAATATTTTGAGACGTTTGTGCACTCATCACTAGAGTGGCTGAGGATACAAGCACACTGTCAAAGATGCAAGAAAATAAAACATAAATAATCAGAATTGACACACTGATTGGATAGAACATTTGACAAGATCAAAAGAAAGCAATTGTTTTGTCATGCAAAAGCATTTCTATGTTTTACTACTTCATTATACATTCTCAATTACCACAGGCAGTTATCAAAGTTAAAATTTATTAAAAGTTAAAAAACTTCACCTCATGCTCGCAAAAGACAGGTGCCTTAGCTCGGGTTCAGATTTAGCATTCAGTATTAGCTCATCATAAAAGTGAAAAGGCAAAGACATGGCACTTCAATTCTATATCACCCTCCAGATTCTTTCATTTATGTAAGTTACGGAATATTTCAAATATATCTCATATCATGTCAGGATACAATATATTTAATTTCTGTTTAAATGACCAAAAACTACTTACTCTGGTATCATGTAGGAATATTATCACTGAATTCTCACTATTCCGTATAATGCTTATGGTAAGTTTTCTAGATTTTCTTTGTATTAGAATTGCCCTCTACCCCATCTTTCATACTCTCTCCCTCCTTCCATTCCCCGATCTTGTTTTCTTCTCATAGTAATACAGTTATTAAAATGGAAAGTATTAATTATTTTTGGTTTTGTTTGCAGGAAAGGGATCATTTTGGGATGCTGTTGCATCAATTTCAGAAACATTCCAAAACAAGAATCAGTTGAGGCAATATTCACTCAATGATGTTGCTGCACACTCCAATAGAAATACAGGAATATGGGTAACATACAACTGTGGAGTTTATGATATCACAGATTACATTGAACATCACCCAGGTGGAGATAATGTATTGTTAGCTGCTGGAGGATCATTGGAGCCTTACTGGATGAAATACCCTGTTCATAAAAATCCATCTGTTCTATCCCAATTAGAGAAATACAAAATAGGTAGTATTAGCTATTAATTTTCAGCTATTTTCATATAACAGTGTGATTTCCTAGACTGTAATTCATGCTTTAAACTTATAATATTTCATGTTTCTCCTACAGTGATAATTTATTACAGGGAAGTCAAAGCAGTACAAAAAACAAGCTATATATGTTTGAAAAGCTCTACTTACTTGTTGCTGTAGGAGTTGGTTCAAAATCGCTATCTGCTGCTCTAAATTCATGTTAACATAATTTTTGAAAGTCAGTTAAGAAGTACATGACTGATTTCCATCCCAATATTTGCCAAATCTGGGCTGGTGCTTCATCCATAATGGTCTTATCATCCAAAGGACATTAAATGTTAATAATCCTTTCTTGGTCTCCTAATAGTTGGAATGAGGAGAGCCTGGAGCTTGATTGACAGGAATGTATTGTAAATGAGTCTGACAAATCTGTGTTGTCTGGAACATGAAATTTCTTTATAGGGAACTAGGAAAACAGTAATTAACAGTAAACATGATACAGTTTATAGGGCAAAGATGTGTCGATAAGAATTTGAAGACTTGTGGAAAGAAGAAATGTACCTTTATTTTATTTATTTATTCAGCTGTTAGATTTATTTCAATTGATACATGTTGTATCAGTGCATATAGGCCTTGACATTTTGATTATACAATGAAAATATAATGTAATGGGATGGATAAAAAAATCTGCTCACCAAATGGTGCCAGCAGAAAACACATGTAAAGGTATTCAAATTTGCAAGTTTTTGGAGCTGTTGACTCCTTCTTCTGCATAAGGGTTGAAAGGGAAGGAAGATGGGTGAAGGAAAGAGACTGACGAGGTTTACTGGGGAGAGTTCAGAAGCTCACCCAGAACCCTGGGTCAGGGGAGGCTTACTGGACAGGATGAGAAAGAAAGATTGATTGTTAGGGACTGCACCAGGAAACCCCGAGAGCTTAAAAGTGGAGGATAGAGTAGTATGCAAGAAAGAGATTAGTGACAAAACATTGTGCATGGGTTAATAAGAGTGGGTGTATCATTGTATGCGGTAGAGCAGGGGGCCAATAGACAGTTCAAAAAATAAAAAATATAGAAAACTAAAAGGGAGTAAAGAAAGGGATAGTTACTAAGAAGAAATGCTGAGACCCAAGAAATAAATTAAGGCCAGGTGGACAGCAAGAACCAAGGACATGTTGTAATGCCAGATCCCATATGCATAGTTCTTAGAAACTGGTGTCTGGGGGAAGAATCAAGATGGCAATAAACTGAAACAGGCACCAAGGTCGTGACTGTCATGTTGTAGAGTATGCTCTCCAATAAGATATTGTGTGTTACCAGTTACACCTTCTGCCTATGCCCTTTCATCCTAACTAATAACTTGGTAGTAGTCTGGCAATGTTCACAGATAGCTCTCCCTTTGATAGTTTTTTCTTTTTGCCAGTTACAGGGCTGATATAGGTGGTGGTAGGAGGGTGCATAGGTCAAGTCTTACAGTGGGGATGGTCATAGGGGTAGGAGCCATAGGGTAGGGAAAAGAGTGCAGAAGCAGCATAGAGTCTGACAAGGACAATGTGGAGATTGGGAGAGTGATGAGAAGCTGTCCTAGGTGTGGTGGGCAAAATGAAGGGCTTATTTAAATAGTGGTACAAGTCCATTACCTCCACTTTTCTGATTATAATGCTTCTGAAATTAATGATCCAAACAAACAGAAAGAAAGGTTCATCTCTAGCAAGAAGCCTTATGCATGAACACTTCTGGCATCTTAACTGCAGATTTTTCAGTGCTCATTTAACTTTAGAACTCTGTATCTCAAAATGAACAAAAATGGACTTGTACCACTATTGAAATAAGCCC